>NW_022196673.1:210000-647240 GCF_008641045.1 Pistacia vera | reverse complement strand
TGAGTAGTCAAAAACAGGCGTGGCTGCGTCTGCGGTGTCAGACAAGAAAACCAGGTTCGGGTTGTTTTGGTGAGGCGTGGAGAACAACAGGTTTTGGCGTGCAACGATATTGAGATGCGACTGAAACAATTTCAAAATGGGTTTTAGCAATTCTTTTTTTTGTTTTTTTGGTGTTTTTTTTTTTCTTTTTTTGTCGTCACCTTAATTTTAAAGACTTCATTATGTTTGCTATTGTATGAACTTATTCAATGTGTTATTGTGCAATGTGAGAGAAAATGTTTCATATATGTTGGGGATTATAAGTAGAATTAAAAATTGAATGTTATATTTTGCTGAGTACTACAACAGCTATGAATTGATGATCAAAGTGTTACAAATGTACAGGTTTAGATGGCGTCATCTAGGTGTACAGTTCGTAACCGAAATAATATAGATGAAGAAGAAGAAATACTTGTAGATGTTGCAGTTGCATTGTGCACAGCATTAGAAACAAACTTGAGAGCACAAGGAAATCAATTATGACATACATCCGCATTAAATGGTCACAATTACATGTTGGAAGTACTAAATGGTCATCCTGACAAATTATTTAGGAAGTGTGGCATGGACCGACAATGTTTTACATCCTTATGTTACATTTTGGCACAACAAAGGAAATTGCGAGTAACCAGGAAGATGAGTATTGAAGAGCAACTTAAGATATTTTTTAGAACCATAGGGAAAAACGAGACAAACAGTACTATTGTGGAGGATTTCCATCATTCGGGTGAGACAATCTGTAGATATGTGGGTGAAGTTTGCGGGGCGATATGTGAGTTGAAGATAGAGTTTATCAAGCCACTTGACTTCAATGATGTTTCATTAAAAATATTGACTAACAAAAAATATTACCCTTTCTTTAAGGTACTTATTTATTATTTTTTAATTAGTAGGTAGTTAATTTCATTGTGTTATAAATGTTGATAGTCGGCTCATATTATTCAAATTCAATTTTGTTGACAGGACTGTGTTGGAGCGATTGATGGCACACGTGTCTATGCTTAGGCACCAGCTGAGTTGGCTGAAAGGTACCAGAATCACAAAGGTACATTATTGCAGAATGTAATGGATGTATGTGACTTCATAATAATGTTCACTTATGTCGTCACTGGCTGGGAAGGATCTGCCTATGACTCCAGAATTTTAAATTCAGTTCTTGATAATCCTAATTCTAGATTCCCACATCCTCACCAGGTATAAGTAACTTCTTTACGTATTATAGCGTACTTGCTCCATTTTTTAGCCTTGGAAATAAATAACATTCGGAATTTTATTATAGGAAAATACTGCTTGGTTGATACAGATTATGCAAATAGAGAGGGGTTCCTTGCCCCTCATAAAGGGGTTCCTTACCATCTTCATGATCAGCGTCGTAAGCACAATGGGCCATTTGAGTTGTTTAACTATAGACATGCAGCACTCCGGAAATGTTGTTGAGAGAACCTTTGGTGTTTTAAAAAAAAGAAAAGGTTTCGGATTCTCGATGGCATGAACAGTTATCCGTTGAAGAAACAAGCGCATGTTGTGTACTTCATAATTTTATCAGAAGGGTACAATATTCAGGACCTTATCTTCGAAGGGTTTAATGAAAATAGAGGTAATGAGCAAGTATATTTTGATGTCCAAAACGGAGTAAAAGATGAAGGGAATGGAGAGGGATCGAGTCAATCTCATCAACGTATTATAGACGACATGGCGACTCTGCAGGATAACATAACGACAGAAATGTGGGCAGTTGTAGTCGTTGATGGAGTATAGGTGTACGAACAATTGTAAGGGTTGATAATTAGCAGCTTCGTATTTATCTATTCAGATATGTATTAATGTGGTGTTTTTAAATGGTGTATTAGTACTTCAAATCCTAGTTAGCAAATTCACGTATAAAATGCGAATAAACGTATTTTATAAAGAGCTGCCGAATTATTCGTGTATATTATGACCATCCGTATAATTCACTAATTTTTTAAAACAAAAAAAAAAAAAAATAATGGAACACCCCAAAACGAATCGTTTTAGGGTGGGGTTTGACTCAAATTAATCAAAATCTCTTTTCTCATCTTCCTCAGTTCTTTGACAGCTCTCTTTGACGTCTTCGACAGTTTGACTCTTCTTCAAATCTTCAGCAATTCAATGGATTGTTGTCTTTAAAGTTGCTTTCTAGTTTTCTTCATCTCTTGAGTCTTGATCTGTTCTTCTCTTCTCTTTAGTCTTTCTCTTTAACTCTCTTTTCCAAGCTTAAAGTCCAAGAGTAAGACTTCAAGGTACACACTTCTTCTCTTCTCTTTAAATCTCGTATGTTGGTTGATTGCTTGTGTTTGTGCTGGTGTGTAAGTAGTGGTAGTAAGGGGACCGGTGGATTGATGGATTTGTTATATTGGTGGATTGATAGATTTGTTTGAAACATGTTTGATGAAATGTTTGTGAGAGTTATATTTGTATTTGAGTGTGATTTTACACGTGCAGACTAGGCAATAAGTAAAAAGGATCAAAACCGAAAAAGGCAACTCAATCTATTGCTTTACAGTCCCTTACAGAGGGTGTTATCCTTGCCAGTGAGCCAAATCAGACTGAGCAAACCAACAAAATTCCTCCTGCCGTCTCTCAGACTAAGATCCAATCTACTTCTGCGGTCCTACCATAGCTCCTCCCTTTACCACAGCATTTTCGGTGCTTCCTGCTAATAAGGCTTCTTGTACTTTGTTTCGATTCTTATTAGACTTTTGTTTGTGTTGTAGAGGTGTCAGGGTTTGGTTTGTTTAATTTGTCATAGAGTTGATATTCGGTAATGACCCTTATTGTTGGGTGTAATTTGTGTTTTTTGAGAACTTTGTTTGCGTGAACTGAGGTGTAATTTGCATTTAAAGTCATATAATATATACTTTATAGTCTTAATTATTGAATTATCTCATGGAAATAATGTTCATTGAAAAAAAATTAATTCAATTAATCTTATTGTACACTTAATATCTAAGATAGAGATTAGAATCTAATCATTAGATTGCGTGTTTTAGCATCACTATAACGTCATTCTAATATAATTTAAATATAACTTGTTTAAGTTCAACTCCTCCCTCATAGCTTATAGCTTAAAGTTCAATCATAATAATATGGAAAAGGTTCTCATCCTGCCATATTTTTCAAAACGTATTATTAACAATACGTCATATTAAATTTATATATATCCGTATCGTATTTTTTTCATATCCAAATTTTATGGTCAAATTTTTACAAACATATTTTTCACCATTTGCTGTATCATAACTGTAAAGTTTTCGTACCCTTTTTCTGCCGTACTCGTATTTACTAACTAGGCTTCAAATTAATATGGAGAATTTGTTTTTAATTTACTGATTAAAAAATTACCAAACAAATATTTAATATTATTAAAATATAAATTGAAGAGTCTTAGGGTATAATAATAAATTATTTTAACAAAGTGCACCAAAATATTCTATCAATAAATCATTTATAAAAAAATATATCTAACAATTATTCAACAATTTATTCAACTTTAATATAATATTAAAAAAATTTACCAAAGACATTTTCTTATTCAAATTCTATTCTCGTAATAATAACCTAACACGAAAATACTATTCTAAATATTCTACTAAAAACCACCTTCCTTATCCACTGTAGGTCTTAGTCACTGGACTCTATGTGGCTCCGTCCCTAAAGGAGAGATCCGGGCAACCGGCTGGTTTGTGTTTTCGAATAACACCATCTTAATTATACCTTAAGGGTAAAACCGTCTTTCCTGGTTAAACTTTATACTTATATTTTGGTTTTTGTTGCAGAAGAAAAAATTTATTGATAGTGTTTGTGCAAAGAAACGTATGATTTGTGTCGCTGTAGTGAAATCCTTTAAGATTAATTGTAGGTTGAAATTAGATATGCTGATGATTCTAGTATCATTGTGAAGGGAGAAGTAAACATTATCTCCGATCATATTACCAAAATGAAATACGAATTGGTCACTATGTTGTGGTTCTTGGGTTTCTTGCACACAAAGTGTTTGATAAATTGCTACCTCTAAATTACTCTAGTTGTCTTGCCATACTTCCCACCATGCTCTCCGCCCAAAGAATCAAACTAGAGACAAGCATAACTATAATCCCCTCTTCAGCCGAGGAAATTGCAAACAATGATGATCTTTTGATTGAATTACTCATTCGTCTTCCATTCAAGTCCTTGCTCCTATTCAATTCAGTATCCAAACACTGGCTGTCCCTTCTCTCCGATCCTGACTTCTCCGACCAAAGTCTTATACCCAGACCCACCTCTGGCCTCTTTTTGTGTAATATTGATCGTTCAGAATACGACTTCATCATTCTTAATTCCAGTTCATCTCGCAATACCCTTCAATTGCTTACTTTGGGTGATGATTCGTCAAAGATCATGGTTCTGCATTCTTGTACCGGTCTCTTATTGTGTTGCAGTTTGAAAGTAAAGGAGTTTTCCCGCTACTTAAATTTGAAGTATTTCGATAACTATTATGTTTTCAATCCCACTGCCAAGCAATACACTATGCTTCCTCCAATCCGTGCCAGAACTAGAGTCTTTAGAGCTATTCTGGGTATCTTCTTGGCATTTGATCCTTCGAAATCACCTCATTGCAAGTCATTTATGTAAGGAGTATTTGTGATTCCTTAGAAAATACCCGTTTTGAGATGCTCATTTACTCGTCAACAACTGGGGGTTGGCAACATTCTGGAAATACTTTCCTTGGTCCATTCAGTTTAAATGCAGGGGGTGGTGTTTTCTGGAATGGTGCCGTTCACTGGATTAATTTTAGGCTGAAATCTTTATATTTGGACGTTGAAGAAGAGAAAGTGGGAGAAATGCCAATGCCTCCTACTCCTGATGGATTTGCGCACAGGAGTTTTTCTTACTTTGGAGAGTCTCGAGGCCATTAACATCTTGTTGAGACTTATAGTTCCAGTGCTGTTCAATTTAATGTGTTTGAAATTGAGAAAGACTACTCCAGGTGGTTCGTCCAGTATCAGGTTGATCTTCGTGGGGTTGCAACAGCATTTCCTGAAATGCTTTACAGTGATTTTAATCAACATTACTGTTTTCAATATTGTGCGTGGTAAGGGAAGAGAATGACGATGACTCATATATAGAGTTGCAGTTGCCTAACAAAGTAATTCAATACAATCTCAAGGAGAAAACTTTCGAGACACTTCATCTGTTTGTTCCAAATGGTTCTAAAAAGAGGAATAGATATGCAACACATTATCAATGGGTTGATACTTTCAACAAATTAAGAGTCTGGCTTGTGTTTAGTGATGTTTATGTTCAGGTGATCATGGGTTTCGCCATTCTTCTTGTGATTTCAGGTCTTTTATTTTGTGATGTATGTTGGTAATTATGAATTGCTACAACTATGCTCAAAGATTTGTTTAGGTCATTCTGTGTTTGACCAGTTTATAGTCCGATTATAAAGAATCACAAACCACCCAGAATAGACTTCGTCCATAACATAGACATCAAATTAGTAGCGTCAACTCTCAAGACTCTCCAAAATACCTGAAACTCCTCCCACCCTCCCAATCTTTAGGAATTTGAGTTGTACTAGGCATGTCATTTCTTAAAGTTTGTCTACNCAAAAGATAGTAATTGCGTGTGCTCTAGTTAGGGCCAGTAAATTCAAACCAAAGCTTGCCTTTAACTGCTTTGATGGTTTCAAATTAACAGTGTGTGTATTATCATATGAGCTACTACTTTAGTTGCCTTAAAACTAAAAACGGCTTCATTTTGATTGAATTGGATTTCACTATTTTCATGTTGAATTGAATTGGATTTCAGTATTTTCATATTGATTTGGATTTGTGCTCAAATTAGATTCTAATTTACTCGTCAAAAACTGGGGGCTGGCAACTTTCTGGAAATACTTTCCTTGGTCCATACAGTTTAAATGCATGAAGTGGTGTTTTCTGGAACGGTGCCATTCACTGGATTCGTTCTATGCCGAAATCTTTATATTTGGACATTGAAGAAGAGAAAGTGGCCTCCTATTCCTGATGGATTTGAGCACAGGAGTTTTTCTTACTTTGGAGTGTCTCGAAGCCATTTACATCTTGTTGAGATTTATAGTCCCAGTACTGTTCAATTTAATGTGTTTGAAGTTGAGAAAGACTACTCCCGGTGGTTCATCAAGTATCAGGTTGATCTTCGTGGGGTTGCATCTGTTAGAAATATTTTATATTTCTCATAAGGTGGTCCATATATTAATTTTATCATATAGTTGTTTTAAAATAATTAAATTAACTGAAGGGCATGTTGGTCATTTACTTTTGATGGAGAGGTTCTGTAGTTAATTAAATAACTGCACTTTAGGAGTTTTTGAACTGCCATATAAAAGAGGCATTCTCTCTCTATTCCTAAATTAATTCATTACGTATATTTTTCTTTATTCATCAAAAGAACAGATTGATAATAAGGGAACAAAGGGAGAGATATACAGTGTCCTCTTTCATAATCTCATTTAAAGATTACATATGGATTCATGTATATTTTATTCGTTTTATAAATAGTGAAAATGCATCAAAGTTTCAGATTTTTGGGATTTAAGATTATGCAGTTTTAGGGCATATAAATATGATTATATTGTTGATTCTTTGCCATTCATGGAATTGATAAAATTGCTATTAAGATTGTTTTACATGTGGTATCAGAGCAATACGTAGAAACTAATATATTTTCCATTAAGTTGTTTTTTAATATATTAGGGTTCTTAGGGATGAAGAAATTGAGTTGGGTTTGGAAATTGACAAATATAAAGGGCTATTAAATTTGATTGGGTTTTATAAATTTGATTGAGTTTGTGAATCTATTAAATGGCTGGAAAGTTGACCGAAATCAAATTTTCTCATGATGAAATATGATTTTCCAGATTAGTTTTTCAGTAAAATATTTCTAGAAATTCAGATTCCAAAATTTTTCCTGAAATTCGGGTCAAATATTGACCCATATGTTGATCCAACCCAATTTCCTTTAATATCCATTTGTTTTAGTTTATATAAACCCAAATAAAAGAAGCACAAACCATATTTATTTTTTAAGTGAGCCCAATTCAAACCCAAACCCAAACTTATTAAGAAAATTCAAACCCAAACCCATTAATAATAACCCATAACGAAGCCCAACCCATTTAGTCAAACGAGTAAACCCGATCTAGTCAGTATTCAAATCGGTAAACGGGTCAAACCACTCCAGACCGTTGACTAAACGGTCAACTATCAAAATTAACAGTCAATCATCAAAGTTAACGGTCAACCGTCAAAGTTAACGATCAAAGGGTCGAATTGACCCAATTTTGACCTTGTATAGTATTATAGTTATTATTTAAGTTTAATACTATATTATGTATAATTTTTTAGTCACCAAAGTGGTCAAATTAGAATGGTTATCCTATAGATATCAAACTAAGTTAGATTTAATTACTCATGATAGTTAGATGCTTTAAAGAGATGACATGAGTAATTTGAAGTTCATAAATTATAGGATAGTTAAGGATCGCCTAAAGGTAGATTAGTTAATCTTATAATTATGAACATAACTATAGTTAATTAATATACTTGACCGAGTGTGTTTAGTATATCCAAAGATAACGAACATGTCTAACGAAAATACATTTGATTACCAATTAAGAAAATTGCATCAATTAAGTTAATTATTGTATATCGTTATATCTCCCAAAGGAGATTTTCAATA
Organism: Pistacia vera; assembly: GCF_008641045.1. NCBI lineage: Eukaryota > Viridiplantae > Streptophyta > Magnoliopsida > Sapindales > Anacardiaceae > Pistacia > Pistacia vera. The sequence continues at coordinate 639,482 of NW_022196673.1, read as the reverse complement.
TACATTTATGTTTTAATAATAATAATTTTTTAATATCTGAACCTAAAATTATGTATTAGGTATAAAACTCAAAGCATTAATGTGTAAGCATAATTTTGTTTTTGCAACATCTGCTATTAATGCCTCATCTATTGTTAAGTTTAATGCGTTCAATTATAATGAGTGGAGTGAGCAAGTCGAGTATTACTTGGGTATTCAGAATATCGACCTTGCACTCATGATAGAGAAACGAATTGATCTCACTGAGAACAACACTGATGAGGATAGGTCTTTCCTTAAAGAATAGGAGAGATCGAATAGATTGAGCATGAAGTTTTTACAGATGACAATGGCGAGTGAAATTAAGACCTCATTTCCTGCCACAGAATATGCTAGGGAATTTATGAGATTAGCCAAAGAGACTTCTCAGTCTGAGGCCGCTGACAAGTCCCGTATTGGGGCATTAATGAGTAGGCTAACCACCATGAAATATGATGGCTTTCGTAGCATGTGACTGAGATGTCAAATATAACAGCAAGAATTAGGAACATGGGAATGTCTGTGGATAAAAATTTCCTAGTTCAGTTTGTTATTAACTCTTTACCTTCTCAATTTAGTCCATTTCAAATTAATAATAATACAATTAAAGATAAATGGACTATGACTGAGCTTCAAACTAAGCTAGTACAAGAGGAGGAAAGATTGAAGAAACAAGGAGTTCATTTAGTTAATCTTGTGGGCTCGTCCAGAGTTAAGAAGAAATCCAATAAGAAGTATGGAAAGGGCAAAAGGCCACTGAAGATTGAAGAGTCTTCTGCCCAAATCCATAAGAAGGATAAGACTAACGAAAAGTGTCACTTCTGTAAGAAAGTTAGACACTATATGAGGGACTGCCTGAAACATAAGGCATGGTCTGAAAAGAAAGGTAAGCCTAGTGCTTTTGTATGTTTCGAGTCATATTTATCAGAAGTTCCTTATAATACTTGGTGGATTGATTCTGGATGTACCACTCATATTTCTAATACTATGCAGGGATTCCTTATGACCCAAACCATAAACGACAATGAAAGATTTGTATACATGGGAAATCGGGTCAAAGCACGAGTTGAAGCTGTTGGAACCTATCGTTTAATTTGAAGTACTGGACATCATTTAGATTTGTTTAATACTCTTTATGTACCGGAGTTATCCCATAATTTAATATCTTTATCTAAACTTGATTTGGAAGGATATTCTTTTAAATTCGGGAGTGGATGTTTCAGTTTATTTAAACATAATTGTTTAATTGGTTCTTGTGTGCTTTGTGATGGATTGTATAAATTACATCTTGATAGTTTATTTGCTGAAACATTGTTGACCCTATATCATAGTATAGGAACAAAATATGCTTCTGTGGATAAGAAATCTGCTTACTTATGGCATAAACGTTTAGGCCATATATCAAAAGAAAGAATGTAAAGATTAGTTAAAAATGAAGTTTTACCTGATTTGGATTTTATTGATCTTTGCATTTGTGTGAATTGTATTAAGGGAAAACAAACCACATCTACAATTAAGAAAGCAGGCACTAGAACCACAGGACTCCTTGAACTAATACACACAGATATATGTGGTCCGTTCGACGTACCTTCTTTTAGTGGGGAAAGTTATTTTATCACTTTTATAGATGACTTTTCATGATATGAATATGTCTATTTGTTGTGTGAGAAATCTCAATCTGTTAATATCCTAGAGGTATTCATTACTGAAGTTGAGAGACAATTAGATAGAAAGGTGAAAGTAGTTCGATCAGATAGAGGTGGTGAATATTATGGCAGATACAATGAATCTGGACAGTGTCCAGGTCTATTTGCTAAATTCCTAGAAAGTCGAGGCATATGTGCTCAATACACAATGCCAGGGACACCGCAACAAAATAATGTTGCAGAAAGGCCTAACTATACGTTAATGGATATGGTTAGGAGTATGTTGAGTAACTCCTCGTTACCCTCATCATTGTGGATATATGCATTAAAGCTTGCTGTATATTTATTAAACAGGGTTCCTAGTGTAACAAATCCCACATTGAAAGCGTATTGGGGAGGTCTTGGGCTTATAAATGGGAGGAGTCCCTCCACCTAACAGGTTAGCCTTTTGGGTGTGAAACTCCCATCCCATGACAAGTGGTATCAGAGCAGACCCAATCCGTCTTTCGATGTCCCACCAAACATCCACGCAGGGGCGTCCACGTGTGATTGTGGGTCCACACGAGAGTGAGGTGGATGGGCAGGCAGGGGGCCTCACCTGTGACGAGGGAGTCACAGGATTGGATGGGGGAGAATGTAACAAATCCCACATTGAAAGCGTATTGGGGAGGTCTTGGGCTTATAAATGGGAGGAGTCCCTCCACCTAACAGGTTAGCCTTTTGGGTGTGAAACTCCTAGCCCGTGACACTAGTAAGATAGTTCCAAAGACTCCTTTTGAACTGTGGAAAGGAAGGAAACCCAGTTTGAGGCACCTACATGTTTGGGGTTGCCCAGCAGAAGTTAGAATCTATAATCCACATGAAAAGAAACTGGATTCAAGAACAATCAATAGATTTTTTATTGGTTATCCAGAAAAATCTAAAGGGTATCATTTTTACTATCCTGATCATAGGATGAGAATAGTTGAAGCTGGAAATGCAAGATTCATTGGGAATGGTGAAACTAGTGGGAGTGTTGAACCACATAAAGTGGATATTCAAGAAGTCAAGGTACAGGTTCCTACGCCTATGACTTTTACTGAGGTTGTGATTCCTGTAGTTGTCAGACGTTTTGATAACAATCAAGAACAACAAATAATTGAGCAAACCCTTCCTAATAATGTAGCAGTCAATGAACATGTAATGGATGAACCACATGAAGTAGTAAATGAAAAACAAGAAGTGACATTGAGAAGATCTCAAAGACAAATGAGATCTACCATTACTAATGATTATGTGGTTTTTCTTCAAGAGTCAGAATTTGACTTGGGAATGGAAGCATATCCAATTTCGTTTTCACAAGCCCTTCAAAGTGATAATTCTGCAAAATGGTTAGACGCCATGAAAGAAGAGTTAAAATCAATGGAATACAACGAAGTCTAGGATTTAATAGTATTGCCAGTTGTAGAACAGTCAGGTGTAAATGGGTCTTTGAGACCAAACGTAACTCTAATTGCAATATTGAACGATACAAGGCTAGACTTGTTGCTAAAGGCTTTACTCAGAAAGATGGTGTTGATTAGAACGAGCCTTTTCACCGGTTTCCTCAAAGAACTCTTTTAGAATTATTATGGCAATGGTAGCTCATTATGATTTGGAACTTCATCAAATGGATGTGAAAACAGCCTTTCTGAATGAGAATTTAGAAGAAGAAGTATACATGGAACAACCTGATGGTTTTCCAATTAAAGGGAAGGAACACATGGTGTGTAAATTAAAGAGATGAATATATGGACAGAAACAAGCTTCTAGGCAGTGGTACCTCAAGTTTCATAATAGCATTACCACTTTCGGATTTAAAGAAAACACTATTAATCGGTTTATATATCTGAAGGTCAGTGGGAACGCATTTGTAATTCTAGTTCTATATGTTGATGACATCTTGCTTGCTACTAATGATCTTGGTATGATTAATGAAACCAAGAAGTTTCTTTCTAAGAACTTTGAGATGAAGAATATGGGTGAGGCATCCTATGTGGTTGGTCATTTACCTTTGATGGAGAGGTTCTGCAATTAATTAAATAACTGCACTTTGGGAGTTTTTGAACTGCCATATAAAAGAGGTATTCTCTCTCTATTCCCAAATTAATTCATTACGTATATTTTTCTTTGTTCATCAAAAGAAGAGATTGATAATAAGGGAACAAAGGGAGAGATATACAGTGTCCTCTTTCACAATCTCATTTAAAGATTACATATGGATTCAGGTATATTTTATTCGTTTTATAAATAGTGAAAATGCATCAAAGTTTCAGATTTTTGGGATTTAAGATTNTCAGACATGTACCAGACCAGACATTAGTTTTGCGGTTGGCTTACTGGGCAGATATTAGAGTAATCCTAGAATGGATCATTGGCGAACTGCAAAGAAAGTATTAAGATATTTACAAGGGAGAAGGACCATATGCTTACTTATAGGAGATCTGATTATGTCAAGGTAATTGGATATTCAGATTCAGATTTTTCTGGTTGTGTAGACACCAGAAAATCCACATTTGGGTACGTATTTATGTTAGCTGGATGAGCAGTTTCATGGTGCGAAGAAATCTGTCATTACTGCTTCCACTATGGAGGCTGAATTTGTGGCATGCTTTGAGGCCACAGTTCAAGGATTATTGCTATGGAATTTTATTTCAGGGGTTGGGATTGTCGACAGTATTGCCAGGCCACTAAAAATTTATTGTGATAATGCCGCATCAATTTTCTTCTCTAAAAACAACAAATATTCAAAGGGTGTTAAACATATGGAATTGAAATATTTTGCCGTTAAAGAAGAAGTTCAGAAACAGAGAGTGACTATTGAGCATAACAGCACAAATTTTATGATAGCGGATCTGTTGACTAAAGGGTTGTCACCTAAGACCTATAGTGAGCACATTGAGAGGATGGGTATTATTGTTTGTCATGACTAATTTATGATGTGTTGTATATGTTTCTTGATTTACATTATGCTTCTCGTGTTTTGGACACTCTGAGCACTTGATGTGTTGTTTCTGATTCATGTAAATTATTTTGTTGTGTGTTTCTTTATATTATGTTGTTTGATATACATAAATGATAAAGATGATAGAATTTGTCCTTGATAAGGACATTATTGTTGGACCATTAAGAATCATTATAGATTATTCTAGGTATAGAATTTGTAACATGATACATGAAAGGGACTATGTTGATTCAATGACAAACGACCGCCATGATCCTTATGAGTTCTTGCTCAATAATGTTTATATGTTTGACCATTTTAAGAAATTGCCTTTTGGCTAATTATTATTGTGTACACATTATGTGTTATTTCTAAACTATAGGGGGCGTTTGGTTCAGGGAATGTTGGATTACTGGGAATGTTGGATTACTGGAATCTTATATTAAATTGAAAATTACTGGGAATCTTTAGGAAAATATGTTTAGTTAGTTGGTGGGTATGTTATATTAATATGTTTGGTTATGGGGAATAAATTGGTGAGTATGTTATTTAACTTGATAAATTACCTTAAATATTAATATAATATTATTTTTTTTATTAATTTTTGAATAATTCTTTTAACTGTCAATATTTCAGATTTAGCTAAAACATCCCCACTTATATAAAACTTTTATTTACAAAAAAATCACCCCCACCCCCTACCACTGCTTGCCGCCACCGCAAACCACCGCTGAAAGTCTCCGAAAGTTGTCGTGAGCAGCTCACCGTGACCACAAGACTGTGATATGGCCGTTTTTGGCCATATTGATGGCCGAAAGGCCATATCATGCTAGATCTGCTCCCGATATGACCTTTTCGACCATCAATATGGCCAGAAATGGCCGTATTGGGGCCTCTTGATCACGGTGGGTTGCTCACGGCGACTCCAGGTGACTTCCGATGACTTCCCATGGCGACCAGCAATGGTTTGGCTTGCTGCCAGTTTGGCTAGCGGCAGCAAGTGGGTAGGGGTGGTCGCTTAGGTAAGCTGAAATTTGTTTTGATTTCAAGGGTAATTTTGTCCAAAAAAATTAATTAAATGGGGTGAAATGGTAAAAGCAAGATTCATGTAAATAAATTTAAAAATAAGGGCATTATTGTCCTAAAATTTTATTAATGAGGGATAAAATTGTAAAAAAAAAAAAAATTACCCAAGTAATCTTACAATACCTAAGAAAATGGAGGTAATCTGATTACCTCCAATATTACCAACAGTAGCTACTATTGGTATTTGAAGATTACCAGAATCTTATATTACTTAATAAACCAAACATGCTAATCAAGTAATAGAAGATGATTTAATCTCAGTAATCCCATATAACCCGCAATCAAACGTCCCCATAAAGTTATTTACTTTTATATGGATCAAGTGGGAGAATGTTATAAATATTTTATATTTCTCATACGGTGGTCCATGTATTAATTTTATCATATAGTTGTTTTGAAATAATTAAATTAACTGAAAGGCATGATGGCCATTTACCTTTGATGGAGAGGTTATTGCAGTTAATTAAATAACTACAGTTTGAGAGTTTTTGAACTACCATATAAAAGAGGTATTCTCTCTCTATTCCCAACAAAATTTAATTCATTACATATATATATATTTTTTTTTATCCATCAAAGGAAGAAATTGATAATAAGAGAATAAATCAAGAGATATATTGTGTCTTCTTACACAATCTCATTTAAAGGTTACACATAGATTCAAGTATGTTTTATTGGTTTTATAAGTAGTGAAAATGCATCAAAGTTTTAGATATTTTGGATTTAAGATTATACAATTTTAGGACATAACAATATGATTATATCGCTGATTCGTTGCCATCCATGGAACTGATAAAAATTGCTATTAAGATTGTTTTACAATTTATAGAAAAATTGGGGTCGGAAATTAAAAAAACAAATAAATAAACAACGTCAATTTGCTTGTTCATGTTCATCTCCTCCACTTGTCAGGATTTGACAACCGGGTTGGTAACCTGTAAAAACCACACAGTATCATACCTGAGTGGTCGCTAAAGTAAACGGGGTGGGGTGTGTCGTGTTACGACCCATTTTGTCACCTCTACTCCGGCAAAAGCTGAGCGCATTGAGAAATAAGCATTTCGTTAATCTGTTTGCGAAATGGTTCTAGCACTTTCATTAACTGCACCACCACCACCACCACCTCAAAATCTCTCCACCACCACTAACAACAAGAATGGCAACTCAGTTAGTAATTACAGCCTTCTTCTCTTATCCTTATCTGAGTGTAACAACATGTCTCAGCTGAAACAAATCCATGCTCAAACTCTCCGTACCACATTGCCTCACCATCACCACTCTCTCTTTCTCTTCAGTAGAATTCTCAATTTCGCATCCTCTGCTGATCTTGACTATGCGTATCGTGTTTTTGATCAAATCGATACTCCCAATTCCTTTATGTGGAATACACTTATAAGAGCTTGCGCAAAAAACGTTGATTCTAAACTACAGGCTATAAACCTTTATAAAAGGATGTTAGAGGAAGGAAATGTTATGCCTGATAAGCACACGTTCCCATTTGCTTTGAAAGCTTGTGCATACTTGTTTGCTCTCTTTGAGGGGAAACAAGCTCATGCCCAAATTTTGAAATATGGGTTTGGTTCAGATGTTTATATAAATAACAGTTTGATTCACTTTTATGCTTCTTGTGGGTGCTTGGACTTATCAGAGAAAGTGTTTGAGAATATGCTTGAAAGAAGCATTGTTTCGTGGAATGTTATGATTGATGCTTTTGTTCAGTTCGGTGAGTTTGATTCTGCATTGAAACTGTTCGGTCAAATGCAGAATTTGTTTGAACCTGATGGTTATACATTGCAGAGTATTATAAGTGCTTGTGCTGGTTTGGGTGCTTTGTCTCTAGGCATGTGGGCACATGCTTATATTTTGAACAAATGTGAATCTGGTTTAGTTTCGGATATTCTCATAAACAATTCGTTAATTGAGTTGTATTGCAAATGTGGGTCGTTAGAATTAGCTCAACAAGTCTTTGAGAGGATGCCTAAACGTGATATAACTTCATGGAATTCTATAATTCTAGGATTTGCCATGTATGGACAGGCTGATGCAACATTGGAATATTTTGCTAGGCTTGTAAAAGGCGAAAGCTTTGGTCCCAATGCAATCACATTTGTTGGTGTGTTAAGTGCGTGTAACCATAGAGGCATGGTTACCGAGGGCCGTGAGTTATTTGATCTGATGATAAAAGAGTATAACATTACACCTGTATTAGAGCACTATGGATGCCTTGTTGATCTTCTTGCTCGTGCTGGGCATATCGATGAAGCCCTAGATATTGTATCAAACATGCCAATGAAACCTGATGCGGTAATATGGAGGAGTCTTCTTGATGCTTGTAGCAAGAAAAATGCGAGTGTGGAGCTAAGTGAAGAAATGGCTAAACAAATTTTTGAGTCAGAAGGCGGCATTTGCAGTGGCGTTTATGTGCTTTTGTCTAGAGTGTATGCATCAGCTAGCAGGTGGAACGATGTTGGGTTGGTGAGGAAATTGATGAGTGACAAAGGTGTAACAAAAGAGCCTGGCTGCAGTTCAATAGAGATAAATGGTGTTGCCCATGAATTTTTTGCTGGGGATACTTCCCATCCTCAAACTAAACAAATATATGGGGTTTTGGATGTGATTGATGATAGGCTGAAAGGTATGGGGTATTCACCTGACTATTCACAAGCCCCCATGGTTGATGAACTCAATGATGGTAAACAACACTCACTCAGGCTGCATAGTGAGAGACTTGCCATTGCTTTGGGGATCTTGAACTTGAAACCAGGCATACCAATTCGTGTTTTCAAGAATCTTCGAGTATGCAATGACTGTCACCGGGTAACCAAACTCATCTCTAAAATCTTCAATGTTGAGATTATTGTGAGAGATCGCGCCAGATTTCATCACTTTAAAGACGGCTTCTGCTCATGCATGGATTATTGGTAATGGGCTAATGGCTGTTGTACAAAAGAGATCATATAGATTTAACACTTGATGGTTCTGTAAAGTGTAACCTTGGGAAAACCCAAACTGCACCATTTATGAAGTTGAAATTTTATTTAAGATACTTGGGTTAGCCATGGAGCTGTAGTAATGGGCTCGGTGATGGAGCCCGGTTTCCCAAGCTCATGATATTAAGGGTGCGTTTAGTTCAGTGAATGTTAGATTACTGGAAAGTTAAATTACCTTGAAGATTATCAGGAATCTTTAGGAAAATGTGTTGGTTAATTTGCAGGTATGTTATATTAATATGTTTGGTTGTGAGGAATAAATTTGTGGGTATGTCATTTAAATTACTGAATTGTCCTCTTATTAAATATTATTATTATATTATTGTTTAATATTGTTATTTGGATTTTTTATAACCCCCCTACATTTAAAAACTTAGCAAAAACAACCTCATAATAAAAGTTTGGAAAATCAATAATGCTCCTCCACCAACCTAGCCACTGTCGGCCGTCGGCAACCATCGTCGGCCACCGGTAGTCGGCAACCTAATGGTGCACAAAAGGTAGGAAATGGCCTCCGTGCGTTGTGTGGCCATTTTTGGCCAGATCTGTCACGATCTGGCCATTTCTGGCTAGAAATCGCCATATCAGCGCACGATGACCATTTTCGGCCTTCCGTGAGCCGTTCCGCCGGCGGCAGTGGTTAGCCGCCGTCAATAGTTGCCAGCAACTCGCGACAGCAGGTGGGTGAGTTGCAATTTGTTTTGAATTGAAAGGTAATTTTGTCCACAAAGTTAATTAGTTGGGGTGAAATAGTAAAAGCTATATTTATGTAAATTAATTTTAAAATAAGGGTATTATTATCCTAAAATTTTATTAATAAGGGATATAATTGTAACAAAAAAAAAAGATTACCTTAATAATGTTATATTGCCTAAGAAAATAGAGGTAATCAGATTACCTCCAATATTATCAACAGTAACTAATTATTGGTATTTGAAAATTAACAGAATCTTATATTAGTTGACAACCAAACGTGGTAATCAAGTAATGTAAGATAATATAATTTCAATAATTCTACGTAACTTCCAATCAAACGCCCCATAAGAGAATTAGGCAAGTGATTTTTACTCCACTATTTTTGTCTTTAATCCCCATCTTCGAGTTTAAGTGGGATAAAATTATTATATAAAAAATTCTTCTTCTATCATATACTCCACTTCAAAACTTTATATTTTCAGTCATCAAAATTAAAAGTAAATATAAATCAAATCAAATTTTCATTTTGTCAATATAAGAAGGAAAATTGTGATATCCGAGGGATGAAATAGATTTTTGTTCTATCAAGATAGATTTAAAAGTGATCATTTGATTATAAGAGGTTTAGGATTTGAATCCGTAAACAAATGAATCTGATAACCACATTGATTGATTTAGTCTCATGTTCTATTGTTTATTCTAATTGATTTAAATTTATTTTTAATTTTGTATAACTGTAGATATTGATGAATAATTTTTGGTTGGGGTGTAGTTGATTGGTTTGGACGGGGTGACTTTGGAAGGAAGTAAGAAATAAAGAGAGATTTTTTTAATCACTCATTTGTCAAATCTGTTAAAAGAAAAGGTAGTTATGCGTGTGTTGACAATAGAACAAAAAAGTTATTATAAATAGGACCTACATTAATTGAGTGCCCTTTTTCCAATTTCTTAGGTGCAAAGCAATTTTGCTTTCAAGTAATCAAAACTTCTGGAATGAATCTCATCCACAATGTAACCTCAGACCTGCACCACTGGTTATACTTTAGTGAGGATTACCTTTAACATAGCAATCAATTATCCCCAGCGAGATCAGAATAAGCCTCTGACAGTTGTATTTCTAGATAATCTCAACAATAGATAGTGGCCAACGCAACTACCACCTTTTTATCATTTTCTAAAAGCCAGTTGCACTATTTCAAACATTTGGTAATGACCTCCCACTCCAGCCGCTAATTGCTCTCAATTCTCAAATCATTATTCAAACTCATAACAAATGCACATACCAACCTCTGAATGAGTTTTCCTTAGCAAGTAGATACCCTTTTCAATTGATTTATGCATTACTACGTCAAAGAAGATAAAAAATCTGTAAAATGAAAGAGTAACAAGAGGTTTCAAGCCAACAAAATAAATTTATGATTTTATAAGTATAGTGTTTACAAGACAGCAAGCACCTGGAGGTTCCAAGCGGCAAACCATACTTTTTTTTTTTTTGTATAATAAAAAAGTTGAGCTAAAACAAAATTGATCAGTGAACCAACAAAGGAATTTAAATTTCAATAACTCTTCCAAGCTGAATAAAATTGTGACCCTTGGCTGCTACAAGGGCATCTCATTTTCTTATGTTTCCCAGTGCTAGACCATTCCTGCTGTGTCTCACAATAGCCAAAAGCAACTCCCATTTTTACTGACTCCTTGAATGCTTTCAACTAGCATATTGATATGGCTGAATTGGTATGTACAGAACATGAAGGTTGTGAATACATATTGCATACAACCTATGATGTCCAAACAATGCATCTTATGATTGGATCCCCTGTCTTGCAAATTCTCTGGCCCCTGATACATAAAGAAAGAAAAAACGTAAGCAAGGATGAAAGAAGGCATCATCTGAAATGGAGATATGAAATAGCACAAGAAATTGCATAGGAGTTTCCTTGGACTCTTAAGTTTTAAGTTAGATTATCTAAACTACAGTATTTTGATACCCAACGTACTAAAAAAAAAAAAAAATAGTTATATGCATCTTCCAATGATGTGCAAACCCAATAGGAAAAGCCTCGAGATGCAATATCGATTTTCACAAATTCCAGGAAATAAAAATTCTTTCACGTTCTTGTTTAGGCAGTATTATCTATCCACAAAAAATCTTTATGGGCGGTTACCAGATTCATTTAAAACAACATTTTTCCAAGTACTAGAGAACGAGCTCCAGAGTAAGCAAATGGGAAAAATATTTATGCCTGCAATTTGTTCCCTTTTCCCTTTTGGGCTAACCTGTGCTCTTAACAGCTTAAGAAAGACAAAGTGGTAAATGCTTAGTGTTACGATGGTATTATAACCAACAACAAATGAAGAGACAACACCCAGCCATGTCTAAAAGCCACAACATTATTTTGAATGAATTATCTAATACAACATTATACTAGATTGGTTGGTAAAAACTAATGCCAAAATAAAATTATAGTAACAATATGACTAACAACCAAATTCCAAACACTAGAAACATCAAGATTTATGTTTATGTTTATTTGAGACAAGTTTGAGAAAGCAATCAGAGAGGAAGTCTATGGCAATGAGTGGTTGCGATGCAAACTAAAAAACATCTAAACTAAATTACAAAATCACAGCCTCTATCAAGATCAAAACAAGCAATTTATCAATATATGTGTGCATTAATCTAAATCTGACCTTTTGAAGATAATAGAACAACAACAACATGCATATCAGCATTGTTTGGAGGAAGTTGGAGCCGCAGGGGAAAAAGCTTTCCATTCAAAGGACTTCGAGTACACACAACGATGTCCTCAATACCTAGATCTTCCTTCAATTTTTGAGTCAATTCTTCAACTCCTGTTCCCTTAAAGCTTAAAGAATAACCCTCCGTTCCAACATCATCAACCTCTCCGCTCTCCTCAGCCACGTGGTAGTATATAGTCCTTCCCTCAGACTTTGGTGGCGAACCCACATGCGAATCGTTTGACTGAAAACCATCACACAACAGACATTAAAAAAAATGAACACCCAGAACAAAAATTGTACTTTTTTTATTTTTTTCTAAGGAAGAATAGAATAGATCACGAACCTCTTGTCTTGAAAAGTTCCCAGGTTTGGTAATAACGGAAGAAGGTGAATTTGACCCAAAATCTAAAGAATCCGAATGAGGAACGGGTGGTGGAGCTGGAGCTTCTTGATGAGACTGAACCAAAATCTCAACCACATGAACATCCCACAATACCCAATCTTGAGTTGCTGTTCTATGAGGAATATCATGAGTGACAGAGTTTCTCCAAGGCGGCAAGCCCCCATTGGCTCTCAAAAAATGACCGTAACGCGTCTTGAGCTTCACTTGGTTCGCTTCTCTGACGGGTTCCCATTCAACAGAAGAGTCAAGCTTTCTGGGCAGAGACTGAACCACTTTCCGACCCGTCATACCCAGCAAAAACGGCTGGTTGGAGGCGGTGAGATATTTTCCATGACAGCTTTTAAGACGAATTATGTTCTGCGTTCCAGGAACAAGCTCAACAGTCCACCTGGCACTCTTGGAGGATCCGTTACGATCTTGAGTAACCGATTCTTCGTCTTCCTCGGCAACAAGAAACTTGTCGTGGTGGCTACGGAGACGCACCGCCTTGGCGTTGTTAAAGTAGTCCATCCCACTTCGGTGGTGGTTAGATTCAGAGATTGACTGAGAAAAAAGCGATAAATAAAAAGTGTGAAAAACTTGAAGTGGATAATAAAGATTGGAATTTTAGTTGTGAACTGAGCTAGAGGAGATTCAAGATTCACATGGGCAGGCAATGTGAAGACAAATTTATATATAGGGAAAGGTCAGAGCTGGAGGTGATAAAGTCAAAGAGAGACAGCCGTAGAGGGAACTGGAGGAGGAGTCACGCGGTGAAAAGGACGCTGCCGGATACGTGGCATAATGTTATTTTAGTAATTTTACAGGGCTTGCGTGTGAGTTTCGTGTCAGCTGCCGTTAATCCACGTTGGCACCAGATCTGGATGATCTGATCATCATCAAGATGACTACCGAGTCGGTCTACGAAACTTCGTGTTGACGAAGAAGGGTTTAAGGAAATTTTAATCGATAATAACGTGCCGAGTTATCATAATTATATAATATTTTATTCTTATTTTCCAATTAAGTAATGTCATTAATGGACATAAATTACAGGGTTTGACTTCAACCGACGTATCATTTTACTGTGTGAAATAATTTTTTTGAGTTAATTACTATATAAAGTATAATGTAAATCTAAATATCTCACAAGATTATGTCAGATTTATGGCAAGACCTTACGAAATTTAAATGAGATTAAATAATCACACGTGTATGGTTCATAACTTACTAAAAGAAATTAAGATAGGCAAGAGTTAGAAAGGAAGAAGAGTAAGGCACAATAAATATAAATGTCTAATTAAGGTGGTATTAAAAGTCACATGCACTCATACAGAGGAGACGACTGTGCTTCCTAATTAATAATGATTCTCAAGCATTTTTAATAATAATCATAAAGATTTGGTAGAGTTAAGACCTTTATTATGGAGAATTAAGATTTGTATTAAGGTGTTTGAACCAGTTTATGCGTATTTCAATTAATTTTTTATGTTTATTAAACATCTTATAAATTTAATGTTCTAGGTAAATCTAGTCTCAAAATGGTTTAAACCCAAAGAATTAATGAAATAAATAAAACTTCTTAATTATCGGATCAATCCCTGATAAAGAGGTTTAAAATTGGGTTGATAAAAAAGACGTAAAACAAGAACAAGAGGCAGGGGAAGGTGATAAATGATTGTGTAGGTGACTAAAATAAATGGGATTGGGATGAGGCAAAAATGGAGAGAAACTTGAGTGGGTTTCGTGTTTAGTGCTTAATGTTTGGTGGGCATTTATGTTATAACAAGTGCGTTTTAATGGAGTTATAAGTTTTTGGTTTTGTATTATTTTGTCTTTGAATAACACAAGTATATACTTGCTTTCACTCCATAAACTTTACCCAAAATGCGCATCCCAAATATTCATACCATATAATTACATTTTTGGCTTTTTTATTTTTCTTTTTGAGGTGTCTTTAGAATCTTAGAGGTGGGGTTTGACACAATAATTGAAACTTCTGTACTAGTCTTATATATATATTTTTTAAAGTCAAGTAATTATAATAATGTTTCAAGATAAATGTCCTTAGACGAACGGGCTGGGCACGTTATTTAGGCCCATTTGATTTGATAATGTGTACATGGTCTACAGTAATGTGTAAGAGACATTTAAAATTGCCATTTTGTCACCTAGATTGACTGACTTGCTAATATAGTCATTAACGTTTTCTAATCATATAATAATTTCATAGCCTGCAAACACCAAACTCTATCTTTGTCTTTTATTATCAATAATTAATCCTTAGTAAAATCATACTATAATTGTTTAGCAAGTTAAAGAAGATGCAGCAGTAGTTTAGGTTACGTACCTGCTTTTTTGATAAAATTTTGAGCGACTGAGTCGGAAAAATTGAGAATCTGGAAGACTTCAAATTAGGTGACACGACTGACATGGGGGATTGTGGCCCTGAACCCAAAAAATCATCGGAAAAAACCTCCAAAACCTCATCGGAAACCGAAGAGAAACTCGACACTGACGACCAATACTCCTTCAACGACCCCGTTTCCGGTACTTCCACCTCCTGCACATCCCACAAAATCCAGTTCTTTGTTGAACCAGAATACGGTTCGTCATGAGTGACCGAGTTTCTCCACGGCGGCGTTCCTCCGTTTCCACGTAAAAATTTCCCACACCATGACTTGAGCTTCACTTGAAACCCGTCCCTTATTGGCTCCCAATCAATTTTCCAGTCCATGTTGTTCTCCGGTACTGTTTGGATTGCCTTTTTACCCGTCATGCCCAGAAGAAAGGGAAGATCAGAGGCGGTTAAGTACTTACCATAGCAACTTTTGAAACGAACGACGTCGTCTCTGTTTTCAACTAACTCGACTAACCATATAGCTCTCTTTACTGACCCGTTTCTACTTTGACGCACCGTTTCTTGATCGTCGTCGGCGACTAGATACTTGTCGAGATGGCTGCGGAGTTTCACTGCCTTGGCCTTGGTGAAGAGCTCCATGTGCAATCAAGAGATTATAAGTTGTAACTGCAAGCTTTAGTTGATGATGATTAAGAGAGAGAGAGAGAGTAATTGGGGGTAGTGAGAACTAAAGAACTAAAACAAAAATGGGATATTTATATGGGGAAGAAAATGAGTAATTACATTGCACAGTGGTTTGAAGTTATTAATAATTAATAAAAGGAAAGGTGAATTTGTTTGGTTTCTTGTTGTAATTTAGTTTCTTAATAGACAAGAGAAGGAAGATGACAATGAAATTACGTGTACAGAGATTTGCAATAGAGGTTTGACCAAATACAAATAAAAATCAAATCCAATACAATACAATGAAACTTCTAGGTGGGGCGTCAGGAAAGAACTCAGGAAGTATTGAAGTTGACGCGCTGAACGAGCGTGGCATACGGTGTGTGTAAACTGTTTCTGGTACGTTGGTATCTAGACTTGTACTAGGTTTGGGATTAATACAGTGTAGTCCCCATATTTTAGTTTACTTTCTTTCGATTTTCAAAAGATTAAAATGTTTCATATAGTCATTTACTGATTTGAAATTTATACTAAAATAATATTTGGATGCCCACAAACATATCTTAATAACCGGCAAATAATATCTAATATACCTAATATGTCCCCTGTTGAGTTTGATCTATCAATCAAGGACAAAAATTACAATATAGGATGTTGTAAACCACATGAGACAAAAAAAATCTAATAATTATTATTTTTTTGTGAACAAGGTGTCAAAACAAAAAAAAAGCATCTTGACTAATCCTTACAAACTCAATATTTAAAGTTAAGTCAAAAATGTAATAGATAGTCCCAAGATTGTTTGAACCTGTAAGTCAAAACAACCCCTTGGGGTTAAATCAATTAAATTTCTCTCCACCTTTTGTGGCTTTTAATGACATCCACATTTTAAACATAATCATATGACGATAGAATTAATCTAACTAATTGTTTTGATATAAATGGTGTCATTTAACGCACATCAAATAGTGATTGTTGTTAATCATAGAATTAAACAATATTTTTCTGTTCAAATTTTAATACATATTGTTTAATATGATTGTTAATTTATAATGTATGCAATACTTTTTAAGATAAAGTTTATAAATATGAAATTATGTTATAACAAAGATAATTTATATAATTGTTGTGCAGTCAATATGGAGAGGATAATTCCCTATTAGGAGAGAAGATATTTAGATTGGCTCAATTTGAAAGGAAGATATTCAGATTGACTTAGATTCCAACTACGGTAGTCGAAAATCATGCAACTTCCTAATCCTACGTATTTGAATCTTATCTCAACTCTATCATGTAAATAAGTGCTTTATAAACCCATCATAACTTATTTTCAAGGGGGCTGGGCAATTGTTCTAAGCAAATTTTCCTATGAATTATACTATTATTTGTAAGCTCTCAAAAACAATAAGATAACAGTAGACGTAGGCTCAAGTTATAACTTGCCAAACCACTTTAAAAATCTCTCAGTCATTTACTTTATTGCATTTATTATTCATCCACTGTTGGTTATTTGTAATCACGCGCACATACATTCCGGTTCCGACAGGGTCAATCGGAATTCTCTGGTTGGTACAGATTTTTGTATCAACATTTTGGCGCTAAAAGGAGGGCTTGATTCACAGCAGCTCTCCATGTTTTTCCCTGAAGTCTCAACTTCTTCAACAAATCCTAAATTCTTAATCTAGAATCACGTCATCAAATATGAGAATTTGAGTAGAATAAAGTCTGAATTTGGCTAAGTGGTAACAGAAGAATTTTAGCCATTCAAGTTAGCTTTTTGACGGTCCAAGAATCATCCAAATATGAGGTCTACATCTCAAGTTATTATTAAAATATTGAAGCATGTTCCAAATCAGATCACTCAGATTGTGCGCTTAGATCACTTTCATCTTCAGCTTTAGATCGCATGCTAAAATCTCTCAGATTAGAAAGAGCTCGCTAGCTCTCAAGCTCTTCAAGTTTTTTGATTGAGCAATGCTCTTAGATCAAGTTCTCCAAGCTTTCTGATCGAGCAATACTGTCGAATCAAGCTCTTCATGCTTTATGATTGAGCAATGCTCTCAGATAAAACTTTTCATGCTTTTTGATCAAGGAATACTCTCAGATTAAGCTCTACAAGCTTTCTGATCGAGCAATACTCTTGAATCAAGCTCTCCATGTTTTATGATCGAGCAATGCTCTTAAATCAAGCTCTCCATGCTTTCTGATTGAGCCATGATCTCAGATCAAGCTCTCCATGCTTTCTAATCGAGCCATGCTCTCAGATCAAGCTCTCCATGCTTTCTGATAGAGCCATGCTCTCAGATCAAGCTCTTCATGCTTTCTGATAGAGCCATGCTCTCAGATCAAGCTCTTCATGCTTTCTCATCGAGCCATGCTCTCAGATCAAGCTCTCTATGCTTTCTGATCGAGTCATGCTCTGAGATCAAGCTCTCCATGCTTTCTGACCGAGCCATGCTCTCAGATCAAGCTCTTCATGCTTTCTGATCGAGCCATGCTCTCACATCAAGCTCTCCACGCTTTCTGATCAATCCATGCTCTCAGATCAAGCTTTTCATGCTTTCTGATCGAGTCATGCTCTCATATCAAGCTTTTCATACTTTCTGATCGAGTCATGCTCTCAAATCAAGCTTTCTATGATTTTTAATCGAGCAATGCTCTCAGATCAAGCTCTCCATGCTTCCTGATCGAGCAATGCACTTATATCAAGCTCTCCATGCTTTCTGATCGAGCAATGCACTCATATCAAGCTCTCCATGCTTTCTGATCAAGCAATGCACTCATATCAAGTTCTCCATGCTTTTTGATTGAGATATGCTCTCAGATTAAGCTCTCCATGCTTTTTGATAGAACTATGCTCTCAGATCAAGCTGTTCATGCTTTCTGATCGAGCTATGCTCTCAGATCAAACTCTTCATGCTTTCTGATCGAGCTATACTCTCAAATTAAGCTCTCCATGATTTTTGATTGAGCCATGCTCTCAGATCAAGCTCTCCAAGCTTTTGGATCGAGTAATGCTCTCAGATCAAGTTCTCTATGCTTTCCGATCGAGCAATGCTCTTAGAACAAACCCTTCATGCTTTCTAATCGAGCTATGCTCTCAGATCAAGCCCTTCATTCTTTCTGATCGAGCAATGCTCTTAGATCAAATGTTCCATGCTTTCTGATCGAGCTATGCTCTCATATCAAGCTCTCCATACTTTTTGATCAAGTTATGCTCTCAGATCAAGCTCTCCACACTTTCTAATCGAACTCCTCGTACTCTCAGATCGAACTCCCTATGCTCTCAGATCAATCTCTTTATGCTCTCTGATTAATCTCATAAGCTCGCTCATTTGCTTGAGATCACGTGTTCAAGATCTCTCATATCTCTTAGATCGCGGCAAACATAATTCAAGTTTTTCAGTTCGAGACTGCAGCCTATAGTGCGACAACCATCCAGATCAAAGACATGAATTTTTGAAGTGCGATTATGCGCTCAAAAAACTGGGAGGCTATTGTTGTGCGGTCAATTCGAAGGGAATAATTCCCTATTAGGAGAGAAGATATTTAGATTGGCTCAATTTGAAAGGAAGATATTCAGGTTGACTTAGATTCCAACTAAGGTAACTGAAGATCATGCAACTTCATAATCCTATGTATTTTAATCTTATCTCAACTATATCATGTAAATGAGTGCTATATAAACCCATCATAACTTGTTTTCAAGGGGGTTGGACAATTGTTCTAAGCAATTTTTCCTAGGAATTATACTATTCTTTGTAAGCTCTCAAAAATAATAAGATAACAGTGGACGTAGATTCAAGTTCTAACTTGCCGAACCACTTTAAAAATCTCTCTATCATTTACTTTATTGCATATCCACTGTTAGTTATCCATAATTACGTGCACATCCATTCCGGTTCCAACAGGGTCAATCGGAATTCTCTGGTTGGTATAGATTTATGTATCAACAATAATATATGATTTAATTAAACAAAATTTAAATAACACCATACATACTTCCCCATGATTAAATATTACTATACATAAAATATCAAATATATCCTTCATCCGTCTTATTTTAAGGGTGGGTTAATTATGGGGATGTAGATGCTTTGTTTTCAGACAATCATCCTCCATTGTAGTCGACCAAAACTACAAGGGTGGGTTTCGTTTCGTTCACTGTTGTTTGTTGTCTTGTTCGATATCTGTCGTAGAAGAGGACTAGAGCGACTCGATTGAAGTTTGATTTTAGAAGTCGACACCGTTCAAACTCAGGTTTCCACTTTCTTTGAAATTGTCTATTCTTTTTCTGAGACAATTTTGTTTTATTTATTTATTTATATGATTATGTCCTATGATAATGCATGTTGAAGAAATCTAGAACGTTTTATTGATTTTTAAATATGAAATTGAATTCTGCGGGTGATGCTATGAATAATCTAAACCTTGTATCATTTCTTGGTAAGTTACAAATTTCATGACAACTTGGTGTTTGACTTGTCAACTTTTCAATTCGTAGGTCAAGAGGTAGACATCCCTAGTCCTACCTACTGGGCCTTTAGGGCTAAGTTTATAAGTTCTGATGAGTCCACTGGTGAGTAGTTAACCCCATAAAATTTTCGTGTTGTTTGCTAATTTAACGAGTAACAGTATTTTATTGATTCCTCACTATCAAATTCAACCTAACCAACATACGGACAGCCCCAGCCTCTCACTAACTAAATACTAAGCTGCGCGGAACTCACCGTTTTCACAAATATTTGATACAACAACGATTTAGTTAGTGGGGGTGGGGCATTGGTCATAACTCATAACCAATATTCTTCTTATACTCATAGAGTGAGAAAGTGAACGTTGATCTAAATAATGTTAGAAGGATATATAATTAACGATAATCCATTACGGATGACCTAAAACAGTAAAATAAACTATTTTAAAGATTGTCGTTCGTGCTTTTAGTCACATCCATGTAAGTGGAAATAATAAATACTTGATCTGGTTTTTAGGATATTATATTATTGGAATTTGGTTTACTATTACTAATGGGCCACGGATGGGATAAGAGCAAAAAAAAAAAAAAAAAAAAAAAATTTAATATGATCTCTTATGTTCGGTTATTTTTTATGGTAAAAGAGTAAAATGATGATCTAATATGATCTCTCGAATTTGAGTCCTTACAGTTGTCTACAATTGCTAATATGGGTGATCATTAGGTTTCTTATTCGACCAGTAATTCTAAAGTCACGAAGGATTAATTGATGGATACACAAACGGACCCGAACACTCTTATTAAAAAAAATAAAAAAAAATAAATAACCTATACCGTTTTCATTGCAAATATACTACCCTGAAAATTACATATGGCCCCTGACTTATTTTTAATACATTGCGAAGCCAAACAATACTTCTTCTAGTGTCACCGGACCAACTGTAAGTTTCTTTATACTTACTATTCTAGGTTTTCCGCGCGCCGAAGAAGGAGTAATCTCAGTATTTACAAGTTCTTTGATTTGCTTTTTCAACTACATACCACACATAACACAACGAATTGTAAGTTTCTTTATACTTACTATTCTAGGTTTTTTGGGTAACCAAATGGAAATTTATATGGGAGTTTCGGAAACATTCCCTTTTTTAAATTAAATTTTGGTTATGATGATCATGTATGCTTGATATGGGATTGTCGATTGTCGATTTATTGCTGTTAACAGGATTGTATTGTATTGGTTGGATTGATAATCAATTGTGTTTAGAATTGAAGTGTTCTGTTATGCATATTAAGTGTTTGATAAATGGCTGGTTATGATGATCATGTATGCTTGATATGGTATTGAGGATTGTCGATTTATTGCTGTTAACAGGATTGTCTTTTATTGGTTGGATTTATAATCAATTGTGTTTATAATTGCAGTGTTCTGTTATGCATATTAAGTGTTTGATAAATGGCACTGGTGGTATTGTATAGCATTAGAGTTTTGATTTTTGTAATGCAGATTGCAAAAACAAAAAGAAACTTGATTGAATGTAATAATTTGTTGGGTTTTTGGTTATGCGCTATTCTTTATTTATTTTAGTTAAAATCACTGTTGGTTAAATTTTGTGAGTCGGGCTTTTTGGCTGAATTAAACTATTCAATTCTTTTCTATTTTATTTTTTCTCTTTTTAAAATGCATGTTAATCAAGCATAGATAATGTGAAGCTCATAGTTAATGAATGAATTACCATCTAAAGAGACGCACCAGCTAAGGTTCCTTTGTTCAAGCTCTTTAGATAATAGAGATGTGGATCAATTATTTGTCTGAAACTTCTACAAGGATTCAAAAAACTGGCTTCTCTTAAGATGATCTGTTTTTGTTTCTGAAACTTGGCTTTCGATTGATACCTATTATTGAGCATTCAACTTGCCTGCTTCTATGTGAGTGTTTTGTATATGTGAGTTTCGACATAGCATTGAAATTTGTGGTGTTGTTGGTATCATATTTCTAACATTGTTTGATATTTTGGATCCCGTTATAAACAATCTATAGCTTTCTACTCACAGAATTGAGCTGTAAATTGTAAGGTAATGGGAAGTGAAGAGCCGAAAGATCCATTGAAAGGAGTTGACTGGAAAGCCATTGGCACTGAATTGCAGAAGGATCCAAGTGCAGGTGTTAAGCCAGTAGTAAAGAAACGGCTTCCAAAAAAGGTTAGGCAAATTCCAGAGTATTATTTCCTTCCTCGTAGATCTCTACCCTCTGCCATAGCATTCTATGGATCATGCATTGCTGGTGGAATTGGTGCTGGGATGTTGCTGGAGATCTGGATAAAAAAGAAAGTTAAAGGTATTCCCTGGATTTCTATGTTCTTTTTCATTTCTTTTTAGGGTAGATTAGACCCTTCCTTCTCTAAAGCGTTTGTGAATACTTGTACTCACTACAATGTAAAACAAAAGCCTCAAGGCAGAAGCCTTTCAGGTATGTGTATTTGAAGGTGTCCTCTATCTTGAAAATGATTTCTAGAATTTTTATAGCATACTATTTCAGTCATATGAAGGGAAGTATAAAGAGTTAGGACTACATCGCTTATTATATACATTTTATTAACAAAGTTATAATAATGAAAGTGAGCCATTCATTTGAGAAAAGTGTTGCATATAACAAGATGGATAAGAATTTTTAATGTTTATGCATACCCAGTTAGGAATCTGAAGATGCTTGACTAGGCAACTTACTAACTTTTAGATATGGAAAAATGATCATATAATGGTCTGTTTTGTTGTGGCAATTTCATGAGGCACCCATCCCAGATTTATTGGGATTGAGATGTTCCAGGATGTTTTGCTAGAAAATGGTGTGCCTTTGTCACTGGGCTCATTCATTAAATTGCTAATCAGAACATTCACAATAAACATTGAATTTGAAAAGAAAAAGAGATGAGAGAAGTAATTTTTTAAGCATCCCCATTTAATAAGATTTGTTGTTTATTTCTTCCATCTATAACAAAGGAGGCAATGCCTATTACAAGAGTGCTGATAACAAAAAATGCCAATCATTTCCTTTTATTGTTGAACATTATTCATATCATATATATGAGCAGTTGTAGCCATATTGTAATCTGGGAATGACAATCTTTATAAATCATGCAAGTATTTTTCTTTTCTCTCTTTGGCCTTTGAGAATCTTGGAATTTATTTCAATGATGTTGAAAATTGATGACTTGTTTGAGACTGATTTCAGTTTGTTTTGGCGCGTGAAGTGCTTGAAAGTAATGGAAATATCTCTTTAAACAATTATTAGTTCTAATGGCATGACCAAAAACTTGTTGGTATTTGGAAGTATTTGTCTTAACCTTTTTATGTATTTGTCTTCCAAAATTTACTTATTGCTAACATATATTGGCTATCTTATTTCAGAGGATGGAGGTGTTATATGGGAGTTTGACAAATAGAGTGCAAATGGCATAGGAGGATTTATCCACCTGGTAGTAGTTTACTTTTCTTCGTTCTCTTTCTTTCTTAGGGTTGCATAATGATGCTGGAAAATAAACTAGAAGGGTGTAATGGTATGAGTTTTAACTTCGAATTCACATTGCAAGCATTTTTCGTAGGATCTGTTCAAAAAGCTCTTAACTCTGATTAAGTTCATTGTTATCATATGAATTTGAAATCCAAAGTGAAGGATATTTTGATTGCCCCGTGTAATTTTCTGTGTGCGTATGTTGGACAAAAGAATATGAATTAGCTGTCAGTCTTTGTGGCTCTTATTCAACTAAATGATCAGTAGCTGTTAATTTATTATCACTTGTAAGGTTTTTTATATCAATAATGTTAAGTCCATAATTTTCTTTCATAACCTCTGACATGATAGTTTGTTATTGGTTAGCTTGCAAAGTAAGTGAGACCTATTTTACGAGTTGACCAATAACGAGCTATTACAGTGGGGTTTGTGTGAAAAAGTTGTGAGAGTCGTTGTGAACCTAACATTACTTTTTTTTTTTTTTTTTTTTTTAATTTTCAAATACTGAGTTTATTAGATAAATGTTTTGAATGTTCAAAACCAAATCCATCACTGGTTAAGATGCAGAGGATTGATTGAGATGGTCAACTTTTCGTCCCTACTAGGCCTCACGGCTAAGTTGAAAAGTTGTGATGAGCACATGAGGCGGTAATATTCTGTACCAGTACTACTGCTCAACTATTAACCCTCTTGGAATGACATCTTGGTATAGTTTGGTTGATGGGAATATGGTAAGATTAATTTATTCTCCACCAACCAATAGATTTAATTATATGTTATGTGGGGACATGACTAGAAGAAGAAGGTCTTTTCGACTATGAGTATAGACTATGGAATGTACTATATGAAAGCCCATTACCAGAACACTGAAATCTACACAAGAAGCCCAAGAACATCATTTATTATTTTAATTTGCCTTGTCCCACCCCACCAGATGTGTTTTAAAATTAAAACTGCAAACAGAAAATAATAATAAACATGATATTAGGAGATTTCATGGTACTTCCACCTTTTCACATTATTTCAAACCAAAAGAAAAGCTGTGCCTGTGATAGTGGGCGTGGAGCTCTAGCGTCTTCTTAAATATTGTTAGTCGTATAAGGCAGGCGAGCAGGCCTAACACTGTACAGAGTACACTTACCTATTCAAAACCGTAATTATAGTTTTACCAGAATGCAGACAAGGACGCTCTCATCTCATTCTTCATCTTCAATGTATATCTCTGAAAGAATCCGTATAATTAGGGGGAAATAAAATAAAATTGGAGATGTAATTAAGCATAATTATCAGGTTCTGTTGTTGACACCACAGCCTTTAAAAAACACTTTTATTTTGAATATAAAATAAAATAAAAAAAGCGCCAAGTAGAAGATGAAATCAGAAGAATTTGAAGAAACAATGCCGGGAATTCACGAGAAGAAAAGAGCATTCAGAATTGACCAACCACAATGAAGCCGACGGCCCAGATCCAATCCAAAGTCATTAAACATCTACCTACCGTAAAGTTTTCAGTGACCCAAGTACGAAAGCTATGTAAATTCAAAAAGCAAACCATTTTATATATAATAATAAAGCAAGGGCCGATATTTTCCACACTTCCCCGGCCCCTAAGTCTTCTTCTTTGGCTACACCCTTTTCGAGTATTTTTGTCTTCACTCCACCTCATTTCACGTGACCCCGCTAGTGTTGTTATTTTTTTTTTTTTTGACCTTTAGTTTTAGCTTCCGATAACCAAAGCCCTCCTTTGCCTTTTCTTCTCTCTGTTCCAATAACCTAGGCAACACATTTCCCTTCACACACTCCAGATCAAGATTCAATATCACATCTTTACTCTTTTACCTTTCATGTCAACATATATTTTTATTTTTATTTTTATTTAATTTCTTTCTCTCCATGTGTTCCTTAAGCTCTTGTTGTTTTCATCATCTTCTCATTGTTATTACCTTAACATTTTTCTGGGTTTTCACTAATTCTAGAGCTGCTCAGTCATGTTCTTCACAGAAAGAAACTACTTCTGGATCTGCATGTCCGCCTTTTACTTCAACTCCTCCATTTCCTTTCTCTTCTTCACCTGGTTGTGGCCATCCTTCATTTCAGATTAATTGTTCATCTTCTTCTTCACACGCTATTATCTCTATTAATAGCCTTAATTTTTCTCTCCTTCATTACGAACCCAACTCCACCTCTCTCTCTCTCTCTCCACAACCCATAAAATCTCCTAATGCTTGTCCTTCTTTGCACTTGCTTGCCGTACCGGACCATTCCATCAACTTCTCCGGCTCTCCCTTTCGAGTCTCCGACGCTTCTTGCTCTCGCCTCTCTGTTCTTCGTGCTTGTTCCCCTCCAAATCTTCCCAACTGTAGCCATTGTCCCTTTGAATGCAAGCTCATCAAGAACCCGGCGAAGCTCGTCCATGACTGTGAATCTACACACCATGTTGATCTTTCATCTGAGCAGGGTTGCCAAAGTGACGTCTTGGATTTTCTTGATAATTTCTTGATATCGGCGGGTATCCAAGTTGAGTATGATGAAGCTCAAGACTCTTACTTTTCGAGCTGCAAATCTTGCCATGCTCAGAACGGTGTTTGTGGCTTCAACTCTTCACACCCCAACAAGCCATTTATATGTTTCCACTCCAAATCTAGCGTATCAGCTCCTTGGATCCATGAAACCAACCTGAATCGTATCGCTATCTTGAGTATCATCTTCTCATTAACATGTTTGCTACTTGCATTTTCAGTTGGCATAGCTATTTTTAGGTCTAGACAGTTCAAATCAGCCTCAGATGAAGATCCAACAATTCTCTTTCTTCACCGTCACCGCTCAGCTAGTCTCCTCCCTCCTGTCTTCACCTACGAAGAACTCGAATTTTCAACTAATAAGTTCGACCCAAAGCGCAAAATCGGTGATGGAGGGTTTGGTTCAGTCTACTTAGGTCAACTCTTCGATGGCCGAATCGTTGCAGTAAAATATCTACACTGTAAACAACACCACAGCACACCATCTTCTACCAAAGCCTTCTCTACCAAATCTTTCTGCAATGAAATCTTGATTTTGTCCTCCATTGATCACCCAAATCTCGTCAAACTTCACGGGTACTGCAGCGACCCTAGAGGCTTACTTCTAGTGTATGAATATATCACTAATGGAACTCTTGCAGACCATCTTCATGGATCAAATAGCCTGTATCGTAAAGGGTCTTTGACGTGGCAAGTGAGACTTGACATTGCTCTGCAAACGGCTTTAGCTCTCGAGTACTTGCATTTCTCAGTTGTGCCGCCAATTGTACACAGAGATATCACGACGTCAAATATTTTTGTTGAGAAAGACATGAGAATCAAGGTTGGAGATTTCGGGTTGTCAAGGCTTATGGTTCTTCCTGAGACGACGTCGTCGTCAAGTTCTGGGTTTGTGTGTACAGGACCTCAGGGGACGCCCGGGTATTTAGACCCGGACTATCACCGGTCTTTCCGGTTGACTGAAAAGAGTGACGTGTACAGTTTCGGTGTGGTGCTGTTGGAGTTGATATCTGGGTTGAAAGCAGTGGATCAGAGTAGAGATAAGCGTGAGGTGGCATTGGCTGATTTAGTGGTGTCGAAGATCCAACTGGGTATGCTCCATCAGGTGGTGGACCCGGTTTTGGTGGATGATGAGGAGGCAATGGAGGGTGTTGATGCGGCAGCTGAACTGGCGTTCCGGTGCGTGGCGGCGGACAAAGATGACCGTCCGGATGCAAAGGAAATAGTGGAGGAGCTGAAAAGAATCAGAAACAGCCGTACACGTGGGCTTCCTGGGTCGAATTCGAATGCAAGTGACGTGTCAACATTGAACGGAGTTGATTTGATGTGATTCGTGAATGTTGTCCACCTGCAAATGCACATGTGCGGAGTGGGGTTTGACTGAGTTGTCAATACATTCTCAGTTGCACTATATATTTTTACTTTTGTGATTTGTATAGACAATAAATTATTAGTTGATACTATTCTCATCATCACTACTTGGTAAATGATTCGTACTATCTTTTGTAAGTGATTTTAGCTGCAATCGCTGTATAATGCACATTCTATGAGCCTAAATCATTAATGGTCTTCTTTAAATTCATTGATAAATGCCTTTTACGTGAGCTTTATCCACTTCCAACTACCCAAAAACTTGATACACATCTCTTTCTTTACTGGGAAATGGTCCCTGGGAACCAATGCTGCAAGTCTGATAGGGCCTTTTTAATACATACCCTTTTTGGGAAGGTTGTCTACTTGTTTCTTCTTTTCTTATCCATAACAATTATACATTAAATTTGGGTGACTCGATAGTTAATGAACAAAATGAGATTTTGAGCTCTTGACTTCGAGTTTTCAATATACTAACAGGGATGATCATTTAAACTTTTATCCACTGATGGTTTTAAAGCCTCGAGGATTAGTTAAAATGTCTTATCCAAAAAAACAATTATACAATGATACAATTCCATTAAGCTCCAAGTAGCAATTATACAAATCATATTACACTATACGTAATGGAGCTTAAACACTGGAAAAATAGCTATGTACCACATTTATTTAATAATTTTTGTGGTAGAATAGGGTGAACGACAGTTCAACCTCTGTATTCGTGTTGGGCTACTTGAAATACGCAGCTTCTAATGCCTTGGCTTTTTCTCCAGCAATTGCTGCTTTATGATTGTTCGTCATCTGATAAGCTCTTTCCTAAAACAAAGATGCAATCATCTACATTAAACTGTGACACACATAAAAAAAAAAAGTAATATACGCAAGCAGAGCTATACCAGAAGACGCCACGTGAAAGGAGCCCCTTCTCTCTTCTTGATCCGTTTCTCAATTACTTCTATGGCTGCAATTCAAACATGCGGTCAGAAGAGAACTACTGAGAAGTTAGAATATATATCGAGTAGGTTTAATATACCTTTGGCAGCTTGTCCAGTATTTAGCAACATAATGTACCAGACTTCATTAAATACGTCTAGCTGCTCATCGGATGCTCCAATCATCTGAGCATAAAGAAGTAAACTTAGTAATTTCGGTTTTAAATGTTTCAAAACAGAAACAAGAATCCAGACACAGATTTCGTTACTCACTAATAATACCTTACAAAAATTGGCATCAAAATCTGGACCAAGCAAATCCAATGCTTTTTGGTCATTACCCCTTCCGTATTCGTATAGGGCTTCTGCAAGCTGTGTAAAGCAAAATAGGTTAACTAAGGCTTCTGCAAGCTGTGTAAAGCAAAATAGGATAACTAAGGCCTAAAGCATTGACAATACTCACAGTAGGAGCATCACGGTATTACAAGAGCTAAGATGCAAAGCCGGAGGCAGGATGTTAATATTTTTGTATCCATCTTTTAGTAATAACATTACCACAAAATCTTTGTTAAGCTAATAACTAACAGTATTCCTAGTTCTCCAATGAAAATGTCAACACCTCTAGCCTTCCATAACAAGAAACAGCTAAAGTGTGTTGTGACCAAGATTCTCAAGGCAGCTTTTACATGATATCAGAGCACGAGTGAAGAAGGCGAGACACAAAGTTTATGGTAAGCGGCAAAAGAAGAGAAAATCATAATAAACCTGTAATCCTATCTGCATTATTTGTTGCTTCTTCTTGATCATCATAGAAAATCTGCAAAGAAAAATAATTGAAATGAATAAATGCTGGCTGCACATAAAATATGCAAGGGAAGTATATTCTTCTAACCTTGACTTCAGGCCTTTGAGTAAATCTTCTGCTTTAGAAAGTTCTCCAGTAAAAGCTAATGCCCATAATATCAACAGATCGAAATGCCACTCTAAATACCAGTTGCCCTAGTTCACATGTAGAAAATCCAGAATATTGTAGAATGCAAAAAAATAATAAAATAAAATAAAAAATTGGTGAAGTGGCATATACATGTGGTTAATAGTGAAAAAAATGGAAAAAACATCATTTGAAACAATCTGCATAAGAAGAATGTGCTCCATTTCAAGTTTATATTATCCTAGCATGCAATCTAACAAGCAAAATGTTTCCTTTCACAGATCACGACCATATGCATTCTCCCAAATTACACAGATAAATTATTTTAAAATTTTCCTCCTATTTGATCTACATAAAGAGGAAAACTACAATGAGATGAACTGCAACACTCACTTCGTGAGACTAGGTACCTGCCATTCCAGCAAAACGTACACTCGCTAGAAGAGGACAGGATCATAATCTACAGAATCCACATCATAACTGGTTATGAGCTTTATGTAACTTGGTAATTAAAGGCAAGCTAACAAGGACAATATGCATTATTATTCACGCTTTCACACTGTCTCTTAACTATGTGTATTTATAATTATTCAAACACACACATGTTCATAGAAATGTGATTTCATACTGATGTAACTATGGTGAACAAAATAGATACTAGATGTTTAAAACAAAAAAGAGGTTCTCGAAGTAAAAACATTCAACATGGTCCAAAAATGAGTAAAAATGTGCAAAATCTATATTAAAAAAAAAATAAAAATCATAAAGATAAACTTGCTCTGGTAAGCAGTATATAAATAAAAAGAAGCCACAATAATCATAATATATCTTCTAACCTCAATTTCTTAGAACATCTGTAACTCGAATGAATTAAACACTTTCTCAAGACAAGTTAGTTACACCTATCAAAAACTAAAAAATTTTGGGTGGTCTACTCACTTTATCTTTTACACGACCTGCTAACATCTTCAGACGGTCCCCAAAGATGTCAAGTTTGCCTCGTACATGAACCCGCAACAACAAACCTAAAGCATTAAGGTACACCTAAATACAGAAGACATGAGGACTCACAATAAAAAATCTTCATCATATTTTTGAACAAAAACACATACCTCTGGAGGCATTGCATCAATTCGATCCAACTCCTTCCAGATATGATTGTCATAAACCTCTAGGACTTTACTCATTGGAGAATGACCTTCCAAGTAACAAAGGGACACATGCCACCAATTGTGTGTATACCTAAATATTTAAACGATTCACACACAAAATCATAAAAACAAAAAGGTAACCAAAATATGGATAAAAACAGTTTAATGAATTAATATACATACATGAAAGATAAGCAAGAACTCCATGTTGATGAGCATTCTTCCATGAAACGTACTGCTTCTTGGAAACGACATTCATATTGAAGAACATGACACAACTGCATGCAAATCCACTCACTATGAATACCATTGGATGATCGTAACAGCAGCTTCTTGTCTTAATAAATTAGAATGATAAAAGACACATTCTTTAATCAGGTCCACTGTGGAAACTCAGATGTATTGATGATCAATTATTTTTCATAATTCTAAAGCTGCAGTGGTCAGAGCTAATAAATAAGGACAAACTTCAGAAAGCTTCTAAGAAGTGTAAGATTCATAAATTCAAAATCTAAACTAGAATAAGATAATTTACAAAACTTAAGGTGAAATTTTAGAAACATGGTAAAGTTATCTTTCTTAAAGAAGAAAACAATAATGACAACTCACAGCATGTTGCACCCAGAAGTCTTGCTTGTTGATCTCAAATCCCTTTTTTGCAGCTTCCTCAGCATCTGCAATTCGTCCCAGCTCTAGTAAAGGAAAAGCAAGCATACCATATACATACTCTTCTAGTTGATTATAGGGTAGAACCTATAAAATTTCAAATCAATAGAACCCAGTGAGACAACACAACTCAAGAGTGGTTTTCATAAATAACTGTTGTTTTGGAAGCATATATCTTCTTACCATATAATATTTAAAATATAGGTCTGTTAATCCTTTAATTTAATACAAATAAGAAGTTGCTATTGGAATGATTTAATAATCATTCATTTTTGCACTTTATTTAAAGAACCATGAGCATAATTCACTAAGCGAATAGCAGAGCACCTGTTCAACAATGGCCAAAGACAGATCAGGCCGACCCATGTAGAAGCACAGCACTTGGACCCTTTTCAGAGAAACCAGATCTCTTGGGAAAATTTTTAGTAGCTGCAAAAGACATAAATTTCATTTGCAATGAACAAAGAATCTGAAAAATACATCAAGATAGAAACTCAACTGAACTGTCTCGAGAAAACATGCAAAATTCATACTTCACTTCATAAATAAGAATATTGTGAGCTTTAAATAAAAAATAGGAGAGAAAGTTGTAAAATCTGCAAGTTACATGTGCTTCACATGAAAAATATTTCAACTATATGGTCCCTTTGTTAATATAATACTTTCAACTCAAAAA
This sequence comes from Pistacia vera, assembly GCF_008641045.1. NCBI lineage: Eukaryota > Viridiplantae > Streptophyta > Magnoliopsida > Sapindales > Anacardiaceae > Pistacia > Pistacia vera. The sequence goes on along the minus strand of NW_022196673.1, from coordinate 607,707 downwards.
TCATTCCAAATTTGGTAATCATAGAATGGTAGCAAAATTAAATCAATGTTTTAAGCCATAACAAGATATCTACATCATGCAATTATTATGCAACAATAACTAAGTGCTTTTGTGACAAACAAAATTCATAGCCTAGTCATTTAATTCGAAGATTTTGAAAGTTTTATACATTATAAGACAATTAAGAAGATAGGTGAATTTTAAACTCTTCCCCACCTTAAAGTGCAAGTCAACAGCTACATCATCGTCTCTGTCCTTAGAAATCAAATAACAGACAGCTTCAAATACCGCCTTCTCGTATGAGGTGGCTCCTTCCTGTTAAGTATTAACCACAAAATTCAACCATAAAAAAAAGAAAGTAGAAATCAAATGGACTATTCCTACGTTGAGCCGTCTGAATTGATTCTTTTTCATGATAATTAAAAAAAAAAAAAACCCGAAATTAAATGAAAAAAAAAAAAACTTACGAGACGAGACTCGGCTGCGTGAATATAAGCAGAAGCTTTAGAAGGATTGTTGGAAGCCATAAAATGAGCAGCCAAAATGTTGGCCAAAACGCAATCTTTATCATGTTCTGCCGCTTCCAATATTGCACGCCTCTTTCTCCCATAACTAAGAACCTTCATACATCAACAAACCGAAAAACACTATTAATCGTATTTTCAGAGGCCCAAAAACAAATCCATAAACATAAATAAAAACAAAAACAAAAACAAAAACCAACCTGATGATAGTACGCGTTGATGGCAGAAACGCAAGAATCAGAACGAGTCTTGACTTCGTAACCCCATTTGTCTAATTTCACCCCTTCCATTTGGCTCGTCTATTCCTTCCTCTACAGTACGGGGGGCAGGAATAACAAGATTAAGATAAAAGATGAATTAGTGGAGTTGTGACTGGCAAAAGGGAAGTGTATCGGGGAGTCCAACGGCCAACAGGTGTTGGGTTGAGTTCAGTGGTCTTTGTCAGTTTTATCAGTCTTGAGTACTTGTTCTTAGACAAGCACAAGGGCATCGTTTTCGTCAAGTTTCTTGTTAATTGATGATTTTGAGATTTGGCGTCAGATCAATCAATTGCTTGTCTTATTAGTCGGCTTTTGTAATGTTAAAGACAAGTGTTTTGTCAATAATGAATTTTGATTAAAACATGCATTAATTCTTACCATGTAAAATTAATTTGGATTAAACATTACATAAATTCTTGACAAATCTGAGACTAATGGAGGCTCGGGGAATTTTTTCATACAAGTTAAAGTTAAATAAGTAATGTTTTATAGGTCAGAATAATACTAGGTCCACAACCCAATCTTACAACTTTCTCTCACAACCTCCTACATGACAGTTCGCAAATAAGTCTCGCCTATTTGTTATGGGTCTCACCTATTCTTTCGCAAACTAACCAATTGTGAGCTGTTACGTTAAGAGTTGTGAGAGAAAATTGTGGACTTAACATTACTGTTTAGACAATTGTCAATAACCTTATCCCCATGTTGGTATCTGTTATATGGTAAATTCACCACACAATAAAATCTCGACACATCTCCTATGACTAAGCAATTGGTGTATAAACTCCTGCCACGTGTCCCACGACCATGCAAGTGTTTGGGTCACATGTTATACCAAGAAAGGATGGCTTCTTATATAAGACTGAAAGGATTTGCTTCAACATTAAGACTCATGACTTAAATCACCATTGAGGTCGTGTGGCATCTTATGAGAGGATTGCTTCGCTATTAAGTCTCCAATCAGAGTGGTTTGTCAGGCCGCGTGTCATACAGTAAGAAGGTTGCTTCATGAGCAAGACCACCAATACAACAGTATAAATAGCAGTTATCTCTTTTCATAATAGATATCTTCTATAAACACATCAATAAGATAAAAGTGGTCGTGGGAATTGTGCCTTGCATTTGAACCGATTTAAGAACTGCTCTTGTCAATTCTTTAATTTACTTTCACGCATTATTTCCATTATCACCTATGTGTTCAATATTATATTTCACGGTCTCACACAAACCCTTTGTGTGAACTCCCCAAGAAGGCTTGTGTAATCTCGTTGGTGCGAAATATCGCAACAACAATATCTTATGTTTTATTAAAGTTTCGGGATTGATGTGTCAAAGGAATATTTAATTGGACATTGACACAATTTACCTTTATTTGTAGTAAACAAACTTTTTTTGGGTTATTATTAATTAGGGGGATACTATTTTGAAAAGCTAATGGAAAAAAGAACTCAAGTTTCATTTGTATCAACAAACACCTTTATGAATTAAATGACACTTCTTAATAAAAATATATCAGCTTTTTAATAAAAATATGAAAAAATGTTTGTTTATTAATGATAAGTGTCCATTGATTGATAAATGTGTCCGTTTATTGATACAAATGAAACTTGTATCATTTTTCTTTCAGTTTTTTAAGAATGTGTCTTCTAATTGATAATAAAGATAATTTTTCAATGTTGTACTTTAATTAATTAGTATATAGTATTATTATTATTATTTGTTTTCCTAGTTGGTTTTACATAGGACTGTTACACGAATCGAGTTGCTAGTGAGCCAACTCGATTCGGCTCGACAAGAAGAGCTCGGCTTGGCTTGATTCATGAAGTATATGCAAGCCAAGTTCGAACATTGCTTGGCTTGACTTGATAGCTTGCAAGCCGATTCTGTCTCGAGATAGAGAGGGTAACGCAGAGGGTTTTCAATCTATAGGGGGTAAATAAAATTTGCAGTTATTAAGCATAATAGTTTAAAATTTCACAAATTCCCCCCATTGTAAAAAACTAAAACACGGTTTTAACCCCTAAATCCCTAAATTGAAAAAAGAACCCTACCAAAAATTGACAATCCCGATCAACCTTCGCCATTGTTGTTGCCCACAGTTGCCATCTTCCATTATTATAGCCACCGGTGTCACCTGTTTCACAGTTCACCTTCATCATCCTCGTTTTGCCATTTTTGTCAGCCAGGCTAAGCTCTCTTCATCACAATCTGCTTCTCCTCCTACCCAAGATCTTGCCCATTGTCATGTTGTCTTCTCGCCGTCACAGTAACTCTGTCAGGTATTTTTTTGACCAATTTTCTTCTTTGCTTTCCCAACAAAAATACCTGTATGGAAATATGAATGATTGAAATGTGAAATTTGTGATGTTGAAAAATGCCAATGTTGTGCACTGTGCTGTAACTGCTATTGCGTTTGTGTTCACTGTTGAGGAAGTGTTTGTGTTATGTAAGTGTAATGTTTGTGTTGTGTAACTGTAAGGTGTTTGTGCTATGGTCCTATGGAGTGTTTGTGGTATGTAAATGTAAGGTGTTTGTTCTGTGTAAGTGTAAGGTGTTTGTGCTATGTTGTGCTGTTTAGGAAATTATTTGGGTGTGTTGAGATGATTGAATGAGGAGTAAATGAGTAATGACACATTCACTTTATATTAAATGCAGTATAGGCTTTAAATGAATGTACGTGTTATGTAACTAATGTTCAAAAATGAAAATGTTTTGGGATGTAGCTGTTGCGTTTGTGTTGACTTTTGAGGAAAAGATTGAAATGTGTAACGTGTTTGTGATGTGGAGTGTGGACTGTGCTGTTTAGAATGGTATTCGGGTGTGTTAAGAATGAGGAGTGATGAACTTTATATTAAATGCTACACGGCTGGAATGAACTTTATATTAAATGCAGGATTTGTTTTTACTTTAAATTACTTTATATTAAATGTAGCTAACCCCTTTGTTTTTATTTTGTATTATAGGTTTGGAAATGGTCGACAGTACCTCAAGCAGCCCTATAGAGCAAAATACAATTATGATTACACCGGGCAATAAACGTGCCTTGAATGAGACCACTACAAATACGGAACACAGTGTTAATAGCCCAGATAATGGTAGGCAAAATGAGAATCCAATTTAAAGGATTTAAAGAACTAAAACATCAGTTGTTTGGACAGAGTGTAAGAAGGTGGTTCTCCTAGGGGTACAAAAAAAGACAGAGTGTATTCATTGCAAAGCCAAGCTGCCTATTAATGCCACCAAAAGCATCACCTAGTTTAATAGACATTTGAAATAGTGTTCAAAGAGAATAGCTTCCATGAGGCAATAACACATTACTTTTCCTATTGTCGGTTCTGATGTTGGAACTTCTGTTTTGCTTGCATTAAGTGGAAAGTTCGACATGATGAAGACGAGGGAACTTATTGCCATTGGGTGCTTATGCATGAGCATCCATTTTGAGTTGTGGAGGAAGAGGGCTTGAACAATATAATGAAGTATGAGATTCCTGAATGGAGTTCGGTTTCCCGCCATACTTGCAAAAATGATTGTATGAAAGTATATGAGAGTGAGAAAGTGAAGTTGAAGACGTTGTTGAAGAATGTGACTAAGATTAGTTTGACTATGGATTTTTGGAAGTTCGGCAATCAGAAGATGGAGTATATGGTGCTCACTGGGCATTGGATAAATGGTACATGGAGGATGAATAGACGTGTCCTCAACTTTGTGCATTTACCTCCTCCCCGTACCAGTGTTGCAATTGTTAACTCCATTTCCAAGTGCCTTATGGAATAGGGGATTGAAAATAAGTTTACACTATCTTAGTGGATAACACTTTAAGTAATGACATTGTAAGCAGTATTTTTGAGGGAAAATTTTGAAGTTATGGGGAATTTGATTTGTGGAAGTAAATTGTTTTATGTTAGATGTTGTGCTCATATCTTGAACCTCATTGTTTAAGATGAACTTTATCAGATTAGGCATATCATCAACGACATCCATGAGAGCATCTTGTACATCAATACTTCAGAGAGTAGGATTAGGGTTTTTATTGAGATTGTGCAACAACTTAAATTGTCATTTCACAAGCTTATTCTGCATTGTAAAACAAGATGGAATTCGATGTATGAAATGTTGGCAACAATAATTAAGTTTAAAACCAGGTTGAAAGAAAAGGATTCAAGTTATCATTACTGTCCACAGGACGAGGACTGGGAGAAAGTGGAGAAAGTGTGTGACATTTTAGTGGTACAACCAATCTCATTAGTGGGAGTGATTATCTGACATCTAATTTATTTTTAAAGGAGGCATGTTTAGTGAAAATGATGTTGGATAGTACGAGTGAAGACGAAGATGAGTTCATTAGAAACATGGTGAGGAAGATGAATGAGAAGTTCGATAAATATTGGAGGGAATGTAATGTGCTAATGTCTATGGCTCCTGTATTGGATACTCGATTGAAAATGAGGATAATTCAGTGGGCCTTCCCCAAGATGTATTATGAGTTAGAAGCTCGTGCAAATACTGTAACTGTTCGGGATGTACTGTATGAGCTATATGGAGAGTATGTTAAAGTTAATAAAGCTTCTCCTATTTCTCGCGGGCCTCCAATAGTAGGGGATGGAATTGGAGCCGTTGGTGAGGAGGCAACGGCTCCGGGAGCCACGAGTTGGGATGATTTTAGCAATTTTTTGGATGTGGTGGAGACTATTGAGCCAACTAAGTCTGAGCTAGACTGTTATTTGGGAGAGGGGTGTCATAAGTGCGTAAGGGATCGTGAGGCATTCGATGCTTTACAATGGTGGAAGACAAATTCAACCAAGTACCCTATATTGTCTATGTTTGTTCGTGAGTTACTAGCCATCCGATCACTAGGGTTGCTTCAGAGTCTGCATTCAGTGTTAGGAGTATGGTTATTGACAGTTATTGAGCTTCTTTGTCTCCGGACACGGTGGAAATGCTCTTATGTGGATGTAATTGGTGTCGATCTTTGAATGGAGTGAAGAAAGGGTCCAAAGTAAGTTCCATTGATTATATTTTTAGTGTAATACAATATTTATAGTTACTTTATATTAATGTAAACATAATTTTTATTACTTATTTCATTTCAAAAAGAGCAAGACCACTTGGAGATTGTTCTTCATATCCCGTCAATTGACGAGAATCATTAGATTGTTTGATTCTCCCACATGTCATTGGTTGTGGTAGCAAGATTGTGCAAGTTTGACTTAATTGATTTTTTGTTTGGGTTCGCATATTCATCTTTATGTACTTATGTACTTATGTCCTTAAGTGATTATTTATTTATTTTTATTTTTATTTTTGTAGGAGTAGGGCAAGAATGGTTTTGGAATGTAGCTGCCCAACATGCAACCATTTTTTGGATGAAACATTATATTATGATGTTTGTGATTAAATTTGTATATAGTCCCTTTTTTGTTCTGATGAAAGATGAATTAAGTAAAGTAAACCAAATAAAAACTTTAGTTCACTTCACTTAATTTGTTGAAATAGATTGACTATGGTATTTTGTATATAGTATGATGAAATGATCACAAGTGGAGATTCAGTTGTTTACCAAATACATGCATGTTTACTTGTGTTTGTCAAATATTGTGTGCCTTTGTGGCATCAAAATGGAATATACTATACATGCATGTCCCCAACATTTTTTTTTATGTTTAATTTATAAAGAGATTTAGTTGTTGTTTTAATGTATATGATAGAAAATTGATTCAATACCATGAAAAAACTAGGTCTGATCCGAAAAAAAAATTGGATGTTTTAGTACCGGCTCGCAAGCCAAGCTCGATTGCCCTATATCCCTTAACGAGTTCGAGCCGAGCCAGCAATCAGTGGCTCGACTCGGCTTGGCTCAACTTGAACTTGTTTAACACTTTCCCCCTCACAAGCCGAGCTCCTTTAGCCAAATACTCGGCTCGTTAACATCCCTAGTATTATATATATATGCATGCTGGAGCGGTGTGGAGAAGGCAAATTAGGCAATTACAGCACATGGAGGGCGCAAATTAGCCACATGCAAGGTAGTTTAAACTTTAAAGCCAATTGATACAAATAACAAGTGAAGTTAAACTTTTCATGAACTCATTTTAATTTATGCTTCTTCACAATGAATTGAGTCAAATAGGGGTGAGCACAGGTAGCAGGTAGAACCGAAACTTGTGGGTATAATCGGAATCGAAACCTACCCAAAACAGACACTGTGCGGGTAGGTTCCTGTTCCATTTTTTTGAAACCGACACTGTGTGGTTTTGGTTCTGATTCTTACATGTGGAGGAACCGGAACCAGAACCTTGAAAAAAGAACCTGCAGTGGGTACCCGGCTTGGAACCTAGGCTGAAAAAATATCTGTGAAGAATAGGGGGTCTATTGTAATTTTACATATAAAAAATTTAAAATGGAAAAAAGTTAAATTTTTACAATAACCTAATTAAATAAATATACAATTATACTTATTACATATAAACTACTTCATTTAAAAAAATTTAATATATTAATATTAAAGTTTTGATTAATTAAGTATATAATTGGAATTAGTACCAACTAAAAGTGTTTTAATATTATTAAAAGAATTATTTTTGAATAAAATAGTATATTTGATTGAATAATAATATAATATTTAGTTATTTACTTTAATTATCAAGTTCTAAGTACGTATATATATGTAGTAAATTAGTAATTAATTAATTATATATGATAAATTGATAAACATTAATACATTACTAGTTAAATGATTACTTAATCAATTATAACATTACATTATAGTTAAATGATTACTTAATTAATTATAACATTTCATGATAAACATTAGTACAATACTTAATTAAATTATTAGAAATTTAATTAATTATAATATTACATTAAAAATTTATAGTATGATTACTTAATTTATTATAACATTACATTATAGTATGATCACATAATTAATTATAACATTACATAATTAAATGATTACTTAATTAATTATGAGATTATATTATGAACATTCCATGATTACTACATTAACACAATACTTAATTAAATGATTAAAAATTTAATTAATTATAACATTACATTGATTACTTAATTAATTATAACATTACGTTATAAACAAATGATTACTTAATTAATTATAACATTTCATTATAAACATCAGTACAATACTTAATTAAATGATTGGAAATTTAATTAATTAAAACCTTACATTATAATTAAATAATTACTTAATTAATTATAACATTACATTATGTTACAATCACTTAATTAATTATAACATTACACAGTTAAATGATTACTTAATTAATTATAAATTTATAACATTACATTATAAACATTAATAATTTATTATATTACTACATTATTTAATTAAATGATTAAAAATTTAATTAATTATAATATTAAATTATAGATTTATAGTATGATTATTTAATTAATTGTTTGTGCTTTGGATTTGATTGAGGAATTTTATGTGAATTGTGATGAATTGATTGAATTCAAGTGTTGTCTATAAATTAGAGGGTTTATGAGTCACATTGAACACAAATGAATGAATAATCAAAATTTGTTAGGGGTGAATTTATAAACATTTAAGTATTTTTGTCATTTTTTAAACTAATAAGGGGGTAATTAATTTTTTATAGGGTATCTAGGAAAGGAACCAGAACCTACATTTTAGGTTTCGATTCCTTGAATTTAAGAATCTGCATTGTGTGATTCTGATTCTAATTCTTTTTTTAGGGAATCTGCACTATGCGGTTCCAATTCTCCTAAAAAATACAAATACCCAAAACTGCTCACTCCTAGGGTCAAAGTAGGTTTAATTAATATGTAAACCACATCTTACTTTGAATCCTCAAAATTAATTATCTTATAATAGATGCCTCATAGAGCTCCATTGTATCCACTATCCATTATCATTAAGTGACACCTGGGTGAGGAGGGGTGCTCAGTCATGGTTTTCAATACTCAAGGGGTCTTGTAAGAATATATTAAACCTCAGGGGAGGTTGGGTTGTCGCCCTTTTGGTCAAATATCTTTCATTTCATCAATTTATTACTCTTTACGATGAGATTTTCTAATCCTGCAACAACCTCGAGAAAAGCCGACTAAATAAACATAAAGGACAGGATTGGGAAGATTTTATTGGAAGTCAAACTTGTATGACTTAATATGCAATCCAAGCTGTAGGTCAATGCGATATTTTGCGTGCTTGCTTAAATAGTGGACATTTGGGATTTGATGAGCAGGGTTCAGCTACCACACTGGCTAAGTGGTGGGTAGGAAGGGCCGCTCAAATGTTGTTTTCCGGATAATCCAATCCTTATAATTCAATGCCATAAATTTTCTGATAGTGGAATATACATAGGCATGGGCTTGTCTTAGTTTCTGTGACTGTCTACAAATCAAATTACAAGATTGAGGACAAGATTAAACAAGAGAATCACTAAAAAAAAGTGCCCAATTGGATACGAAGTCTGCTTGATGAGCATCTAGTTCAGAAACTAACTAGATAAGGATTATTTGGTACGCATATTAATGGAGAATATCAGAGACTGATGAGAAACTAATTCATATGAACCAATTGTCCCAACTTTAATAAAAGCATCTGCATTTGATTAGAACTCCTAATCTCTGCCTGTTTTATGTAGTTAAACTTTTCCAAATGGAACCAAGAGAGAGTCTTGAGGAGAGGAGAGTTTTCCCTGCAACCAAACACAAAAGTGACCAAAAGAAATTACTTGTAAGTTCCACAATACATACTTAATTTTAAGATTATTTCTCAAGAAAGTCAAAACAACATTATTTCTCTTGAGCACACAACTAGTTCTAGCCTCTCCAATAATTTAATCTCAGAATGAAATTATTTTGGAGGGGCAGGTTTGAACTTGGCAAGAAGCTTAGCAAATTCAGCGAGCTTCTCAGTTTCAGGCATGACATCCTTAACAGCAGGATCAGCGCAAAAGCTCACAGCCCATTTGGCCAAATGAGGAGTCCTGGCTTCATCAAGAAGCTTCATCCCACTCGTCTTCTCTGTCACTCTCAGCCACGCCAGGAAACAACCGAATGCAATGTCAAGGTACCCAATTTTGTCCCCTCCAAAGAAAGGCTTCCCTTTGCTCAACTTCACATAAGCGTCCTCCATCAAATTCAAACCTTCCACAAATTGGTCGACTGCAGCTTTTTTGGCTTCCTCTCCTTGGGCACTCGCCATTCCTCTCATGGAAGGAAACCACTGGACAAATAATTATACATTAAACATTCTTATATGAATTTCCCATTGAATTTTTACAACAAAACAAAGAACTAAAGTAAAATAACAAACCAAAAGTAGGTACCTTCTCATCAAGATAGGCGGCCCAAAATCGGGCGACGGCACGATCGTAGGGATCAGATGGAAGAATGGAGGGACCAGAGGACCAAACCTCATCGACGTAGTGAACAATAATGAGAGATTCACAAACAGGTTTATCCTGATGTATGAGAACAGGAATTTTCTTATGAATTGGGTTTGATTTGAGAAGAAGTTCACTTTTGGATCCAAGTGTCTCCTCCAAGAACTCATAGTCCACAGACTTGATGTTGAGGGCGATTCTTGCCCTCATCACAAATGGGCTCGGCCATGCACCCAGAACCTTCACGTCACTTTTCGCCATTGCCTTTAATCTCAATGTAATAGTCTTTATGCTCTGTTTATGGGAGCTCTGTGTCTATATATACAAGGAATATCGACCTGTATTAAAATAGGTAAGTTATTTTGGAAGCATTATGTTTACTCACCAGTTACTAATAATTTTACTATTTTTATTAAAATTATATATAATATCTGTATTATGGTATCCATATCATACATTATATTTACAAAAGTACTATTTTGAAAGAATACGAACCATTCCTTTTACTGAGCTTAAAGTTTGGTGTGGAGAGTTAGGTTGGAGCAAGGCGTGGGAAGGATTCAACGGTGAGTGTGAACACTGGAAGAATATTGAGGGAGAGGTCGGTTGTAGTCATTAATTCACATTTAATGTGACTTGCCGTAGACGTTGACAAATTCAAGTTAGATTCTCAAAAGTCGGAAGCTAATTAACAGAAATTGGAAGAGACCTTTTTCGGCTCCGCGAATCTTCTGGATCTGAATTGGTTTGCTTTGGTAGAAACCGACTATAGAGTGAAGACATATCAAAATTTGTGGTTTCAGGAAAACCACGTTCCCGCCACAGCATTAAACCACGTTGACAAAATAAAATTTGTATACAAGGAAGTAGGTGTATGTTTCAAAAATATCTTCAATTCCACCTTAAAATTTGTAAACAATTTCACCAATTTAATCTCAAAAATATATATTAACTTTTTAATATCGTTAACAGATTTTAGATGTTAGATTGATTAAATTTAGGGAGTTACATGTTTAAAACTAGCCGATGCTTCTTATAAAAAGGTCAAACACACAAGGGTTAGGTAACAATTTAAAAACCTTTTAAGTGTTCACTGAAAAAGACTGACATAGGTGTTTACTAAAAAAAAAAACCCTCCCCTGGATACCGTTTTCTAATAGAATTAGTTAGAAAGAACTAAATTATATTTAATTTGCGTATATTATAAAGTAGCTCCTCTGAGGTTTACGTCTGAGGCATTAACTTTCCTCAACAACCTCCCCTGGACACCGTTTTCTAATAGAATATTCTACTTACAAATGTGAAAAATCAATAACACCCAAAGTGAAAGATATATTTGATCCTTATAGTTTCTATTATCTTAATATAGGACATTTTTTTTCAAAAACTAGTTCCGGTGTTATATATATGGGTGTGTTACTACAATTCCAATTTCTCTACACATTTTAATAGGCATATTTTTTTAAAAAAGAATTTTCAATACATTAATTTTTAAAAAAGAATAAGGAAAAGAAAAATGCACCAGCCGGGAATCGAACCCGGGTCTGTACCGTGGCAGGGTACTATTCTACCACTAGACCACTGGTGCTGCTTCTTCATGCAACGTTCTAAATTTTTAATTAAGTAGTATAAATTTATAAAGTGAAACAGAGATTGCTTTGGTTTATTTAACCAGGGCAGGGTTGAAAGGAGAGGCAACGAATAGTGATGGCAATGGGCCGGGCCGGGACCGGGTACCTCTTGGCCCAGGCCAAGCCCGACCTCATGACACAGGCCCAAGCCCGACCCGAGCCCGCTACGGGGATGATAGGCAAAGCCCAAGCCCGGCCCGACGGGTTTTTTATAACCATAGGCCCGGCCCAAGCCCGCCTTTTTTAATAATGTTTATTTTTAAATATTAATAAATTTCAATTTTTTTTTTTTTAATTTTAGAAATAGTTTTTAAATATTAATTGAAGCTATTTCCGCAAATAATTTAAACAATAATTAAGCAATTAAAACTCCATAATATTTGATTATACTAACTTTTCAGCTGTGCATAATATGTTATGGTGAAATCCACTTTTATAAGTTGAACCAAACCCATCTAACTCATTTAAAGGCAATTTTAACATGTTAAACCTTCAATATGGGATAAAAATTGAGGTTAGGGTTTGGGAAAAATAGATATATATAGGATAATATTGTAATTAAATATATAGTATAAGGGTAAATTAGTAAAATTAATACTAAAATTTTTGGGGATGGGCCGGGCCGGGCCGGTATATATATATATATATATATAGGATAATATTGTAATTAAATATATAGTATAAGGGTAAATTAGTAAAATTAATACTAAAATGTTCGGGACGGGCCGGGTCGGGCTGGGCCTAAAGATGTACCCATGCCCGGCCCGTACCCGAGGTCGGGCCTTAAAATCAAGCTCAGGCCCAAGCCCAAGCCTGCCAACCTCGGGTAAAGCCCGGCCCGAAAAGGTACCCGAAAATGTCGGGCCCATTGCCATCTCTAGCAACGAAGATCGGCTTTCACAGCCTTGTTAATACTATATGGCAGCCCGCGTTGTTTTTGTTTTTTATTTTATTATCAAATTTTTATATTTTAAGGAATTATAAAAGATTATTGTTTCACAAAAAAATATGTCAAATATTGATTATAATAGAACATTTTGTTATTGTTCTTTTTTTTCTTTAATCAGGTTTTTATGTTTAAAAATTACTGAGAATCGTTATATGATTGCCATTTAGGATGTCGTTAATTGGTCCCCGTGTTTGCTGCTTATTGATGTTGATAAAATAGGGACAATTCACATGCATTCAATTAATGTATTAATACAGATCTTTCATATTCCTCTTTTAAGTTGATAAAATGCAAGTGATGGAAGATTGAAATTGTCAATTTGTAATTCATCAGGAATTGAATTAATTGAATTCAATACATAGAAGTTGAAAGTCCCGCAACTTATGAAAGTGGTTTTGACACAAATAAATTAATTAATTGAAGAACTATATAATACTGAAACATTTTAGTGATAGGAATATATTCCCTTTTCAAACAAAAGAAGAGTTGCAACACTTTTTTTACAACAATTTGGTACATAATAATATAATTGAAATGACAATTTTGCCCTTGTTAAAATTAGTGGTTCCTGCATGGAATATAACTATTGCTTTAAGGTCCAACAGTTAATCTTTCACCGTTTTAAAAGGCTTCCCAACACCATGAAATGAGCAAAAATAAAATAAAATAAAACTTGTCATCCTTCATCATCCAATACAAACTCTATTCGCCACAAAACACAAACTATTACTGGCTACAGAATCCACAACAAAAACATGTATAACCTATCTAAGAATGTAAGTTTGCAAATTTTAGATAATAAAATATGCTTCATTGATAAACACTTTGCAATATAACATTGTTTATAAGACATAGAAAAACAAAATAAATGGACAATATATATATTTTTTTAAATGGTTCATACTGTTTCTATGCTAAAAAAGAAGTGTTCATTAAATTATTCCGAATGTCACCCCCATCAATGCTCACTGTGACCATCACTGCCAAAGGTTGGCTGCATAATAAAGGAATCAAAACTGAATCAATTTACGTTCAGAAATAAATCAGTAATAATATGAAATTTCATAAACAAACAATGGTTTANTTTATATTTGCTATAAAATAAGGCCATCCTTTTATGTAGGAAAGTGACTCGGACAAATTGGAATTCGTTGCTTTTGAAGCTTAAAATTAGTGGATAAGGAAACTAATGTATGTGGTATATATTAAAGGATTCTTCTACTAACAAGTGATCTTAAGACATTAGTTGATGTGCTTTCACTAATAGATACACACACACACACACACACACACACACACACACACACACATATATTGTACTTGATTTGTATGTTTGTAGAGTTGCAAATGAACTAAGCTGTTCATGTTCGTTCGATAATTGTTCGACTCGACTCGATAAGAAACTGTTCGCGAACAATTCGATGTTCGTTTGATAATATGTTCGATTCAAGTTTGAGCATAGGATGTTCGTTCGATTATGTTCGTGAACATAATACGTTCGACTGACTGATCCGTCCATTCGCGAACAATCTGTTCGATTATTTGTTCATTTATGTTCGAAAAACATGGTATACATTATTATATATATTTATATCTTTTCTTTTTTATATTATGCTTGGTTTAGTTTGAATGAATTTTTTTTATGGGAATCAATAATAAAATATTATGATGCTTTTGTTTTTCTTATATATATAATATGTTTGGATTTTTTTTTTCAAATGTCATCAACAATTAAATATATAACTATATAACATTTTAATTAAAAAATAATAAATTATTATGACACATAGCATGACAAATATAATAACACTAGATGGCACGCCAGCGCGTTGCACGGGTTTATTTATTATATTGTTTTATTCTATTATCGAATTTTTATATTTTAAGAAATTGTAAACTATTATTGTTTCACAAAAAAAATATGTCAAATATTGATTATAATAGAACATTTTGTTATTGTTCTTTTTTTTTTTTTTTAATCGGGTTTTTATGTTTAAAGATTGCTAAGAATCGTTATATGATTGCCATTTAGGATGTCGTTAATTGGTCCCGTGTTTGCTGCTTATTAGTGTTGATAAAATAGGGATGATTCACATACATTCAATTAATGTATGTAGTACAGATATTTCATATTCCTCTTTTAATTTGATAAAATGCAAGTAATGGTAGATTGAAATGGTCAATTTGTAATTCAGCAGGAATTGAACACTATATACTTTTATTTTAATTATGTTATGATAACAGAGGTAAAAAGGAAAAACTAAATACATGGTGTTTTTCTAATTATTTTGCTGTCTTATATGTAGTTCAACCTCCTTAGCAGCAAGTAAAAACTCACGTCGAGTTAAATCAGAGATAATATCCATGGTTGAACTCATTATCTCTAATAGACCATGGATCATATCTTTCAATTTTTGGGTAGCATCGTCGAGATCGTCCATGCTAGTGTTAACATATTTGAGAATTTCTTTGATCTCATTTTGTGGTTGGAATGATGTTGCTTCATCTGTAAATCATGCACACACATATTAGAATAGATATATGACATTAAATATAAGATATATGGTTCAATCATCAATGTTTATTACCGTGTGTTGTTGTTCTTGATGCTTCTGCCATTGCGAATAAAAGTTTTTAAAGTAGAACAAAATTAGTATTGTGTGATATTTCAAATTGTATTTTGTTATGTTTATATAGGAACAACAAAATGCAAAAAGGCAGAATAGCAAGAGAGTGTTTCTCGTAAATAGTTACATTTATTGAACATATTTAGTGCATAGTTTTCACTAAATTGTTGTGATAACTGAAAGGTTGATGAATATTATCATGTTCAGATTAAATCTACATATGTAGAATATCAATAGTTAAGCGATTGTGATAAATAGTTAGATTTAGTGAATATATTTAAAATATTATATTGAGAAATTATTACTAGTAATTGAAACCATGAAGTAAAAAATTATCTGAATTTGCTGTTTAAATATAAATAAGTCGAATTTGAACCGTTATTTTTTGCTAATTAGACATAATTGTTGAAGGATGTTATTATGATGGTTGATATAATGAGCACTGGCAATGAAAAGGTAGAAAAATCGTTTGGGTTTCCAGGAATTTTGAATCATACTCTTTTTTTTTTTTTTTTAACATGAAAGTCCAAAAAAAATTTATTTTTTATTTTTTTTATTTGAATTAAGTTTCTTTGAGTCATATAACTATACAATTAAAAAAATTATTGGAAACATTAATTAGTTGTGTTTGGGTATTCATTTTTGTTAATATAACATTTAATAATTATTATGCATTAACTATATAATAAACAATATTTATATTAGCTTCTTGTATCATCATTCAGTGGGAACAATATACTGTGAATCTTTTATCGATTTTATTGATAATAGAACTATTTATATATATAGTGCTATTTTTTTCCTTGAAGAATACCAAGTTCCTTTTCTTTAGCAATAATCAGAGATTCACGTTTCCGTAAATCGAATATTACATGCACGGTTGAGCCTATTATTTCTAACAAAGCATTCATTATATTTCTGTTCATCACTATAACAGTGTTGAGTTTGTCCAACATGACTTTAAGATTTTGTAGAATACCTTCTAGTTCAGGTGAACTATCTGACGTTGCTGCTTGACCTGCTAAAAAAAAAAAAAAAAAAAAGACATGTAAAAGTAGATATGTAGAAGGAATATAAGAGTAATCAGTTGATGTTATTTACCGCACGCTTCTGTTTGTTTGGATTTTGGATTGACAATAGTTGGTCTTTTGTCTTCCATTTGTTAATGGTACTGTGTGAAATGAAAGAAATATTTGAAGGTGTATGGATTGTTGAATTCTCTACTCTTATATAGCTTTAGATGTCATTAAGTAATATTATATGATACTCTTATATAGCTTTAGATGTTATTAAGTAATATTATATGATAATTAATTATTACAACAAATGTTCGTGTTATGTTCAATGTAATTGGATTATTGCTAATTAATATGATTTTTAATATTTTTTAGTAAGTGTTTGCATGTTATTGGTTATGGTTATTTTGATTTAAATGTTTTATTGTTATTAGATGAGTTGAAAATTTTCAGATTTATATTAAATGTTAAATGATAATACATTATATAAAAATCATTTTTCGTTATTATGTTTGGTATTTTTGTTTAATTGAATGTGGAGGGATAAAGATATATCAATAGTAATAATAATTAATTGAATGTGAAGGGTACAAAAATATTAATAGTAATTAATAATAATAATTAATATGTATGAATGAACGTTGAATATTAATGGATTAATAAAATGTGTTATTGAATGTCATGAATGTGAAAAGATGTGTTGTATTTTTATCAAATCAAAAGAGGAATGTGAAACCATTACAAATAACAATTAAAAATTGACTACTTCTCTTTCTTCAGATACATCATGTAACAAACTGTTAATATATCGACATATATATAGGATTCAAAGTAATGAATCATTTAACTGATACAACGTATCTTTTTACATTCATGAAATTCAATAATACATCTTATCAATTCATTAATATTCACGTTCATTCATGCATAATAATAATTATTATTAATTAATATTAATATTTTTGTACCCTTTCACATTCAATTAATTATTATTAATATTAATATTAATATTAATATATCTTTACCCCTAGCCTTTACATTCAATTAAACAAAAACAATTAATCAAACTAAATTCATCAACAAAACTTATAATCATAAAACAAAATTTTAATTATAAAACGTATAATCATATAACATTTAATGTAAATGTGAAGTGTATTTATCTAATTAAACACATCCAACAAACATTAAATGTTTCTTGTTATATAGATATTTGTTATTAATAATACCAAATAGCCTAAACCAATAACATACAATTAGTATAAATTAATCTTTAATCTCTTTAAGTTTTGTATATGTTTCTATAAATTTTTATCAAGATTCATAATGGATTTAATAAATTATATGAAAACTTTGATAAGTTTTAATGAGACATTATTGCTTCTTGACTTGGTAACGCTAATGCTTACCCAAAAGCCAAAAGTCAATTAAATTTGATTTGATTTTATGTTATGCAGCAATTATCAAATGCAAGGCACGTCTGCATAATAAAAAGTAGCCACGTGTATAGAACTCATACGTGGCAAAATTTTTGATAAAGAAATCCATCAAACAATGAAGCTGGACATCCGGGCGTCCAGGTTCATTCCTTTTAAAAATTTGTCTCTCTTAAAGTCTCAGTTGCAAATCGAAAGTGTTTTTTCTCGAGAAACAAACATCTTGAATTCACAGAAAAACAGAAACGTTTCTGAAAATGAGCCAGAAGAAAGACCAGCCTTATCATGTCTTTCACAAACTTCCTCCCGGTGACAGCCCGTACGTTCGCGCCAAGCATCTCTAGGTATCACCTTATCATGTCTTAAAGCATCTCCAGGTATTTAGTTTTTTAATTAGAATATTTAATATTTGTTATATGATGTTAATTATCGATTTAAAAGTATTTATATTAGTATGTGTTGTTATTATAATCATAAAAAGCAATATAATGCGAATTATCTATATCTTTTATTCATAATAATAATAATAATAATAATGTGTACATAGATCATGTCAGATTATTCCATCATGGATATCAAGTGCTATTTCTTTCGCAATTATCAGAGATCGGCGTTGATTCAGATCCGAGATTATATCCATTATTGAGTCTGTTATTTCTAATAAGCCATTCATCATTTCACTGTTCTTGTCTCTAGCAACGGACAGTTTCTCCAGGTTGGCTTTTACGTTGTGCAGGATATCTTTCAGTTCGAGAGGCTTATCTGATATTGTTGTTTTAACTGTATGAATGGATAACAAACTTGTAAGTGTAGATGTATAGGAGAAATATTAGATAAATTGTTGGGGAAATATAAGAGATATTTTTCAATGTTATTTACCGCTTGCTCTTGCTTTTTGGCTTCGGGATTGACAATTGTTGGTTTTCTGTCTGCCATTCGTTAACGAAATGCAAATGAAATGAGAATAGAGATATGATTTTTGTTTTTTATGTTTAATGGAACATGGTTTAAGATTGTAGATATGGCCCCTAAGGATTTAATGAAGTTTGGTCATAGACTCGAAGCTAGAAATGCATCTAAGGATGTAACAATCGAGTAGACGTCTGCTCCATCTATAGCAGTGTCTAAACCTGTTACACCTGGTAAAGCAGATAAAGATTCCGAAGAGATTCCGTTATGCAGAAGAAATAACAAAAAAAAACTAAACCTCGTGAAATATGTAGTCAAGTATACAATAGGATTCAGAAGAGTCAGACTGGTCTGTAGTTCTCGCCCCACAAGGCAAAACAAATGGGAAATGATGCAAAACAGAGCCATTCTGTAGCCTACTAACTGTTGTTCCGTGTGAAGATACCACAAGGCATCTTTTTCCAGCAGGCCTTGTCAATACATACCCAGCAATAAAGTCAAAATCGCATCAAACAAAAAAAGAAAAAAAAATAGTGAATATTAGAAAATTCAATTATAACAAAACCATGGGGTACCGTATGGAGAGAATTTAGTACTTGGTTGTCAATTTTTCAAGCAGCTTTGTACATTGCATCTAAAACCTTCCCTTTGTCCAGCCACAAGCAACGTGTAGTAATTCTTATTTTTCCTTTCAAGCTATTTTTGTTTAGACTCTATTGAGGGCGCAAAACTTCCATGCTACAGTGGTGCATTGTCAAGATGAAGTTTGCATACAACAAAGATATGTAATTATCTAAAGATTAAAAGATCTACCTGACCACAATATCTCCATCTGAAGCAATTCTCAGGCTCTCATCAGTGCAGAGTGCGGTAGACGTGCCAAATGCTTTATCACCATCACTATACATAAACTGCAATATAAAATAAAAAAGTTATCAGTAGTTTTGCCAGTTACTATCTCATAATAGACAATGAAATTTCAAATAGCTGTCAACCTGCAAATTCTCCTTCCCAAGAGAAATAAAACCGTTAGAAAGTACTCCTCTATTCCTCAAGTGGGAAACGCTAAGCGTCTTCCATTCTTTATAACCTGATATGATTGCACGAATTACATTTCAGGTACCATACTTTAGTAACATTTGCAATTTTGAGCATTTCACATGAAAATGTCAAAATAAAATCACAGTACATATATCCTTGTCACATTGTTACAAATATTTGGTTAAGGGACAAGAAGACACATTGAAATGCATTAAATAGAAGTTTGCTATAACCAATTGACAAAACATACGATGATGTAATACAAATTCTCAGTTATTATGTTAAGTCACCAAAATCATAATTTTAAGAACTTCCTCCTTCAAATAGAAATTGCTTGATTAGAGCCGTACTATAAATAATCACTGTTCATATCATTCTAAATAGGTTGATCACATGAGAAAAATAAAAAAAACTACAGTAAAAAAAAAAACTATACGAAATGTATAAGAAATCTTACAAGTTCACCACAATAACCATGGCCAAATGTATGCAGCCCTTCGTTCTGAGAGAAAATTTAGCTGCCCGGTCCCCCCAAGTCTGCATTTAAGAAAATGGCCTTGATACTGTTCATAAAATATTTTATAATTTAGAGAAGATGACGTGGCATAGTTAGGATTAATTAAACACGTAAAATGGGTTAAAATGAAAAGATTAAAACATATGTGGGCCGAATCAGAAATAATGAAAGTTTTCAAAATTTGAAATTTCGCAAAACAAGCCCCACACTCATTCACGTCGCTTAATCGAAATTCATCAGTTGAAAACGCGATTTCTTGAACGAAAGGGAGACGCGATTTTTTTTCGATCCAACACCATTGATTTGCACCCTAAATCAATTTCTTGAACCCTAAACCGAATACAGTCGCGATTTTCGGCGATATAGTCGCGATTTTCGATCGATTGTTGAACCCTAAGAACGATTTCTTCAACTATAAACGGAATCTGCGCGATTTCCGGCGATACAGCCCATATTTCCAATCCAAACTACAAATTTTCACACCAAATTCAATCCAAAACCATGGCTGACACTCACAATGACGACGACAACCCAACGCCACTTGAATCCTAGATTCAGTGGCTCAAGCAGTTCAATGGCTGCTCCGGTGATCATCTGACCATTGAAGGTGGTCCACGCGTAGGGAGATGCCGGCGGCACAAGAAGAGAGTGAAGAACCAGCACAGGGGTCTGAAGACGGAGTCAGGCGAGACTTCAGGCAGAAGGAGGATTCCGGAGAGAATGCAGGCCAGGAGGTGGATTCCGGCGATAATTCAGGGCAGGAGGATCGCCGGAGAATCCAGGCGACGAGGAGAAGGCCGGCGAAGATAGGGTACGTAGTTTGGGATGTTGCTTGTAATTTGCTAACGATTCATTAGTATCGCTTAAGCGATTATTCGGTTTTACCGTGATCGCAGCAATGATCGCTTAAGAGAATGAGTGTTTACTTGGTGGCTTAAGCGATCTTAGGTCGGGCAGAATCACAGATAAGAGATTCTCAGTTAACTTTTGATCGCTTAAGCGATTTAAAATCGCTTAAGCGATCTTGCATGAGACAGTAAAGTCTCTTAAGCGATCCATGATCGCTTAAGAGACTACAGTGGTTTTGGTTTATTTTTGTTGATGACATTTTATTTATATCGAGTTGCAGATTGTGCGGACCGTAAGCTGTAGAGAGTACGAGTTGGAGCCTATAAGTGAGAAGTACCCTACTCCCTGCAAGGGGACAGTGAGGGGAGCTGGGAGGTTTTTGACAGAATAAGGGCATTTTAGCTAGAATGAGGCATGGTGAAAGAGATTTTGGTGACACTTGTTTCGGTCAGTTTTTAGAATTGGAAAAAAGTGGAAAAAGTCATTTTGGGGGCAGGGAGTGCATTACATGTTGATGCACTCAGTAAAAGCAAGAAAAAAAAATGAAATGTGGTTCGTGGTGGAGGGAAAGCCACTCGGTTTGGTATGATGAGTATGGGTTGGTGACGGGCTTAGGATGCGGGAAGTGCCAACTAAGGCGGAGGCAGACGCAAGTAAGGAAGAGTGCGGGAGCCATAAACTTTTGTAAAAAGGTTTTGAAAGGGGCAAAGTCTATTACAGGAAAAGTTTTAGAGAAGAGGCTATCTACAGTTCGGTTTAGTGATGCAGAGAAGAAAAGTGTGCTGATATTGTTTTGCATTCTATCTTATTGGCTGGTGACTCAACAAAGTATTGAGAAAGATTGGTTGCTGTTTGTAAGCGACTTGGAGTTCTTTAATTCTTATCCGTGGGGACGGATACATTTGAGCGAACCATCAAGAGCCTGAAAAAACCAGACATGGCGTTAAAGCAGCCGAAGGGGCGGGAAGGCTAAACCAAGCACGTATAATTTGTTTGGCTTCCATGGGCAATGCAGGTAAATATTAATAGCTCTATGTTATATTTTTTATAATATGTGTGTTTGAATAGACATGGACGTTTTTTTTTACAATGTAGGCTTGGATGTACGAGGCCATCCTGTCTTCGCCAAGCGGGGGGGAGGAGCAAGAATGTGAATGTGCAACAGCACGTTTCCTAGGATGTTGCGGTGGCATGTTGAGAGCGTAACCATTGGGATTAGGCCAATTAGAGATTGAGATTCAAGCAGCTGGGGTAAGATTGAAGGATTAAGCTTTTGAATATGCAGTTGCTTTTTTATTTTGCTCAATTGATTGATTTTTTTTCTTATTGCAGGGAGTCGTCCGTCCCTTTTGACCCTATTGGGGATGAAGCGGAAGAGGACTATGTCACATCTTTCAAAGCAATGGAGGATGAAAGGGATGAACGAAAGACCGCCGATGCGGGACCTAAAAGGGGTCACGCATGTGATGGAGTTGCAGGGTCATTGCTTGACAATGTCGTTGATGCTGAGGATAATGAAGCTCGGGGGGCAGAGGATGAGGAGGAGAAGAGGGAGGAAGAGGTTCGTATGCCTCAGCAAACCGGTACACAAAGTACCGCTTTGCCGAGACATCGGCGTAGGGAGAATGAGGTTGTTGACCTCATCAACGGCCTGTTTGAGAGTTTTACAACAGCGTTTATGCAAAGCTGAGAAGATGGAAGAAACAATGAAAAGGGTGGAGAAGAAGTGGATAAGGTGGGAGGGAAAGTAGCTAGAATGGAGGGCGAAGTTGGTACAATGGAGGAGGAAGTTGGTGGAGAATTAAAGCGGTGTGAAGTGCAAACTGGCTTGAAAAGGAGAGCCGAAAGAGCAAGTTTGTGAAATCGCCTTACATGTGTAGTGACACAGGTAAGAAGAAGAAAATGAAGAAAAAAATGAGGGAACAACCAGAAAGGGAGGAGGTTGAGGAGGTTGGTGGTGGAAGTGGGGCGGTGATAATGGAGGAGGGGGGGAGTTGGAGGCGAAGAAGCGGGGGATGTAAAATTGGAGGAAGGGGGAGGAAGTGGGGAAGGGAAATTGGACTCAAATGTCGATTTGTATAGGCCAATAGAGGAAAGGAAAAAACTCTTTATGCTATACAATGGATCGGGAATTGATGGCCATATAAAGTGTAAGACAGGGGATTATCCGGGAATGGTTTCAGAAGTTGTTGACGATGGGGACGTGGCTTGAGGACCTCGTGAGTATGTTCACTTAATTTCCTTATTTTTTCCTGTGTTTTCCATACTATCTTGTTGTTTTTTAGTGATGTACACACATCGATGAGATATTGGCGCTGATGAGGCTACGACGACTAGTGATGGTGAGTTGTATCCTGACTGTGCTATCACCGATGTGGCGTTTGGGCAAACGTTGTTTCGGCATATCGGTCTTTAATAAAAATGCCGTTGCTAGTGGTGTAGCAAAAGGATCGAAGCGAAAACGATTGGCTGCACCAGAGTCGGATTGCATCCCTGATGATTTCCGGTTTGATGATAGGATAATGCAGTACGTAAGGGGGGATCGGCCCAAATATGGCCACGGTTGGGCCTTTGTTAAAAGAGGTACTGCATCATCCTCGTCAAACAGATGCATGGATAGCAGTCGCTGCGCATCTAGAGGAGGGGTGTCTGAAGATCCTTGACTGCAACCCAACCATTGTCGAGACAAGCAGTTGGAGGTCGAGTTGGAGCCACTGTCCAGGTTGTTCCCGCGGCTGTTGCGTGACAGCGGGATGTTTGGGCAGTTGGGTGATCAGGTACTAACCGGAAAGTGGCGAATTCAGCGTCTACCTGCCCAATAAATGAGTCAAGGTAAATTTTGTTTAAAACTAACTTACATAAACAATGTTCTTAAGTTTATTATAATGGTAATGTCTTCTTCCTATTGTAGCGCTGAATGTGGGGCATATGCCCTGAAATTTATTCAGTTCGACATGACCAACAGCCCGATGGACAGCTTGAATGACGAAACAATGATAGAATGTCGGGAGGCTGGGCTGTCGACTGCTTCCATGGGCAGATGGATCCGTTTGAGTTACCAGAACCCAATCAAAGGGTATGAAAGTTGGACGCTGAATGTGTAGTTTATGTGATGTTGATGTTCATACTTGGGTTTTTTGAGTTGAGTTTATGTGATACCTGTTATAATTATCATGCGGGTGTATATACATGTTCATTTTAATGGTGTTTTGAGTGTTACTTCAGAACTGCTTATTTAATTTGTTCTCATTGGCTTGGCTATTTTCTAATTATGCCTTTCTCATATTATGGTGTTTTACACTGCAGGTCACTAAGATGGAATGGTCAATCTCCACAGAAAGTCAACCGAGGCCACCATATTAGCGCCTTGTAGATATCATCTTGAATTTGTTGTAGATATCATGTAAAGAATTGGATCTGATATTTGGGATATATTTTGTTGTCCATATAAGATAATTCATCAGCAGTTTCAATTACTATGTATGGTTGTAGATATCATATGTCTTTAGTAATAAGTAATTCATCAGTAGTTTCAATGTTGTAGATATCATATGTCTTTTAGTATAATCGCTTAAGCGACACGAGAGGTCGCTAAGCGATCATTCGTATTTTAGTAATACGCTTAAGCGATAGAGAGGTCGCTTAAGCGATCATTGTCTGGGCAGATGTCATTCTGCCTCGGAAAGGATCGCTAAGCGATCATAAATCGCTTAAGCGATCATGAGTCTTTAGTAATATCGCTTAAGCGATAAGGTGGTCGCTTAAGCGATCATAGTCTGGGCAGATGTCATTTGCCTCGTAAAGGATCGCTTAAGCGATCATAAATCGCTTAAGCGATCATTCGTTTTATTAATAATCGCTTAAGCGATGGAGGTTTAAGCGATCATAGTCTGGGCAGATGTCATTCTGCCTCGGAAAGGATGCGCTAAGCGATCATAAATCGCTTAAGCGATCATTCGTATTTTATTAATAATCGCTTAAGCGATAGAGAGGTCGCTTAAGCGGTCATAGTCTGGCAGATGTCATTCTGCCTCGGAAAGGATCGCTTAAGCGATCATAAATCGCTAAGCGATCATGCGTATTTTAGTAAAATCGCTTAAGCGATAGAGGGTCGCTTAGCGATCATAGTCTGGGCAGATGTCATTCTGCCTCGTAAAGGATACTTAAGCGATCATAATGCTTAAGCGATCATGCGTATTTTAGAATAATCGCTTAAGCGATATAGGTGGTCGCTTAAGCGATCATAGCCTGGGCAGATGTCATTCTGCCTCGGAAAAGATCGCTTAAGCGATCATAAATCGCTAAGCGATCATGGTCTTTTAGTAATAATCGCTTAAGCGATATAGGTGGTCGCTTAAGCGATCATAGCTTGGGCAGATGTCATTCTGCCTCGGAAAAGATCGCTTAAGGGTTACGATTCGTTCAGAGCACTTGGTCCGTTATTACATTTATATCAAACATATAGTTCCTTTACACGTCAGAAAGATCGCTTAAGGGTTTACGATTCGTTCAGAGCACTGTTCCGTTATTACATTTATATCAAACATTAGTAGTCCTTTACACGTCAGAAAGATCGCTTAAGGGTTTACGATTCGTTCAGAGCACTTGTTCCGTTATTACATTTATATCAAAAATATAGTTCCTTCAACGCAGAAAGATTGCTTAAGGGTTTACGATTCGTTCAGAGCACTTGTTTGTTATTACATTTATATCAAACATATAGTTCATTTACACGTCAGAAAGATCGCTTAAGGGTTTACGATTCGTTCAGAGCACTTGTTCCGTTATTACATATAGTTCCTTTACACGTCAGAAAGATCGCTTAAGGTTACGATTCGTTCAGAGCACTTGTTCCGTTATACATATATCAAACATATAGTTCCTTTACACGTCAGAAAGATCGCTTAAGGGTTTACGATTCGTTCAGAGCACTTGTTCCGTTATACATATAGTTCCTTTACACGTCAGAAAGATCGCTAAGGGTTTACGATTTTTCAGGCACTTGTTCCGTATTACATTATATCAAACATATAGTTCCTTTACACGTCAAAAAGATCGCTTAAGGGTTTACGATTCGTTCAGAGCACTTGTTCCGTTATTACATTTATATCAAACATATAGTTCCTTTACACGTCAAAAAGATCGCTTAAAGGTTTACGATTCGTTCAGAGCACTTGTTCCGTTATTACATTTATATCAAACATATAGTTCCTTTACACGTCAAAAAGATCGTTAAAGGTTTACGATTGTTCAGAGCACTTGTTCGTTATTACATTTATATCAAACATATAATTATTTAGGAAAATCAGTATATTTTTAATTAATTTTCGACCCATAAGTGAATTAATTTCATTAATACCAAGAAAGGTTCAAAAATTAACAAAAACACCCCCACCCACCCAACTTCCCAGATTCTGGCTACCGCCGACAGCAACGAACGACCGGAAATGGCCGTAATGGCCAGTTGTGACCTTTCGGCCATATCCACCGTCGATGTGGCCGGAAAAGGCCACATCTTCCCGTCGGACTTTCAATGAAATGTCCGACTTTGACGGTCAACGATGGCCAACATTTGGCCGTCGTTGACCGACAACGACGGCCATATATTTGGCTGTCACAGACGGCAACCTCTGGATTTTTCCGTTCCTTACGGCCAGTTCTGGCGGATTGTGGGCCCTTTTTCGGCCACATCCGTGGTCGATCTGGCCGGAAAAGGCCATATAGAGGCCCTATCGGCCAGATGACCATGTGCATCGAAACGCCCTTCCCGGTCAGATTCCGGCTCCGGTGGCCGTGGGTAGGGGGGGTGTATCTTAAATTTTAAAACCATTTGCAGAAGAATCGGTTAGCGATACAATGGATCGCTTAACCGATCATGTGATTGGCAGAAGCAGATCTGCCCAGGTCAGATCGCTTAAGCGATCAGTGATATCGCTTAAGCGAATATTGCCTTTTTCCCCTGGGCGATTAAGCGATCGGGGATCTCTTAAGCGATCAGCACCTGGGCAGATCAATCAGTCCAGGTGAAAGATCGCTTAAGCGATCCTTATCGAGTAAGGATCCATCTGCGAAAACACTTTGTCGCTTAAGCGATACACTTAGTCGCTTAAGCGATGGTGGGCATATATACATTTGCATCTTTTCTCCTGAATTTTGACAAACTAAAATTACCAACACGTATTAATTCCATACTTTTTCCTCAATTTGACAGCCTAATTCCAAACTAAAATCACCAACAAATATTTAGACCATGTAATAAGAATACACAATAAAAGGATATTTTATTAAAGGTAACAATAAAATTTAAAAACATCAATAATTTCATCCTTCGAATCGACCCTAATTACTTTGGCAACTGCTTCCTTGTGACCAGGTTGCTTGCAAATTGAGCACTTATTCATCTTCCGGGGAACCTCAAAGGCTGATGGAATACGCTTAACCCTTTTTCTCCCCTTGGCGTCTTCTTCAATGGCGGCTGGAGGATAATGTCAGCCACCTCTGGCGGCACTACCCACTGCTCTTCTGGAGGCACGGATATATCGTTTCTGAATATGCTAGCATGTAGTGATCTGTCATATAGAAAGGGGAGCAAAGTTCCATGTAAATTCTTGAACCAAAATCCGGCTTCCGTTGGTGTTTCAGTGCGCTAGTGCATGAGGACAAGGTAAATGTTGAATGTCAAGCACTTTACAGCTGCAAGTTTTTGTAACAAGGTTAACTAGGGCATCCGGACCATAGCCGTGCACAGTAAACTCTTGAGCATTAAGAGGATAGGCAAACAGTGCATTTGACAGTTCCATATGTTCTCGCAATATTTTTTCAGCTGACGGAACAAGGGTGTAGTAAAATTATCTGATCCATACGACGCTCATGGAACCACCGCGACAGGTCCTTTGGATTGCATCAAAAAGTGCAACTATTGGAAACTCCTTCTATTAACAACTTCGAATTTATGGACTCAGCTATGTTCGTGGTCATGACATCAAACCTTCTTCCAGGAAAGTAAGCTCTACTCCATCTCTCGAAACCAACATCATGCTCAAGATACTTAGCAACTCTAACATCCTTGATTCGGATTTGCTGGAAGTGTTCCTCGAACTCATCAACCCGGTAAGCTTTTGCTGCCATGTAGTATGTCTGAAGGAGGCCAGCACACTTAAACTTTTGTTTTATGTTCTCACCAAGGTGCCTCATACAGAATCCGTGATGTGCTTGACGGTAAATAGTGGCAATCCCCTTCTTTATAGAGTTGTGCCTATCGGATATTATGCACAACTCGTCACTGTCAGGCACTATCGTAGTAACTGCTGAAAAAACCAAGTCCACGACTCGTCATTCTCAGAGTCAACCACACACCATGCAACAGGATATGTGGGATTCTCGCTGTCCTGTGCAGTGGCCACCAACAATGTACCTCCATACTTCCGTTAGAAAGCCATCAACAGCCAACCTCTTCTCATGTTTACAAAAACCCCTTATAGCAGCACCAAAGCAACAAAAAAAATATTAAACACATATTCCTGTCCCACTTCAAAGCCGTCTTGCTACCTTGGTTTGTCAACTCAAGCATATAACGGTACGCTTCTAATACTGCGTACCAGTGCTCCGGCGTGCCCCTCACAAAATCTTGTGCATGTTGTCTACCTTTCCAGCATTTCCAGTAACTAACAACACTCCCAACTCTGTGCGCACAGTCTCTGAATGTCTTTAGGAGATGGACCTTTCCTTCGACGAACCGACTTTTGACAAATTGTCCAAAACATCAGCGGACGCTTGTCGATGCTCACCTGAAATATGTCCCAAACCACATGTGTGCTCACGGGTATAGTGCTAAGAATAAACTTTTCCGACTCCGCCAACCTTCTACAATAAACCGCCACTTGCAGTTTCGGTCACGACATGCAACCGTCACAGCCAATGAATTTGACTTTTGGTGATGAACTCAAAATTACCTTTCACAGCAAAAAGTTTTAGTTCCTCACCACTTCCTCTTTGTTGTCAATAAATACCCTATGCGCAAGTCCGATCCATCCGTAAAGACATGAGCTGATCACTACTACCTCCAATTGCCTTTGAACTTGCATAAAGACATAGTGTTCTCTTCCACAATCTACGCTTCTGCATAATCTGTATTTAAAGAATCTCTACATCTGTGGGAACATCTACGGGGTCCTCCTTCAACTTTTCATTCTGCCCCCCATCACCAACCTCTTCATAGTGTCCTCCTCACCACCCAATTGACCGTCTACTCTTGTTTTTCAGCTAACAAATCAATGGCCTCGTAGTTCAAATTACAACCAGGCAAATCCCCGCCTACATCCTCGTTATCCCCTTCCTTGGAACCAACTTCCAACGGTTTTTCTACATAAGAAACCCTTAAAATCGGCCTCGAACCACTCGGCCATATCAATCATAAATAAGTTCACACTTTCATCCGACTTTAATACAGCAGGGGTACCTTATAATTTTCAGGAGCTCTGCTAAAAACATACCTCACAACTATATCACTACGCGAGCAACTCAAATACCTCTTCTAATTATTTCATCAATCAACTCATCAAAAATAACCCTGTGCTCACAGCAATTGGTGTAACTTCTTTGCTCTTCCCAATCCTTCCACATTTCTTCCTCCACCCACTCACCAAATATTCAACACCCAAAACAATTTTTCCCATGTATAATAATAGCCAACTACCTGTAATGCAAGAAAAACAATATTCTTAAATGCTGTACTAAGGGTTAAATAGTTTAAAAAGAATTGCACATTCGCATATTGGTGCTGATGTATCGCTTGAAAGATCAGGTTATTTATACTGGATCGCTTAGCGTACACCTGATCGCTTAAGCGATTAAGTATAAATAACCTTGATCGCTTAAGCGATCTTATGCCATTTACTGATCGCGTAAGCGATCTGCTCCATACAACAGACTTTAACCAGATCGCTTAAGCGATCTTATGCCACATACCTGATCGCTTAAGCGATCTATCTGCTGCATTACCGACCTACCGGATCGCTTAAGCGATACACCGGATCGCTAAGCGATCCATCGTGCCCAGAACACATTTTCAGTCATCTCCACCTACAATCGATCCACATACCCAGAAAATAATACCAGAACTATTTCAACAAATTTCACTCCTTTCAACCTACATTACATCAAACACAACCCAACAACCTAACAACTAAATCAAAATATCAACCAAACCCATCCATTATAAATCTTTGTTAATCTAAATAAAAATGTAAAAAGGAGATACACATACTTAGGCGAAATGTCAGGAGGAGGAGGAGGGGATCTTTGCCGGAGAAGATGTTAATGGTGGAGGAAGAAGAAAGTGTTAATGGCGGTAGAGATGCGGAAGAAGAAGATGTAGAGGAATGAGGAAGAGAAGTGTACAGGAAGGAGGAGGAAGAAGAAGAAGATGCAGAGGAAGAAGAAGATGTTGACGCCCAAGAGAAGAGAGAAGATGCAGGTAGAGATGCGTTAATGGCGGGAGGAAGAAGAAGGTTTTTGGGTTTATTTGCAACAATTTCGGATTTGTGGAAATATAGTAATTTTGAAAAGATTACATTAATCCTAATTAAGCACTAATTACCCGTAATCAATAATATGGCTATTTAGTTAACATTTCAAAACTTGATAGCCTTTTAATTAAATGTAAACTTCAAATGTCTTTTTAATAACTTCCCCCTCGTTCTGACCTGTTACTATAGTTGATCCATTTTCATTACACGAGATTCATTACCAGGGATCACCTGAAGGTGTAGATACAACCAACCAAAAAGTCTCAAAATCTAATAGATTGCGTCAAGAAACTGTGTATAATCCTTAAAACAGCAATACTCCCAATCAAACTTGAATCATTTTTTTAACTATACTGAAAATGAGAAGAGAAAGAGAAGCGAAATTCAACTTACAAAATCATCTTCATCGATGATTTATTATATCAAATATTGTTGGTCTGTTCATATTGATCTTTAACAATTTATAACAGAAAACAAAATTAGGAACAACAAATATTAATACAGAATTCTCGGAAAAATAAATATAACAGTAGTATTATGTAATTCTCTTTCTCTTCAATTTTGAAATATTCAATTTTTCGTATGTCTCGGATACTACGTCCGTAATATCTTCATCACCATCATCCATCATCAGGTTTTATACCTGGGAAAAAAATTCAAAAAGGATTATAGCAATACAACAGTAAACAATTCCGAGCCAGCCAAAGAAATATAGACAAACTAATACAATAACTTTGACACCACGTAATTTTAAGCAACGTGAACAAATATTATGATCCAAGAGAAATTATATAACTATATAAATTCAGCATAAACACCTCTATTTGTTGTGATAAACCGCACAAAAAATTAGTACATAATAGACATATACATAGTTTCAATTTAATGAATTCTGCTTTTAATACAAACTGCCTCTTCGAATTCATGAATGGTAACAAATATGTCACTTCACATTCATATATATCAAGTAAATATCAACATTAGCATTGAAATTAAAATTAAAATACTTGGTACAATTCAGATAAATCATGTAACAAACTGTTAATATATCAACATCTATATATAATTCAAAGTAATGAGTCATTTAACTGATACACGTATCTTTTCACATTCATGAAATTCAAAATAATACCTTATCAATCCATTAATATTCACATTCATTCATGAATATAGATTAATATTAATATTTCTGTACCCCTTCACATTCAATTAATTATTATTAATATTAATATATCTTTACCCTTTCACATTCAATTAAATAAAAACAATGAATCAAACTAAATTCATCAAACAAAACATATAACCATGCATATTAATTATTATTATAGCAAGCCCAATAAACAATAAACACGTGGACCAATTAACAACATCCTACATGGTGATCATATAGCAATCCTACGTGGCGATAGAAGAAACCTTCAGCATTAATAATACCTTATCAATCCATTAATATTCACATTCATTCATGAATATAGATTAATATTAATATTTCTGTACCCCTTCACATTCAATTAATTATTATTAATATTAATATATCTTTACCCTTTCACATTCAATTAAATAAAAACAATGAATCAAACTAAATTCATCAAACAAAACATATAACCATGCATATTAATTATTATTATAGCAAGCCCAATAAACAATAAACACGTGGACCAATTAACAACATCCTACATGGTGATCATATAGCAATCCTACGTGGCGATAGAAGAAACCTTCAGCATTAATAATACCTTATCAATCCATTAATATTCACATTCATTCATGAATATAGATTAATATTAATATTTCTGTACCCCTTCACATTCAATTAATTATTATTAATATTAATATATCTTTACCCCTTCACATTCAATTAAACAAAAACAATGAATGAAACTAAATTCATCAAACAAAACATATAATCATGCATATTAATTGTTATTATAGCAAGCCCAATAAACAACAAACACATGGACCAATTAACAACATCCTACATGGTGATCATATAACAATCCTACGTGGCGTCAGAAGAAGCAGTCTGCTTCAGCATTATATTAATATATAGATAATAGATTGTATAATCAAGTGATATATAACATAGTAAATCTAATAACATAATAGCTTCATATTTTTCCCAATGTAATCAATAATTAAATATTATGAGATAACATTTCAATTAATAAATAATAAATATAGTATGGTAAATTGATGAACATAACATATTGTATAATCAAATGATGTATAATATGACAAATTTAATAACAAAATAGCTTAATTAAATATAATATGGTAAATTGATGAACATAACATATTGTATAATCAAGTGATGTATAACATGAAAAATTTAATAACATAATAGCTTAATTAAATATAGTATGGTAAATTGATAAATATAACATATTGTATAATCAAGTGATATATAGCATGCCAATTTTAATAATATAATAGCTTAATTAAATATAATATGACAAATTTATGAACATAACATATTGTATAATCAAACGATATATAGCATAACAAATTTAATAACATAATAGCTTAATTAAACCTAAATTAATCACACATTTATATTGATCATATATTACAATAGACCCTCATATCACTATGAATTTATGGGTGTTGATACAAAATATATATGTAGACAGTAATGATAATATATATATGATAACCTATAATTTTGATAATTTAATAACATATTAAACATATTTAATCTATGATTAATATACGTATGATAATAATTTTGTATATACACAATTATATATATAAAACAAATTAATCACACGTATGTATTGATCATATATTACAATAGACTCTCATACCACTATGAATTTATAGGTGTTGATACAAAATATATATGTAGACAGTAATAATAATATATATATGATAACCTATAATTTTGATAATTTAATAACATATTAAACATATTTACTCTATAATTAATATACGTATGATAATAATTTTGTATTTGTTAGTAAACGGTCCCGTATACGCAGCAGAAACAAAAAAATTAATATAACAGGATCGTTTACATGAGCCAAGATCAAGAGTATAATTTTACAATTCATATTAAAACAAGAATTTGCAGAAATTAATAATCTGTGTTTAGAAACCATACGCACATTTGGAGGCTCCACCACGATTGTCTTTGAACGTTTTGCTACCGATCCAAGTGTAGGATCAAACCCACGTAGTCCACACGAAGACAATCTCAAAAGAACCAAAGAGGTATTTGCTAGATTCTCTTTGGCTTCAAGATTAAGAAGAAAAGAAATCAAATTGAATTGATTTAGGCCAAAGAAAGGTTTCTGGCGTGGGAGTGTCAAATGGGGGCTGTGTGTTTTGTTTTCAAAGAAAAATCAATTCTCCTTATTAATTAACACACACTTTTCTTTTTATAGTAAAATAATCAAGTTGCCCTAATCCCATACGGAATAGGCTTGGGCTCCAACCCAAACGCCCCATGTTACCAAACACTCTCAATTTGATTTATTTTATTTTCCATCATTATCTCAATTAAAATCAATTAATATATATTTAAATATATATTAACATTTAACAATAATGATAATATATTTAAATATGTGCGAACACACATTTAAACGTAATTTCACTTATTTAATTTTTCTAACAAATTAAATAAAGGCTACGACCTCAGCAAATTTAATTGCACTGTGAAATTACCAAAATACCCTTTCGCCTTAAAAGACGAAAACGCCCTTCTTTCTTCTTGCATCTTAAATTGTCTTCTATGTGTGTGACCCTTAGGCTCCTCATCATATCGGCAGTGTATAGTATTGCGATTAACACCAATTAATCGTCTCACTAATACACAGACCAAGATTGGCCCCTAGCAAGGCATCATGGCCACCCGATAGATTCGGATTCAGCAAAGTAGCTACCTGTCAACGATATGGTTACCGTGCAATTCGATCCTTTCATCATACGTTATCTCGACGAGACGAAGGCATAGAAATAGTGTCAACCTTCGGTTACTCTCGATATTATTTATTCAGTTTCTGGACCAATGACCCGTATTATAAACTGGATAGAGCAACAACTCAATCCCACTGTGGCCACAGTTTTAGTGTCATTGCCATATACTGAATTGCGCCGTGAGATAACTTTCTCCCGTACCCGGGAGTGATAAATCCTCTGTCAATCCACCATAGTCTTGATACACTCCTTGATGCAGCCAATCACCACCGTATTGACAGCTCTGAAAAGAACTGCGTTAGGCTAGTGTCAAACTACACCAATCGGTGCACAAGGCGCTCCGGTGATCTCAAGTCTAAGGATCACATGCACCACCATTCGTTAGAGGATTTGTTCCATAGACACTGGGGTTACCATCCATATGGAATCCTCTGGTGGGTCAGTCCAGTGAACTTGCTGTGGTGTAATCGCCTACAACAAGCACCCATGTGTTGCACCAGGTTGTCACCAAACAACCTTGACAAGTGAGATCAGTCACTGCCTTTCGACAGGGTCGTTCAACACTATGATAGCCTTACCGTATTATCTGTGCCCTTACTTCAGAATAATACTGGGGCTACGGACGTTTCTAGAATGGCCACCATATGTGCTCATAGGGTTCTCACTATCAAGATTTGAAACACTTGATACCCTCGTCATGGTTCTACCATTCTAAGGGCATATATCAAAACATATTGCAATAATAATGATTTACGTGATATAGAATAAAATGCCTTTTATTGATTAATGAACATTATTACAAAGAGTCAATTCTACAATAATTGATTGGCTCTAGGGCATCTACTCTAACAGTATATACATAATTACACATTATATATATATATATAACAAATTAATTACACATATGTATTGATTATATATTACAATAGACCCTCATTCCACTATGAATTTGTATATAAATGATAACCTATAATTTTGTAAAGTCTAAAAGTAGTGACTAAACGGTGAGTTTTGTATTTGTCTATAAAATAACAGATTGTTCTGTTTTTGTACATTTATTCATTCAATACATAAAAATTCAGTTTTAGTTATCTTTAGCTTGAGCTACATTTTCTTCAAATGCTGAATTAAATGGCTGTATACTTGTTTTTTAGAGCATGAATTGGAAAGTTGATGTAGATTTTTTATTCGAATAGGTATTTATGAGTTAATTGAACGATTAATCGAACGATCACAAATAGATCGTTTTGTTAATCGAACAAACTCGAACAGCCATTCTGTGTTCATTCGAGTTCAAACACGATTTCGAACACCCCTTGGTGCTTATCAAATGAGTTTTGAACGGAGGTGTTTGTTCGTGTTCGATTTGTTTGCAGGCCTATATGTATGAGATAATTAGCTCTTACATGAAAGATATAAAACATGGGATCCTTGTTATATATATGTATAATTATTTTCTAATCAGGACGTCTTGATATTAATTTCATCAAGAACCGGTGGATTTATCTCATTCGACTATAGAATTATTCTTCTTATATATATGACAAACATATAAGTTTTATTGTACTTGATTTGTATGTATGAGATAGGCTCATACACGAAAGATATAAAACATGGGATCCTTGTGATATATTAAAAGTTGATTCACAATTAGTCTTTGAAGTTGGGCACCAAACTGGAAATCTTGAAATAATCGTTGGTTTAACTAGGATTTGGTAGAATGCTCCCAGTTTTGAGCTTGGTAGTTGTGAGCACAAAATAGGGTCAAGGTTGCTTCCGTGGAGTTACTGGCATAGGCACTTTGATGCTCAAGTCAATAATTTGATAACAATAATATAAAGTTATTCTAGGAGTGACTACAACGATTTCAAAATTAATACCCTTTAGGGTGTGTTTAGTTAGGGGTTATATGAGATTACTGAGTTGATGTCATCTTATATTACTTGATTACTATATAGGCCAAAAATCGTGATGGGCCTGACAAGGCCCAATAGACAAGATAAATAAATTATGGCCCAAGGCCTTAATCCAATTCTGGTTGGCCCTACACTTAAATCCACCTTGTGAACTGCCCTCTCTATGAGTTGGGCTATCCTACAAGTTAAGCTAAGCTGAGTCAAGCCCATTAGCCCATAACAGTCCATAAATAAGAAACATAATCCTATTCTGTTTCCACTTTTGTCAAGATCCCGGAATTGCTCAGAATGTTAAGCTTAATCTAATAAAGGAAAGAGAGATCATATCTTTTTCCTGATTAGAACTCCTCTAATAAGTAGGACTCAGAGTCCTACTACTCCAACCCCTTGGGTTCACTATATAAGCAGGGACAAACCCTGTCATCATTCATTCAAAAATTCACCCATAGCACTTAAGCTTTCAAAGTTCTTGCTCCCAAGAACTGCCACATTATTCCGGTAATCCTTCCCATCCTTTGCCCTCACTAAAATACCCTCAGCCTCGCTGACTTGAGCGTCAAAGTGTCTATAACAGACACCACACCGATGTATATCTGGCCTTCACATTCTTTTTTTCTTCTCTGTGCAAGTCCATCGGGTTGCTAGTGGCTCTTTTCTCACAAGATCCGTCCCATTCGAATTGACAGTAGATTTCACCATCTACAGTTTGACACCCACCATAGGGCCCTTACAACTATTCAACTTAAACGAGATGTCGCTTCTACTCTTCTTTCCTTATTCTGCCATCATGATTGGAAACATCGAAACCCCCATTCTTGACATTGCGACTTAGATTGCAACCCTCACTGCAATGGTGCAAGAAGTCAATGATAAGTAGTAGGCCTTGGAAGCTCAAAACACTACCATCTGCACGTAGAATCATGCCCTCCAAGATAAGGTAAGTCAATTCTATTCATTAGATTGGAATTTGGGACAACAACACACCTCCACTTCTCGACTCCCTGTTCACCCAAGGCAACTGTTCTCCACCCTAGATGATAACCTGACGAATCAAATCCACCTCCACTTGGCTCCAATCGTAACTCTACCTCAAGCCAAGCCAACCCAACCCGAGCAGACGATGCCCTAACCCAACAACAAAACAATCCCTTTACCCTATTGCAAACACATTTCACACACTTACGAAAGCCACTCGTCAGACAATCCTTTTTGGCTTAGCCATACACATCAACCCCAACGCATTTCCTCATTTCCTAAACAAGCTATACACTCCTGTAGCAACACCACTTGAGCAATCCTTGGCCAAAAGACTATCCGAGATGGAAGTCATGATCCAACGCATTCCCAGTATGCCCACACCTCTCAAGAAAATCCAACCTCAAAGCTACACCGACTCACCTTTTGTGGATGTCAAAGCCCTCATAGAGATACCCCGCAAGTTCACCTTCCCCAATATGAAGCTCTATGATGGGACCGCCGACCCAGATGACCACATAGCATCCTCAAACAAAGGATATTCACTGCAGGTATCCTGAACAATCTCCGCAAAGCATGCATGTGCTCATAGGACTAGCCCTCGAATGGTATACCAACTTGCCCAACAACTCAATTTACTCCTTCACTCAACTCACAGACACCTTCATTGAGTAGTTTGCTAGCAGCAAGAGACTTAAGAAAATATTTGGTGACCTTTATAGGGTACGTCAACACTGCGGAGAGACATTGGAAGGCTACATGGGTTGCTTCAATAAAGAAAATATCTACATTCCGTACTACAATTAGGAGACAACTGTTGACGCTTTTAGGAAGGGGCTCCTCCCCGACAGTGAGTTGTACAAAGAGCTCACCAAGTTCAATTGTCCCACCATGGAAAATGTGTTGGCTCGAGCTTTGGTAGAGATAAGATGGGAAGACGATAAAGTGAATCGCATCAAACACTTTGGCTATAAAGACTACCATTCCAGAAGAGCCAAACGGCGGCAAGACAATCGTCCCGCCAAGTCGTACCACCAACCCAGAAGACCTCCTAATTGAGATAACAGACAACTAATGGATCGTCATCCAGTTTGGCATAACAAAATGACTCAAGTCCTACTACATCAATTTGAGATGCCAAACTACAACCTAAACATTGAACCTGTGGAAGTTGTGGCTGTAATGAAAGAGATGGGAAAAGTTGTTAAATGGCTCACGAAGTTGCCACACACTAGGGCCAAGAGAGATACCACCAAGTGGTGTGAGTACCATGAGGACCACGACCATGTCATTGCCAATTGCATCGCCTTCCGTCTCGAGGTAATAGAGCTACTAAAGAGGGGTCACCTCCACGACTTCCTAATAAACAATGGGAAAAACACCTTGGCAAACAAAGATCATTAGATTTCACCTCCACCAAAAGTACTACCAGTGAACGGGTTGTGGAATGTGATCTCTGGCGGATCAAAAGTAAGTGATGTGAGTTATTCGTTCGCGAAGCATCACGCAAGAGCTGCAACTAACCTTGAGGTCCAATCCCCTAGACCACTCTCACAGAAGGCAACCAACCTGACCATTGAGTTCGTTGACAATGAAGCGGTGATGCTCCTAAACCCCCATCATGATGCTTTGGTTGTCACCCTCTGGATAGCCTACATCCTCATCAAGAGGATCTTTATTGACCCCAACTCCTTAACGAACATCATGTTCCTTGAGGCACTTAAAGTCATGGGGATAGATAAGTCAAACATCATCCGCGGGTCTACCCTGCTCGTCGACTTCAGCTCGAAACAAAAATACACAATAGGGGAGATAGCTTTGCTAATCTACGCCAAGGGAGTTAGCCTCTAAACCACTTTCATGATATTGGGAGTCCCCTCTCCTTACAATCTGATACTCAATCGGCCATGGATCCATGGCATGCAATCCATCCCTTCCACTTTC
This sequence comes from Pistacia vera, assembly GCF_008641045.1. Classification (NCBI taxonomy): domain Eukaryota; kingdom Viridiplantae; phylum Streptophyta; class Magnoliopsida; order Sapindales; family Anacardiaceae; genus Pistacia; species Pistacia vera. Next base: position 568,297 of record NW_022196673.1, on the reverse strand, counting down.
TATCAAACTATTTAGTTCCCAACTAAGTGAGGAATAAAAGAGATATGTGGGGACCAAAAGGCTTCAAGGGACTAGTGTTAGAACGCCTTCAAGACCAAGCAGGGAACTATGTAGCAATTACAGTCCCATTCGGTGGTAGGAGCCGAGTTGGACCAACCAACTATGGATGAGGTCCAAATACATCCTGACCACCCAGACTGAAATACCCAAGTAGGGGCCCAACTCAGACCTGACATATAGGAGAAGCTCATAGACTTCCTAAAACAAAACCAATATTGCTTTGCTTGGTCGCACTTTAACATGGCAGGGATCAACCCGGAAGCAATTGTACACGAACTAAACGCCAACCCAGACTATCCCCCTATGAAACAAAAGAGAAGAAAGTTCGCTCCAAAGAGAAACAAAGTGATTAACGAGGAAGTAGAGAAGCTGTTAAGCAACAGCTCGGTTTGGGAGGTCTAGTATCCAAACTGGTTAGCAAATGTAATTTCGAAAGAAGAACTAGAAGTGGAGAGTATGCCTCGATTTCACCAACCTGAATAAAGTATGCCCTAAAGACTTCTTCCCCTTACCCGTTATTGACATGCTAGTCGACACTATTGTCAGACATGAGTTACTAAGCTTCATGGATGTCTTCTCCGGCTACAATCAAATACTCATGCACTCGAACGACCAGGAGAATATGGCCTTCATCACGAAAAAAGGTATCTACTGCTATAGATGATGCCATTCTGCCTAAAAAATGTCGGTGCCACATATCAACGTCTTGTGAATAAGATGTTCACCAACCTTTTAGGAGACTTCATGGAAGTTTACATCGACAACATGTTGGTGAAGTCGTTGATCGTTGAGTAGCACCTCAAGCAAGCCTTCGAGGTACTGTAAAAGTACAACATGAAGTTGAACCAACCAAGTGCCCGTTCAACATCTCTTCTGGAAAGTTCCTCCGCTACATGGTCACATAGCACATCATCGAGGCTAACCCTGACCAAATCCGTGAAGTCTTGAACATTCCTTCTCCTACCTGTATAAAAGATGTCTAACGCATTACTGAAAAAGTGGCTGCACTGAACTGGTTCATATCAAAGTCAGCAAAGAAGTGACATCTCTTCTTCACCTCCCTAAGAAAGTCCAAGACGTTCGAGTGGACCCCAACATGTGAAGAAGCATTGGCCCAACTAAAGTACTTAACATCGCCTCCCTACTCTCCAAACCAAAAACAGAGGAATGACTCTTCACCTACTTAGTCGTATCTAAATGGGCTATCTTGGCTGTACTGATCTAAGAAGAAGAAGAAAAGCAGCTCCCTGTCTACTACACTAGCAAGTCTTTGCTTGACGCCAAGACATGATACAACCAGCTTCAAAAGCTTGTGCTCGCTCTCATTACTACCGCTAGAAAGCTAAGACCATACTTCCAATGCCACCCGATCGCGGTCTTGACTTCTTACCCGCTCAAGAAGATCCTCCACAAACCAAACCTTTCAGGTCGGCTCATTCAATGGACAGTAGAGTTGAACAAATTTGACGTCTCCTTCCAACATCTCACTGCCATCAAATCTCAACTGTTAGTTGCCTTCATCACCAACTTCACACCTAACACTTCGAATCAGGTGGAGAATGAGCTCTTATGGTTAACTAACCATGCATCGCCCAAGTGGATCCTATCAATAGATGGTTCAAGTAGCGTCAACGGCAGCAGGCTAGGACTCATCCTCGCTTCCCTGGAAGGGGACATCATACAATAGTCAGTACGGTGCAGCTTTAAGGAGACCAACAATGAAGTCGAGTATAAAGCATTGATCATCGACCTCTCTCTCACAAAAGCAGTAGGAATCAAGAAACTGGAAGTCAAGTTTGATTCATGGTTAGTGGTGAATCAGCTTCAAGGCTCCTACCAAGCTCGAGACACAAAGTTGACCTCCTACCTTAGCTTAGCCAAAGATCTTCAATCAGCATTTAAGGAGATCACCACCACCCAAGTCCTAAGGTTTGAGAACTCTCATGCAGACGCTTTGGCAAACCTCGGCTTGGCTCGGTTCTTCAATCACCTTTACTAATAACGATTCCTTCGGTTCACCTCCAAGCACCAACCATAGGGATCGGCTCACCGATCGACCCTGATGAATCGTGGATGACACCTATCTTTCACTACTTAGACAATGACTAACTCCCAAGAGATAAAAACGAAGCACACCGATTGAAAGCCAAGGCCCCTCAGTTCACCATCCATGACGGCCATCTACTCAAGAGATATTGCTTGGGACCGTTCCTCAAGTGCATCACCCCCGAGGAAGCAAAGTTCGTACTCGTAAAACTCCACAACGGCAAGTGTGACAACCATGTCGGGGGACATAGCCTCGCTAATAGACACTCATGGCCGGCTTCTATTGGCCTACCATGCAATGGATTTGGCCAAATTCTCCAAGCATTGCGATAATCACCAACGCTTTGCTCAGGTATCTCACTTTCCACCTGAACAGCTCAACTTTATCTTCACCCCTTGGCCATTAATGAAGTGGGGGATAGACATAGTGAGAAAGTTTCCAACTGCACTAGGCCAGCAGGTATTCATGTTGGCGCTCATCGATTACTTCACCAAATTGATAGAAGCCGAAGCCTTCGTCCAAGTTAAAGATCGAGAGGTGAAGAGTTTCGTATAGAAGAACATCATCTGTCGGTTCAGCCTACCGAAGGAAATAGTCACCAACAACAGCTTCCAAAACTTCTGTAAGATGTGGGGGATCAAGCTAAGCTTCTCCACTTTGCACTACCCCAAGCAAATGGACAAGCTGAGTCGTCCAACAAAACGATCATGCAAACAATGAAGAGGAGGCTCCAAAAGGCCAAAGGGGCTTGGGCAGATCAACTTCCCGAGGTATTGTGGTCCTGTTGCACTACGGCTCAATCCTTCATTGGAGAAATACCTTTCTCCCTTGCCTACGACTCAGAGGCAATCATTCTCGCTGAAGTCTCGGTCCCCTTAGCTTCGCTACAATGGATGGATGATAAGAGTGTAATTTATATATTTTTATTCCTTCCATATTATGTTTTTTGTTATGTTTTATGCCTAGTTGAGTTGATTAGAGTTTATTTTGTAAGTTTGGCATATTTGGATAGACTTTATGAAATAATTGAGAAAAGATTAGGAAATTCCAAAGTTTTTGTTATTCTGACCAGTGCTGCGTTTTTTAGGTTTTTCATGGAGTCAGATTTCTCAATTGCAAAAGGGTTCTTCAGGAAAAGTAAAGTAGATGAATCAAGCTTTCCAAGAAGGTATTATGGGCGAGAATTCGAGTTCATTTGGGCCCTCATTAGTTGTTTCAAAACCAGACCTAGAATCCTAGTCGCGGAAGGATTTCCTGGTTGAGTATCGAGTCTTCGAATGGGCCTAAATGGAGCTTCAGATATCGAAAGCAGGTGATTCAAAAGCCCAAATTCATCTACACATCTGGGACTACAACTTTTATGAAGTGACCAAGCCCATAAAAGTTCTTTTACATTGCGAGAATCCTGGTGCAAACTGGATTACGAATTCTGTTTGCCATGTCTGATAAGATTTTGACAGTTTTGGAAGTCTATCGTTTAGCAAAGATCTAGGAAAGTAATTTCCATTTTCATGGGAGAGAATTAATGAAAAAAACACTATTTATTTATGAGTTGTTAGGTTAATAAGGGGGAGAACAGCAATAGAGGCTTTTTCCTAGTTTTCTACTTTTTATGTCAATATGTGCGGCTGATCTTTCTTCTTCAGTTCAAGGGGATTTTGAAGCCTGAATTCATGTCATTGGTGTAACTTAACTTCGGTAACATTGTTATCAATCTCGTTTTTATTGGAATTGTTTATGTTATTCTGTTTTAATTGTTTATAATTTTCTGTTTGGGTGATTTAGTAATGGCCTGCTGAATTGTTTAATCGGAATTTTATCTGTTAGAATTAGGAAGTATGATACGTAATTGTCCTCTTCTATTCAATGACTAACACATGATGATAGATGATTACGAACAAGTTTTCAGTCTGTCACCTTGAATAACATAACCTAAGTTAAATAATCCGATCTTGCGTGATTGTCGCTTGGATTGATCTATTTTCCTAATTCTTAAGGCGACCATTGAATTAAACTTAGAGAGCTTATTCTAGGTTGTTCAAGGGTTAGAATCTAATTGAAGAGCTTATTTCAGTAGTGACTATTAAGGGAAAATTCGGGTAACAGAGCTTATTGTTTCCTAGGGTCAGTAATTCCATAATAACGACATAGAATAATGTTACAATTAGTTCATGTCCAATGCATGTTTAGGTGGATCTTGAACCGAGAACTGGTTGTTTTTAATTTGATATTTTCTACCATTGGAGATTTATTTGTTTCACTTTAGATTGCATTGATTACAACCCCTTTCATTATTCTGCTATCGTGTTTACTGTTTAGGATTTTATTTTATTTTCCTGTTGTCTTCGTTGTGGTTATTGGCATAGAATATAGGATTTAATCGAATCATTCCCTGTGGGATCGACCCTTGCTCACCCTATATACAATTTAGTAGTTAGGTTAGTAAGGTTAATTAATTTGGTGCATTCAGCACGCTACCAATGAATTATGACAACAATGGGTAGCAACTTTGCCACAACTTAGACACCGCAGATGAACTAAGAGATCAGGCCCTCTTTCGTAATGCCATCTACAAACTAAAGATGGTTCGACACTACAACAAGAATGTTCGACCCAGGGTCTTCAAAGTTGGTGATTAGGTTTTACGCCAAGTGTTTCAGAACACAATAGAAGTTGAGCCGGTAAGCTCAACCCCAATTGAGAGGGACCATATAGGATCACCAAGGAAGTTGGAAAGGGAGCCTACAAACTGCAAAAACTAGAAGGTCGAGACATCAACAATAGTTGGAACACAATTCACCTAAAAGTCTATCACTTCTAATAGCATTCAGCTTGGCTCTATCACCTTTAGGACCTAGGAGATTTTCATCAACAATAGCAGTCTGGGTGGGTTTGTCCGCTCCCCCTAATTCTTTTAAGTAAACTTTGCTCCAGGGCAGATTTATGTACTCTTTATTCATTAATAAATCGAGGTATACTCAGTAATTTCTAAGTGTCAAGTTGTTTATTTGTGAAAAAACACCCCAAGGGCCAAAAGGGTCATTCCTTTTATTTTTGGTTAAATGCCTCATATAGCCAAGATCGCAAAAAACCAAACATAAACAAACACTTAAAGATAGTAAGACACGAAAACAAGGTCTCACCCTTTGATAAAACTGAGATGCTAAGCATCAAGGTATGTTTACATTAAAAGGTGCACTTGGCACTAGTACAGAAATAAATAGAGTTTAAACAAATCAAAAACAAAGGATCAAGCAAAGTCTCGATCCTATCATCCGGGCTGCTAGACCGCTCTGCTCTATTCTTTGGAGCTGTGTGATCACTCAGCTCCGCTGGAGAATCTTGCTCAGATTGATCAGTCGAATCAGCCCTACCTTTACTTGGAGGAACCACCTCTCCTCCTCACGGCTCCAGGTCGGCACTTACCTTTCTTTGCACATCTTGCTCGCCTCTCACTAGATCTGCTAAGTAAGACTTGTATAGCTCAGTCTCGTCCTCCAAGTCCCACTCGTCATGCTTCCCCTACTAAAATTCTTCCATCAGCTCGGCTTAGGTCTTGAAAATGGCCTCAATGGCCATTAACTGCAACCTTGCTAGCAAAGCAATCCTCTTGGCCTCCCACTTAGCCTCGCTAGCCTCGAGCCTCAAGCCTCTTTACCAAAGAAGACCTTTCAGTCTCCTATTCTGTCCGACTAGATTCCAACTCGGCCTGAGCATGTTGAAGATTGGACTTGGTAATCTTATTTTTGTTACAATTTTACCCCTTATTAATAAAATTTTAGGACAATAATGGCTTTGTTTTAAAAAAAAAAATTTACAAAATTACTAATTGAATTTTTTATCCTTATATACAAAGTTTTTAGGACATAAATACCCCTAAAATTAAAAAAAAAATTATCCAAGGGTGATGGCTGAATCTGGCCACCACTACCAACTGCTGAAAACTGACAGGTTATTTGTAAGTGTACGAAATCGTGCAAGTAATAAAGCTCGAGTAAACGAGTGTCGAATCCCAAGAGAATTACCTACCAAGTACCAAACTAGTCTATTTTGTTGCTATTTAATGAAACATAATTTTAAGAATGAATTTAATGAAAAAGAAAACAAACTAAAAACTAAACAAAAGCAGAATTTTATTAATACTTTGGTAAACAAATCAATATGACTAAACCTAGGGCACATATTTCACACATATTTAATCCTATGCATTCACAATTATTGCTAATCTAATTAAGCTTATTCTAAAGGCCAAACTCCCTGATATTTCACTAACTTTCTCTCGAACAATTAGCGAATTAACCCTGAAGCAACAACCCAAAATATCTCTAAGTTGGATTTAGGAGCTAAGAGATCATTACGTTCTATGGAATTTACCAGAGTCTCATAAATCACGGTAACCTATCTCTAGCGTTCGCTCAATCTATGGTTTTATTACCTTAGACAAATCAGGTTTCATCTCTCGATCTCAACCCAACCCATGATATCATTCAACCCTCGGATCCTTAAGAATTGAAAGCATTACACACAATAATAAAGCTTAGAATTAATTCTCAATAAAATTAACAACAATAAAGTCAACACATATTCATAAATTGGGCTACATATTTAGCCCTAGAAAAGGGATTTAGTTCATAATTGCAATAATAAAAACAACCATTGTATCCAATAGCATGAGTTCAAGAAAGAAAAATATAAAAACCTCTCTAATTGGTGAACGAGAACTGCAAGAATTCCGATCTCCAAAATAGTAGCCATCCTTTTCCTTCTCTAATCTCCCTAAAAACTACTTAAAGACCCTTATTTATAGTGCTAGGCTTTGGAGGTTACTTAGGAAAGAATTAAATGCCTTAACCCATTCAGATTTGGACTAGGAGAATGCAATAACCCAAACAGGCCCGTGACCCACCACTGCGGCGATAAGAAATGATCGTTGCGGCGATCGTTCTTTCTGTCCCACGAGTCTGTGATCTTCAGAATTTGAAAGTCACCAACACAAACTTTGTAGCTCTCTGAATAAGCTTTCCAACTCCATAAGAATCGTCGAATTTCGATTTCTACATCTCAAGTTATGATAGAAATATCGAAGCATGCTCATCTTGAAGGATTTCCAGATTTTACGTTGTATCTTCGACATGTCACAAATTTCTCGTTTCAACTCCGATTCTTGCACCGTTTGTTCCTACTTGTCACGAATTCCATCGATATCATTCTTTTTCCTTCAAATATCGGTTTGAACCTGAAGATACTCATATACACCTGTGATCCTGTAAAAGGTATTTATGAAAGAATTAATTCAAATTCCACAAATTAAACACATTTTTCCACAAATAATCCAATTAAATCACTAACAAAATATATACTTTCAAGCTCTTATCAAAAACCACAATTGAGGGCGGTGGAATGGTGCACGATCAGCCATATCTAGCCGGCTGTGTGCCAATAAGATTGTTTCCGACCATGGGCCTGAAACAGCTAGATCTAGCGGTGAAAGGCCAGATATTTGGCAGTGAAACGATCATCGTTTCACTGCCAAATATCTGGCCTTTCACTGCCAAATTCCACTTTTGTTGCTGCCGGCGCTGGTGACTAGCTGGGGTTGGTGAGGGTGTTTTTGTTAAGTTTTAGGGTTGCTGGGGTGTTTTAGCTAAATATGAAATGTAGGGGGTTAAAAGATATTATTCAAATAATAATATTATATTAATATTAATATTTAAAAAGGGACAATTTAGTAAATTACATAACATACCCACCAATTTATTCCTCCCAACCAAACATATTAATATAACATACCCACCAATTTATTCCAACCAACCAAACACATTTCACTAAACATATCCAATAATCTTCAAATAATCTATCTTTCCAATACTACAACATTCCTAGTAATACAACATTCCCTGAACCAAACACACCCCATAGACTATTTTATATCTTCTATTTTTATCTTCTATGATGTGCGCAATGGAATATACTCCCTAAAGATCCATAACAGGTATAATAATAAAGTTTCTAATATGTTTGAGTTGCATGCAAAGAATGTATGTACGAAAAAGAGTTCCATTCTAAAACAATTTACAGTTTATAAATAAAATGAAAAAGAATCATGTTTGAAAGGAAAACCTGTACCCCCAAATTACTTGTGAATAAAATTAATCATAGTAATTAAGAATTATCCTCTAAATAAAATATTCCTGGCGTTTGGATCATATAATGTTTTAATATAGGGGTATATTATATTAACAGAAAGAAAGATCACCTTGATGATTACTAGGAATGTTTAGAAAATGTGTTTGGTTGGTTCGAATAAATTGGTGAATAATATGTTTGGTTGGGAGGATAAATGAGTGGGTATGTTGTTTAGATTACTAAATTGCCCTCCTTTTTAAATATTAATATAATAGTATTTATTATTTTTATTTTTTGAATCATTTCTTTTAAACCCCTACATTTGAAATTTTGCTAAAACACTCCAGCCATATAAAATATTAATTTGTAGCAAAATCACCCCCACCCACCCCAAGGCACTGCCGACAGCCAGCCACCACTGTCGCTCGCTACCGACAATTGACGGAATGATGCACGACTGGCAGTATATGGTCGATCGTGTACCGGCAAAGCTGGAAATGGCCATGGATCACAAATCCATGACTAGAAAACGACCAAATCTATGGCCATTTCACGGCCAAAGATGTGGTCGTGAAATGGCCAAAGATCTAGCCTTTTCATGGCCACATCTTTGGCCATGAAACGACCATAGAAACGCTAGATTTGGCAATTTTCAGCCATAGATCATAAATCCATGGTCGGAAAAGGCCTTATCGATGCACGACTGGCTAGATCCCGTCGGTTGTGCACCATTACTCTGATTGACGCCAGCGGTGGTCTTAGGTGGTTAGGGGTATTTTGTTAACTTTTAAATTTTTTTATGGTTGGGGTGTTTTAGCTAATTTCTCAAATGTATGGGGCCTGAGTAATTGTTGTTTGTTAGATATTTGAGGGCAATTGTGTCCGAAATAGTTTTTAATTAAGGGCAAAATGGGTAGAAAAATTAGATTACCCTGGTAATGTTTTAATAACATCCCCTAACAAGGTAATAAGATTACTCCCCACATTACCAACAATAAACACTATTTGCAATAAAAAATTATCGTAATATTTTATTACTTGCAAACTAAACACAGGAATCTTCCTAAATAAACAAAGATTATCCCTGTTATCTTATATACCCCCGATCCAAACAGCTCCTATGTTACGAGATCTCTTACAAACTTTCCTGAAGGCAATATTGCTCATGGTCTTTCTTTAGGAAAACAGTGGAAAAAATGTGATTTGAAATACGTTGTAAGATCCTATCGTTATCTTTCACAAAGTAAATATACGAGTTAAACCTTTCAAAATGAATGTCAAATATGCATGCATTGGTGCTTGGGAGTTTGATGAAAAAAGAAATTTAAATAAAGCATAAATATTATTAAAATATAATGTTTAATCAATTTACAAAATAAATTTTATTTAATTTGTTAATGTTTTTTTTTGTAAAACTACCTCGGCTACATCCTAAGCAAGTCCTCCCACAAAGATGCCCTTAGATCCTGGGCGAATGGTCTTTAACCTAGGGAAATCAAACTTTTTTTGTGTAAAAAAAAATTTAGAAGTACTATAGTGTTGTTATGGCAATTGAAACGACTCATACTAAATGTTAATTTTGCTTGAAATTGATTCGATGGCATCATGGTTTTTTTTTGTAAAAAGCTATCTATCAGCACTAATATTTAATATAATAAACGGTTTAAACCTAATTCCCTCACAAAATACCCTTAAAATCACTAAGTATGAGTGTTCTATCAAGCACTCATCACAACCCCCAACTAGTTTCTTGCTAGTCCCTAGCAACCGAAGCGATCTAAATATAATCTAATTCTAACTAACCTAACCTAAACCACTTCTGTAGGTTGACACGATTGCATTTAGCGTATGCAATAAGCCTTTAAACCCCTAGGTCCCCCTAGTGGATGATGCGTGTTTCCTACAACATGCAATATGTAGCAAGTATACTAGTCGCACAAGTAATAGAGTGATGAGTGAGTATCGTTCCCACGAGGATTGTTGCTAAGCACTAAGTTTTCTACCATTTTCAAGTTGAAGCAATCGAATTCTTTTGGATTAAAAGGAGCAATTAAAACTATAACTAAAACAAAATTTACTAAAATAAAAGTAAACTCTGAAAGCAAGATTAAAATACGGATAAAATCAATTCAAACAAACGGGTAGGGTTTTGACTTCATTCGGACTCTATGGGTTAAACCTAAAGAATTAAACTAAATTCATATTCACATGCATTGATTGTAAATCGAACTCTCTAAGGTGTCCAACATACCTTCTCAGACTATGTTTTCCTACTCTTCTCTATTAACCTTCCGCACCCAACAAAATGAAAGTTAATAAATCTAAGCTCATTAAGCACAAGAATCCTAGATTGATTTCGTTGGTTCTTGAATCTATCTCTAGCATCCAATAATACAATGATGATTACCCAAGAAGCTTAACATGAATTATCTCTCAATCTCATCATGTTCATCACATAAAAACAATAAATACAGAATAATCACACAATCAAAGCAAAATCATATGAAATTAATAATCATCAACTCTTTAACCCATTAGAATCCGAACTACATCAAAACCCTAACCCAAAATAGGTTAGTTCATGGCTAAATCAATAAAACAATTAAAAGAAACGAAAAATTCCAAGTTCAACACCATGGACACAAGAGAAAAGGAAAAGAATCTTCCCAATTGACGAATCCACTGATTTCACCTCGAATCTCCACACTTTGTTTAATCCAAAAATCACTCAAAAATTGAATCTAAGAAAATGTAAAATTGTTGTCTCTCTCTCCACAAACGCCCTAAACAAAAAGACTAAGTCTTTCTTTTATACCTCGCCCAAAATCTTAAAAACTTAGCCTAAAAATGAAACTGTGCGTTTTACAAAAACTGGAGAACGTAGACTTCGCCGCGGCGAAGAAGGAATCTCGCCGCGACGACAAAGGAGCTGAATCTGGTGCGTGACTGGCCCATTTCGCCGCGGCAAAGAACAACCTTCGCCGCGGCAAAGCTTCCTGAAGAATTCTAAAATTACAGAATTGCCCTCTGCTTGCTTCTGAGTCCAGAAACTCCAAATCTGTCTTTATCCTCTCAAAATTGCCATTTTAACCTGAAACACGAAATGTAAGGAATTAAGTAGCAATTTAGGCAAAAATAACTAAGAAGTATCTGAAATCCAGCCTAAAAGCTTAAATAAACTAGTATAATCCTCGAATTATCAGTGGATGAGTTATAGTCTCGTGAGGGTTTACAGCGATGCTACCTACAAACATGCAACAAATCCTAACTAATACACAAACATTCACACATAAAATAAAAATAAAACAAAATTTTCCAAATTAATTCATGTAAGTGTCTCAGAAATCACATACACAAGCAACACAGAGAACAATCAAACATCACCTCAAATCTAGGAACATACTAAACATCAATCTCACCTTCGTTCTCAACTCTCTAACATCCATCAATCCATAATCTGTCAATCCTAACACCAGAAATAATTCCATATGCAACATCCATAGACAAAAAATTGATCCCAATAATTATAAAATATGAATAAAATTTTGTAACTACAAACTCCATAGGCCTACTTTTCAAACCACTCTCCACTAATGTAGAATAATCACACAACTTTAGATCATTAGGACTTTATTGAGCTCGTAATATTTAGGCTAGGGTATGGGGTTATAAAAGAATGGAAAGGAATCAAACAAAATAAAAGGATTAATCTTACTTATTTATTGCAACATAATCGCTCAAAACATATTACATTTTCTCTGAACTTCCCGAACCTTTGTTGCATTTCTCTTCCCAACCACATTTGCATTTACCCACTTTCCATACTTCCTTGATTCATTCATTTTTTTTTTTTTTTTCTTTTCTTCTTCTTTCTCTTTTTTCTTTCAGATTTTTTTTTTTTAACAATAGTTAGGAAGCATGGATATTACAATCATTCCCCTCATTACCTTGATATTCACAATACACCACAACCTCCAACCCATTCTTTTGAATACCCTTCAAAATTGTGAGAAAACACTCTAAGCCACACACAAACACTCTCACTTTGCATAAATTTATATTAAATCCTCTTAAAAATCATGGGTAGAGTAGTGTGTTTAAGGGTTAAAAGGTTATGTTATTATGGGCTAAATGAAAGAAAATCAAGGCTAATATAAATTCAATATTGGCACAAAGGGGTAACAAGGGATAATAAAATATAGGGTTGGCTTGAAAGGCACAAACGGTCCAAAGAGGGCCTAAATCATTTCTTAAGTCATGTGTCGTCTAGGATTTCGCCTCAAGTGGTAATCAGATAGGTTCTAGAGTTTGGGGATCTAAAAAATGTCATAGGATAGTCACACACAAAACATCCCTAAATGCTAGAACTAACCCACCTTACAAACCACATTCATGAGAGTCTAAAACTTAAGCAAAACCAACATCCATAATTATTCCTAAATTAAAGTAAAATTTGACTTATTCTAAATGTTACATATCATTGCAATCATGTTATTATCATTGACATATGAATTAATCTAGAAAAATTGAAACACACTCAATTAAAAATAAAATAAAAACAAAGAAAATCTCCTGAAAATTACGAAAAAAATAATAAATAATAAATTCACAAAAAGTAAGAAAATTCACGAAAATTAAGAAATTCAGGAAAAGGGAACTTCCCCACCCCCAACCTAAAACCTACATTGTCCTCAATGTAACAATTAGAAAGGAAAAGTAACAAAGGAAAGAGAAGTTACCCCCCTTAGAGACATCGTCAAAATCTATGTGGCACCGCGACACCATTTTCATCACGCCGCGACATCAAGTTGCTGCCCAAATTTTGTTTTTAGTCTTCATTGCTGTGCCACGTCATAAATATTTTGAGCTGAGTTGCAAAGCTCTTTTCCTACAAAATGAATAAACCATAAAATACAAAGAACTACACTACTCTAACTCATCCAACCATACTTAAAAAAAAAAAAAAACTACATCTAAAAATTTAACAATGAAAACACTATAGAATTTTGAAAAACAAAAGAAAATAATAAGTAAATTAAATTAACATAAAATTCAAAGTAAAAAGTTGGGTTGCCTCCCAAGAAGCGCTTTATTTAACGTCTAAGCTAGACAGAATGTGCGATCTATGGATCCCTCATATTCACGTAGTCCACCACTTCAATTGGAGGAAGGCTTTCTAAGTATGGCTTCAAGTGATGCCCATTCACTTTGAATCTTCTTCCATTATTTAAACTCTCTATCTCCACTGCCCCATGAGGAAACACTTGATGTACTTTGAATTGTCCTAGCCACTGAGACTTCAATTTTCCTGGAAAAAGACACAAACATGAGTCATAAAGCAATACATTCATATCTGGTTGGAATTCTTTGCATTGTATCGCCTTGTCATGGTAGAGTTTAGTTATCTCTTGTAGATTCTTTCATTCTCATAAGCTTCATTCCTAAGCTCCTCCAACTCAATTAATTGCATCTTCCTCGTTTCTCCAACTTTATCCAAGTCAAAATTTAACCATTTAATTGCCCAATATGCTATGTGCTCCAATTCCATCGGTAGGTGACATTCCTTTCCAAAAACTAGCCTATATGGACTCATTCCAATTGGAGTTTTAAACATAGTTCTGTAAGCTCACAAAGCATCGTTCAATTTCAATGCCCAATCCTTCCTAGACATGCTCACCATCCTCTCAAGAATTGCCTTTATCTGCTTATAACTCACTTCCACTTGCCCTGAAGTTTGAGGATGATAAGGAGTTGCCACTTTATGTGTAACATTGTACTTCTTCAACAAAGCTGCAAAAGACTTATTACAAAAATGACTACCCCATCACTAATAATAACTCTAGGGGTACCATACCTTGTGAAAATCATATCCTTCAAAAAACTAAGCACAACCTTACTATCGTTAGTTTTTGTGGCAATTGCCTCAATCCATTTAGAAACATAATCTACAACAACAAGTATGTAAGTATAACCAAAAGAATTCGGGAAGGGACCCATGAAATCTATACCCCATACATCGAACAATTCCACCACCAAATTAGTGGTGAGAGGCATCTCATTCCTCTTGCTTATATTGCCTGATCTTTGGCACTTATCACACCTAGCACAAATAACATAAGCATCTTTAAACAATGTTGGCCAATAAAAACCAGATTAAAATACCTTAAGTGCTATTTTCTTTCACCGAAGTGCCTTCCACAATGTAGCTCATGACTGTGCTTTAAAACACTCTATTGCCCAATTTCTGGAACACAACGCCTTATTATGTGATCCAAACAGTGCTTGAACAAATAAGGGTCATCCCAAAAATAATGCTTCACGATGGATAAGAATCTCTTCTTTTCCTGAAAAGTCAAATCAAGTCTAATAATACCACTAGCAAGATAATTAACAATATCAACATACCAGGGCTCTTTTCCGTGTATGGAAAAGAGTTATTCATTAGGAATGGCTTCGTTGAGGGGGTAATCCCCTTCTTGATATGCTATTCACGATCTATTGTCTCCGCAAGACGAGACAAGTGATCAACCATGACATTTTCGCTTCCCTTCTTATCCCTGATTATCAAATCAAATTCTTGCAATAATAATATCCATCTAATCAACCTAGGCTTAGCATCCTTTTTAGTCAACAGATATTTCAAAGCAACATGATCAGAATAAATAATTACTTTAGAGCCTATCAAATAAGAACGAAATTTCTCTAAAGCAAACACTAAAGCCAAAAATTCTTTCTCAGTGGTGGAGTAATTTATTTTTGCATCATTTAAAGTCCGACTAGCATAATGAATAACATGATGCAACTTACCTACACGTTGTCCCAAAACTACACCTAAAACATAGTCAGAAGCATCACACATCAACTCAAACGAAAGCGACCAATCAGGTGACATAAGAATAGGAGTAGATGTTAATTTTTCTTTCAAAGTATTAAAAGCATTAAGGCACTCATCATTGAAATCAAATGTTGCTTAGCTAAGAGGTTACACAAAGGCCTACTAATTTTTGAAAAATCCTTTATAAATCGCCAATAGAAACTCGCATGACCAAAAAAACTACGCACACCTTTCACAAAAGTAGGTGGCGGCAATTTAGCAATCAAATCAATTTTAGCCTTGTCTACTTCAATACCTCTACTAGAAACTACATGTCCTAAAACAGTTCTTTGCTTTACCATGAAATGGATTTTCTCCCAACTCAAAGTTAAGTTTGTTTCTACGCATCTTTTCAAGACTAAGATTAAATTACTAAGGTAGTTATCAAATGAAGATCCAAACACAGAAAAATCATCCATAAATACCTCAATAAATTTTTCAATCATATCAGAAAATATGGACATCATACACCTTTGAAATGTGGCTGGGGCGTTGCATAATCGAAATGGCATCCTCCTATTTATAAAAGTTCCGAACGGACATGTGAATGTCGTCTTCTCTTGATCCTCTAGAGCAATAGGAATCTGATTGTAACTTGAAAAGCCATCAAGGAAATAATAGTAAGAATGACCAGCCAATCGCTCAAGCATTTGATCAATCAAAGGAAGAGGAAAATGATCCTTTTTTGTGGTGGTGTTCAACTTCCTATAATCGATACAAACCCTCCAACCTGTAGTCACCCTAATTGGCACTAACTCACTATCAGAATTTCTTACCACTGTAATGCCAAACATTTTAGGTACCGCATGGACTGGACTGGACTCACCCACTTACTATAGGAAATAGGATAAATAATCCCAGCGTCAAGTAATTTCAACACATCAGCTCTAGCCACCTCTTTCAGATGTGGATTCAATCTCATCTAAGTCTCCCTCGAAGGTTTTGCTTCCTCCTCTAACAAAATCCTATGCATGCACATGGTAGGGCTAATTCCCTTGATATCAGCTATTGTCTAACCTATGTTTGCTCTATGCTCACTCAACACGCTAAGTAATTTTTCTACTTTCTCTAAGGTAAGCTCTGAAGCTATAGTCACTAGAAGAGTTTGATTTTCTCCTAAATATGCATACTTAAAGGTAGGTGGTAATGGCTTCAACTCAAGCTCAAGTGGCGATTCTATGGAAGAAACTAGCTTAGCATCTACTTGTTCTATAGCCATCCTTAATTTTTCATCAGACATCTCAGAAATTATGCTATCCAACACCTCTAAGTACTGCTTAGCCTCTTCATCAATAAGCTCATCATCTTCTACTGTCAAAGCCAACTCCAATTTATCTTCCATCTCTCCCTGTAGAAAACTTGAAAAAATAATAGAATCCAAAGAATCTACAAGAAAACAATCATTAGTTTCTGAAGGTAATGATAAAGACTTGAAAACTGAAAATTTGACGGTTTGATCGAGAAGTGTCATCTTTAGTTTTCCATTCTGCACATTGATGATTGTCATTGTTGTGGCTATGAAAAGAGTTCCAAGCAGAATCGACAACTCACTACTAAGGTTTGACATCATCTCCATATCTAAAACCACAAAATCTACAGGCACAATGAGTTTATCAACTTGAACTAAAATATCCTCAACAATACCTCTTGGATACTTTACTGAACGGTGGGCTAATAGCAACGTCATTATTGTAGGCTTTAGCTCTCCCAATCACACTGCTTATAGATTGAGAATGCCATCAGGTTGATACTTGCACCTAGGTCCAACATTGCTCTTTCCTTTTGTTTATTACCAACAGTGATGTTGATAATAAAACTCCCAAGATCCTTCAATTTGGGTGGCAATTTGCATTGAAGCACTACACTCACTGTCTCAGAAACAATCACCTTCTCATTAGGCTCATACTTATGCTTTCGAGTGTTCAGCTCCTTGAAAAAATTAGCATAAGCAGGCATGTTCCTAATCATATCAAGCAAGGGTAAGTTAACATTAACTTTAGACAAAATATCATAAATATTAGAAAATGACTTATCCCATTTGCTTTTATTCAATCGACTTGGAAAAGGCACATGTGGAACATAAGGCTTGGGTGGAACATATGTAGAGTCAATATTTTCACTCTGAATGGGTGCACTCGATAGCTTCTCCTCAACTTTATCTTTCCCTGCATGATCAATTAAGGGTTCATTAGTTTTAGAATTAATCTCCTTATTAATTAACTTACCACTCCTTAGAGTTGTGACTGCCTTCGCTTGCTCAGGTTTGCTTGGTGATTTTTCAAGTACATGTCCTTGCACTGCCTCTGCTATTTGTCCTATTTGAACCTCTAACTTCCTGATGGATGCCTCTTATTGTTGGTATCTTTGTTCGAGTTTTGATTGTTCTTTTGAGACACTTGAATAAAGTTATCCAATGTCTCCTCCAATGAAGGTTTCCTTTGTTGATTGTTATTGCCAGAGCTTGTGTGTTGCTGATTGTTTCTCCAAGCAAAATTGGGATAATTCCTCCAACCAGGATTATAAGTGTTTGAAAAAGGATTATTAGGCCTTTGGTTGTAGGAATTCATCACATTAGCATGTTCTACAAACTCTGGAAAATTTTCACTAGAAGGACAAATGTTAGTTGCATGTCCAAGATTATTACAAATAGCACATACCTCGTTGGAACTATTTTGCCCTTGTTCTATCATCATGTTGCACATGGTCTTCATCTGCTTGGTCAACTCTAAA
Source organism: Pistacia vera (assembly GCF_008641045.1). Lineage (NCBI taxonomy): Eukaryota > Viridiplantae > Streptophyta > Magnoliopsida > Sapindales > Anacardiaceae > Pistacia > Pistacia vera. The sequence goes on along the minus strand of NW_022196673.1, from coordinate 550,460 downwards.
ACTTGCATCGCCAATTCAGTGTTAGTATTTACTTCATACATCCCTTTTGATCTTCCTCTAATACTTTTCTACTACAAATTGGCTCCAAGCATTTCATACAACTCGTATGTCTTTTGTGAAGTCTTTTCTCCCATGGCACCACCTTCAACATTATCAACTATGGCTTGGCAAGCCTGTGTAAATCCATCGTAGAAAAATTGATTTAACAATTCTAAAGGGTATCTATGGTGGGGACATTGGACTAAAAGCAATTTAAAACGTTCCCAAGCCTCATGGAATGACTCACCTTCTATTTGCGTAAAGGTAGCAATCTTACCTCTCAATTCAGCAGTCTTCACATGAGAATAGAATTTACCTATAAATTTATTGTAGACTGCACCCTAGGTGGTAAGTGAAGCTGGGGTCAAAGAAATGAACCATTTCTTCGTTGCATCCTTCAGCGTATATGGAAAGCATCTCATCCGCAATTGATCTTCAGACAAACTCTACAAAGGAAAAGTTTGAACGGTTGAGTAAAAATCACGAATGAAAATTAAAGGGTCCTCTATGGCTATTCCATGAAATGAAGGAAGCATCTGAAAATGAACGTTCTTCAACTCATAATTCCTTGCTGCAGCATTCAAGACTATGCAGGATGGCGACTTTCCTATAGTAGGACGTGTGTACTCCTTCATAGGACATGGTAATTCAGCCATTTTCTCTAATTCAGATTTAGAACTTGATTCTGAGGACTTTGCAAAAATGTCAGTTTCCTTCTTCTTCTAACCGATTAAGTCCACTCTGTCAATATAAGGAAATAATTCTTTGTCTAATGATCGACGTCCTTGCATTCAAGAACTAACACACCAAAAGAAATAAAAACAAAAAGAAGCTCCAGACAAAAAAAAAAAATTTAAATTAAATAACAAAAACAATAAAAATTAAAGCACACGTTACCCCCAACAACGGTGCCAAAAAGTTGATGAACAATTTTAATACCTTGCAAGTGCACAAATCGCTATCCTAGTCTAGTGTGCAAAAGCAAGGGGTCGATCCCACAGAGATTTGTAAGCACTCAATTAATCCTAATATACTATGCCTTAATTAAACAAATAAAATAAACTAATTACTAAGGAAGCAAAATAAATTCTTAACCAACTGAATTTAATAAAAAAAATTAAAATTTAACTGAAAACCAGCACAAGAAAAATCTAGGTATCCGATTTCACCATAACAATCTGATTCTCTGCTAATAACTAATTTATTGTCATCTCAATCCAATTTCTAGGGTTCAGCCTTCCATCATTATGATATTACCGTTTGATGTTCGAGTTTAACCAAGTATTCTTAACCATTAAACTCAGTAGGATGTTTAGTAAAGTCTAACAATCAAGAACCCATTAAGAACAAGAAGTACTCAAAATATGAACCAAATTGTACCTAGCTTGATGTTTGCCTCAACACAATCCAATCATTCAAAAGAGCTATTCAAGGTTTGCATATGATGTTTACCTTACCTTGTCTCAAATAATCAATTGTTTTGTATTTCAAAGTTAGCATATGATGTTTACCATACTTATTTCATATAAAACATCAAGATCGAATTAAGTGCAATTAATGAAACTAGAAATATATTGAATGAATAGAACAATAAAATTAATCAAAGCATAAAACCTTCATGTTAGGTTACATCGGATCCCTAGAAAATAAATTAGTTACACATGATCATAAGGAAAACAAACCTCTACTCCTTCAAAAACATGAAGTACAAGAGAAAAAGATGAAACCCTAGGTAGATCTCTTCTTCCTGCCTCCAATTCTTTCCAAGTTGATGTCTCTTCTCCTTGCCTCCCTCAAAGTTTTTGTCTGCCCAAAAAAATACCTAAAGACATCCTTGTATAGTGCTACGGTTGTGGGAAAGTAATGGGAAAAATCCTATACAAAATAGGAGAATAAAATTTGCATTAATCTTAAGTAGAGTCCCTATAGAATTAGGATTCCTATGTCTGACCCTTTGGTACTAAAACAAGAATATCTTCCTCTAGAAATCTTGGAATAACGAACCGTAAAATTCTAGGTACATTAGACTTCCAAAGCTTTACAAAAATATGTGGAAAAGCTCCCAGTTCATTCTGAAGAATTTATGGTAGCTAGGCTAAGTTTCCGTTTTCTGTCCATTTCTCCTTAACAGCTGCTACTGGAAAATTGTACGCCAAAAGACTTCCACTTTTTAGCATGAAAACTTCTGAATCTGACCAAGCCATAAACATATTAATTGTATCTATTTGAATCATATTTCTAATGGTCCAAGAATCATCCAAATATGAGGTCTTTAGCTCAAGTTATCATAGCAACACTGAGGCATGTTCCAGAACTCGCGTCTGCTTGTCTTCTATGCATAGACGTAACTTTCGAATCAATTTTTAACCATCTTCCAGATTGAACTGGATCACGACCGAAACATAAAAGTTATAGCGCTATCTCTTATCTTTCAAACACCACTAGAATCAAGTCAATCGGAGTTTGTTTAATGATGTGAGAAGCGTAGGTCGGAGTAGCAGGAGTATACAACAAGCAGTCATGTTTAGTGTGGCTGTAACGAGATGAATTAGAACACTTGGAATCCTTGCGGATATAGCATCTGTGACACAAGTGCTCTGTCTTCGAAAAGGCATAATGCTATTACAGAGTCCACTATTTTGGAATAGAATGCACTGTGTGTCCTAACCAGATGCCATGGGGCGATAAGGGGTGCCTTCTAGTTCTTATTTAGGAGGAGCGGGAAGCAGAAGCCCTGGTTGAGTTGTCATAGGTCCATAATCAGAATAAGACTAAGCAAGAAGCAATGCCCGGCTCGGTGATTGATCTTTTGCTTCAGTCCAATCAGCTTGGTTGAAGGTTCAACGCAGTGGAATGGAAGTTTCGTTCCTACTCTTTCATCTTAATGGCAGTGCCTTGGCCTTCTTTCTTCCAATGGAAACGAGCAACAGATAATGGGGAAACTCGTGTTCGCATTTTGAGTTTCAAGCCAGTACCCCATTTCACTCAATCTCAAGCACTGGTAGAGAATTCCGTAATCTCTTGACCTTGTAAATCATGATTGGATTGGTGAAGGAGCTAAACCTATTCATGAGATTAGGAAACTTGTGGCATATAGGTTTCAAAACAGGTTGCGGAAGGGCAACTAAGCATCAAAAGATGGGAATATGATAGTTGATCTTTACTCCTTTGGGCGCTCTAAAGCTCCTCTTCTTGTCTTGAAGGGAATTCACACACTCAAGCACGATGGCATTCCAATTCAAAAACTAATAACTAATATTCAGCTAAACCTCGTGTTCTAACCAAGTCTTACAACCAATCGTATCGTCCTGATCACTAATCAACGGGATCAGGTCATGGGTACAGAAAAGACCCTAAGTAGCTTAGCTAAAGGCATATTCCCACCTTTCCTTCAATCTTCGATTTCAAACCAACCTTGTAACCCACAGGGCAGTAACTAAGCTCAATCAGTCCTCAGCTTGATAGGAAAAAGCCAAGAAGGAAGCCAGACCGACACTACGCTTCCATTCACACCTTTTATCCTATCTGTAGCTACGCAGAGAGTCTTATTCTATCCTATCAAGGCTGCTTCTTTTGAGTAATTTGTCCCTCTATCTGTTCCCTTAAAGCTTAGGTAAGGAGAAGGGAATGTCATTGTGTCAATTCTCAAAGATGGAGGCGAAGTCGTTAACGACTCTGACCGATCTATGAATCTAGTTTTATCCCTACTCTTACTAAATCCAGATAGTAGCTAGTGCAGTTACTGAACTCAAGAATCCCTTCAGCTAGCAGTTTCTAAGTGGGTTGCTAACATTGACTGATTCTCATCTTTCGCTGATAACGTACAGTTGGTTGGACTAAGAAGCTAGTTGCATTCTTTTTTTTAGGGAGGCTTCCACATAGGTGAGTTCAGAAAGTCTCTTAGCCGACGATGACCACTTCAAAAAGAACCTTTGGGTCGTGCTTACTCAATGTCTTTCCTTATTCGAAGCATAAATCCAATACCATTGATTCAACCATGAAATTCAGTTTATGAATTGAGTATCCATCCGTAGGAGATTACTTCAGTCTGGCCAAGGGTGAAGGATGCAGAAGCAAGGGCGACAGATTCACGTAAAGCGCTAAAGCCTTAGTTTAATCAATTTCGGAAACAAACGCAAACGCTAAGGATGTCTTTTATGGCTCTTGACTACGATTGCCTTCTTTAAAGCGACTCTGCCAGCTAGGGGTGTTCAAAAGAACCGATTGGAACCGGAACCTGCAGGTACCTGGGGTTTGGTTCCGGTTCCTACCTGGAACCGGCCGTCAACGGGTAGGTTCCAGTTCCAAATTTTTGGAACCGTTATTGTGCGATTCCGCTTCCGGTTCTTATAGTTAGGAACCAGGAACCAAGACTAATATAAAATAAAATTAAATAGTAGGGGGTTAATAAAAACTTTCGTAGAAAAAGTAACATGAATACATTTATATTTATATTTCATAACATTTAAAGTAAGTTGGTTTGACTTTTGAGAATCTATCTTTACAAAGTAATGGAGTTTGTAATTTTGAATTTATAATTTGCAATTTTATTTATTTTGAATTTATAATTTGTAATTTTATTTTTGTTAACAAGTTCCAGGTGGGGGGTATTTGTAAGCTTTTAAGGGTTTTTTTACCATTTTAAAAACTTTTGGGGGGTCGTGAATTTTACAGGGTACCCAGAACCGAAACCATTGTTACAGGTTCCGGTTCTAGGTATCTAGGAACCGGAACCATCAGTTCTGATTCCGGTTCCAAATTTCAAGGAACCGTCGATTCCGGTTCCGGTTTCTTTAAAAAATGCAGGGTACCTGAAACCTAACACCCCTACTACTAGCCAGATTCCAGTACTTATAATTATATTTTTTATTTATTTATTCCTTCCTAATTTTTTTAAAAGAATTTAAATTTGAATATTATGACAAGGGTATTTATGTAATTATATTTTCATAAGCAGCTTTTGAATTCCAAATGTTACTAAACCTACTTTTGAAATTCTTTAATAAAATGGATTATTTCATAACCTACTTCTTGCATAATCACTTTTCAAATATGTTTACCAAATAGAGATGGCAATGAGCCGGCTAGGCCCAGGTACCCCTTGGCCCGAGCCCAAGCCTGAACCCATGACAAAGGCCTAGTCCCGGCCCGGGCCCGTCACAGGGATGACAAGTAAAGCCCAAGCCTGACCCAAGCTTTTTGTAATCTCAGTCTCAGCCCAAGCCCGCCCATTTATATAATGTGAATTTTTAAATATTAATAAATTTCAATTTTTTTATATTTTTAACTTTAGAAGCAGTTTTAAATACTAATTTATTTTTTAATACTCATCAAATATTAATAAATTTCAAATTTTTTTCATATATGTAAGATAATTCTGTAATTAGATATATAGTATAAGGGTAATTTATTAAAACTAATAGTAAAATTATCAAGTCGGGACTGAAGACATACACATGCCCGGCCTGTACCAAAGGACGGGCCTTAAAATCAGTCTTAGGCCCAAGCCCAAGCCCAAGCCCAACCCTACTAACACCAGGTAAAGCCTGACCTTTTTAGGACGGGTCAGGTCGGGTATCCGGAAATACTTGACCCATTGCCATCTCTATTACCAAACACTTTTATCTTAAGAAATAAGAGCACTCCCAAACTCACCCTAATTCTAGCTTTTAGATTTCAGAAACACTTATAGAATAGTCAATTACCAAAATGCCCTAAGATTTACATACATTCTAATTTATAATTAACTTTTAAAATTAGATTAATAAAATAATTAAAAAATGTAAAAATATCAAAATATCAAAATTGACCCATAGTTGCTAGCCAACCACCGCCAGCAGTGGCCGAAGACCATCGCCGATGAACTGTAAACCACTTGCACCATTGGAATCTTCGACCGAAAATCTATATGATGGTGCCAACTGTTTGATGAAAAAATGTGATAACAACTTTTTGGCCAAATTTTGCCGGCTCGCTGCGACAAAACACCATAATATTTTACAGCACTGCCAGCACCAGTGCGTAAATCGACAGAAGGTGAGCGGAATGGTGCCAGTGGTGACATCCCACTCACCGCCAGAAAGTTTTTTAGCAACAATGGCCGCCACCGCCAACGACTATTTTTCGGCAACTCCCTAGTCTAAGTTTTTAATTTCAAATTTTTTTATTTAAAAACTTGAATTTAAATTGATTTTAATAATAGAAAAAAATGATTTCAAATATAACTATTTTTTAACTTGACATTGTTTATATATCATCTCCTAAAAACAAAAGTTATTTTAAATTTAAGAAAAACAACTATCTTAGTAGATTATTTATAAAGTTGACCTATAAATAATTATGGAACAAACTACAATGATCCCAAACTAAACCCCCCCGTAAATGGTGTTTTCTTTCGATTTATATGGGCTATAAAGATTGTTACCTAAAGCATAAAGCTTATAAATATTATTTAATCAAAATTATTAATTTATCAAATATTAATTTATTGAGATTTAACAGTAGAAGTATTAATAATTAATTCCTCAAATTTTTAATTTTAATGGTGAATTTTTCATATTTTTAATCTATATTTCTTAATATTCCAACTTTTTTCTTTAAAATTGCCTCCACTTTTGACATCATTTTCTTATTCCTTCGTCATGCCACCTGCTCTTTAATAACCGTTTTGTATCTTGGGAAGATCCTCTAAGCTTTGGAAATTTATCCTTTGATTTCGCCGAGAACTTAAGGCATGGGGTCAAATTACAAACAATAATATGATTATAGGGAATGACTGGTACTTTAATATTGATATTTTATATAAGCCATTGTACTCAACATGCTTAAAATACATTGAATAAAACTCATTAATGAACACTTAATAGAGCTAAAACTAAGATAATCATCTTTAATTATTAATATTTGTTAGAAATTTTGCAAAATTTAGAAGGATTAAATTGAAATTTTTAAGGATATTTATGTGAAAATCAAAATGTATAGGATTAAATTAATATACAACATGAACTTATAAAAAAAAAAATTCAGGAGGGTCAATTCCTCCATGGATTTCGCCATCCTTAGACCAGCTTCAGCAAAGCATTATTTAAGAAGACAAAATGCGTAATATTTTTAAAATTAGTTGAAAATTTCTCAATGACTATGCTATTTCTTTATCATTAACCAAGTGATTCCAACAATAACACTGATTCTGCAAGTTAAAATGTGTCAAAACATCTTTAATTTGTTAATCTTAAATTAAAAGATTTGAGTTGATCAATTCAAACTTTTATACATTAACTTAGTGATAATATATTCATTTAAATTTTCTATAATTTTTGTATTATGGAACAAGATAAATTTAATTAATCTCTTTTATCTTTTATATAAAAAGTTGTATTAAAGATGTGTGATTTTTATAAATTAGTGTTTATAGCTTAATTATTTATCAAGAAACCAACTCTTCAAAAATAGCATCTACATTGCATATCAAAATTAATACATCTTAAAAAAGACTCCCTGGATTCTTCACCAAATAATCACATCACCCATTTGTTTCCACAAAAGTTAACACAGCTTCCCTGCTTGCCTCTCAAAGCATATAGTCCCATGTTCCAACTATTGAGACAGAGAGAGAGAGAGAGAGAGAGAGAGAGAGAGAGAGAAGAAAATCAATCTCTATATATTATTTTTCAATCCAGAAGGTAAATAATATTTTACTGTTTCAGTGACAGTACTAATCCTTCAGAGGAGAATCAATACTATACCTTGTCCCAAGATTGCATCTGCCTTCTTCATCACCACCTCTGGTTGGGCTGCTAAATTATTACTACACATTCATTGGAAACAATGGAGGAACAATATCAGCCAAACAATTTATTAAGAGTGACACACAACTTCAAACAAGTAGCTTAAAAGGAATTTGCATTTTTACTATTTACAAAATGTGGTTTAAAAAATAAAATAAAACTAGAAGAAAGTCATATATACCTTGACTAAGGAAGAATATGAGATCGAAAAATGAGAGGATAGGTACAGCAAAATCCACTGCTCCAGCACTGCATTAATGAAGAAGACAAAATGCATAATTCCTTAAGTGGTGAAATTAATATGACTAGTCTCAAAACTCAATACACAAACGTCACAATCTGTAGCAAGTTCTCCATTATGAAATTAAAAACATGCAGTTCACACAACAATGTGTGCTCAATAGGTTCCGGAGTTTCAAAAACATGAAAGTAAAAAAGGAAATGTTGAGTAAGTAGTGAGGGCTTACCACAGATAGCAATGGTCCCTGTTTGAATTTATTGTGAAATGAAAAGGCGAGTGGTTTCGGATTGTCCCCAGGCCCTCTAATAAAACCGCTGATTCATACAATACAAATACCAAAATTAATCACAGACTAATTGCAAAGGTCACCCTCGTCTAAATCATTCAAATCATATAAACAAAATGATACTCACAATTATATAACAAAGTCAATAAGAACATATATAAAAAGATCCATCGCAATGCCTTTTTTTTCATAACTCTTACAATATTTAACATCGTTAGGTCACATTAATTTGGATAGTTGGAATTGAGTCCAGCATTCATGTATAATGGCCCAAAAGCAGAGATTTTTAAACAGGTTTAGAGCTTAATAATCTTTAAGTCCTTATCATCTCATGGTTTTCATGTTAAGCAGTTACTTAATAGTGGAAAAAACAACTCACATTAGTGATACGGAAATCAAAGGACTCCTTCTAGCATCATATATTGCAATCAGACCCTTGTAAATATCATCACCCCCTTTATAAGATACAGCTAATCGCTCCCCTGAAGCATCCCATGCTATCTTCTCAATTCCTTGACTGCACAATATAACATGCAAAAATAAGAGTAGTCAGATTAATGCTAAGTTGTGGCATTGATTTTGAAAAATATTTGGAACATATGCACCTTACAGCATGTAAATCATTTTATTAATAACAATAACATAGAAGGAAACATAATCTTGAAATTAACCTGAGAAGGCAACTCTAATTTTACCTGGGTGTTGGCGCATGAATGAGAGACTCTTACAAGATTTTAAATGGATTGAATGACTAAATAAAAGAATTGAGTTTTGTTAGCTTCTACAAATAACTGGACTCAAACTCAAAATTGTGTGATACACAGAACCATATAAAGTTGGAAATGTTTTTCCTGTTAACATCTGTCAATTTGAAGCTAACAAAACCTTGAATTTATGGCTGAATCTATGGCAAATACATGATAAAAAAGATAAATCCTCGGACAACTACTTGATTGTAATAACACTGGCAATGATATATAGAACTGGAAGATTCAAATTTTTTTGAGTTCTTTTCTCACTTTATATGTAGTTTTTCATTGAGTCAAAGGTATATGACTCAGTGTGACAAAAGATAATCCCTCGGGCATTAAACAACCACTTGATAGTTTGGGCATCATAGTGCCCTTGTATCCTGTGTATGTTCTTGCTGTTTAAGCATCATAGTGCCTTTGAGGAATAGTAGAAAGCTTCTGTATTTTGGAAGTATTTTTGGGGTAGTTAGGTTAGAAGGGAACATGAGGATCTTTGAAGATCATTTGGAAGAAGAAATCTCCCTTTAAAGGGATTAGAGTAATATTATGTGCTTCTCTTTGGGCTTCAGTAACTTCAGATATTCAGAGAATTCTCCACTTCTTTATTCATCATAGTTGGGAAGCAATTGTCTTACGATTTGAGTTGTGTCTTTGTTTTAACTAGTTTGTGGAAGTGGGGTTTTCTGGGGATACTTTTTAGTCTAGCTTTGCACTTGTAGGGCTACTTCTGAATGTCCTGGTCGTGCGTGGAAGTCCTAGGCTGTCATGTTTAGTAATTCTTTTCGCTTTCCTGTTTACTGAAGTGATTTCTTGTTCTATTCTTGAAAATTTTCACCATAATATAAATTTCTGTTTCTTAAAATAGAACAAAATAAATAATTAAATAAATAAAAACACTCATGATTTTATCCAAAACATAAAATAAATAAAAGAAAAAATGATAAATTTTCAAATATTGGGAAACACTAAATAAAAGGTTTTTTTTTCTCTACCTGCCTGTTAAGGAAATTATTTCTGGCAAATCAACAGGTAGTAGATGTGCATCTGCAGAGAATTATCGAAGAAAGAAATTACAGTCACCATATTGATATTAATGGACTAATCTACTCTTTAGAGGGAAAAAAAAAAAAAAAAGAGCAATGCAAATATTTGTGAAAAAATCACATTTGAAACATTTAAATTCTAAGACTGTCAAAAAGAAACTAAATATGCCAAAACTTCTGATTTACTTCTCCTTGGGAGCGATCAGTCAAGTCCTATCTCTGACAATCTTTTTTATCATGACATATATTAGTGCACGCTCATCAAACTGAGTAATGGTATATATCTTTTAGCTTTCTTAGGCTAGCCCTTTTTTAGCGGATCGATTGTTTAGTTTGAAAGATCTCTTCATATTATACATTTTGTATTTCTAATAAAAAAAATAACATAGTATTGCAAACTCCCGCAAATTAGTTTCATTCCTTTTTTCTTTTTGAAAGGAAAAGAACAATTATTCAGTTTCTCAAATACTTTTACATATAAGTTCCATTTCTTAAGCTTTGTTTTAATTCCTATTCAAATCAATGAGTCAAACAGTCAATTTCTAACGTCAAAAAATAAGAAAATGAGTGATCGTGAAACTTACACCAATGCACTGTCTCTCAATGTCTTTAACTCAAAGAAACCGGTGACAGAGAACTTAAAGAACTTATAAGCAAGCAAGCATACCCAATGATGGAGGCTTTGATGCAAAGTGTATAGAGCCCAATGTTGAAGACCCAGAGAAAGCAAGCAATATCATATGTCCCTCAGGATCCCATGTTGCTCCCTGATAACAACAATGAATAATGAAAGCCAAGTAGTTAAAAACTTATCCCACTGTATAATGAGAAGCACCCAAGACAATTATACTTGACAAGAAAAAATAAAGCATGAAATTAAATGAAAAACTACAACTTACTCACAGATGTTAATTATCTAGTTGGTTATGCCATCCTTGTCAAAACAATAAATTGAATCCAGTCCAAGATAAAATAAGAAATCAGTACACATGTATGGTAGAAATACATGTTAATCCTCATGAGCAATGAAGCCAAATGACATTAAAAAAGACTGCAAAAGGCTCATTTAGTCAATCAGCACAACTTTTCATAAAGGGTCTTTGTACTTTTAATGTCATCCTAATCAGATTTATGTGATTATGTTTGAATCAATAAAGGTAAAAATTCAAGAAAACTAGATGAAGTCACTATAAAACTAAAACAGAAGAAGGTTGAATTATATACCATTCTTCTTTTCTTTTTTTCTTTTCTTTTTTTCCTTTTTTTTTCTTTGATAGGAAACTGTGAAATTATATTATTTTGAGGACCAGTTGACCACTCAATTAGTAAAGAATCCTGATCAGGCATTGAAGATACTTTGTTCCACAAACAGTCAAGAATCTTCTGGCTTTCTAGTCAAATAATCGATATGAGCTCACAAAACACACCACCAAAAAATTCTGGCTTTCTCCATTTTCCCAAAACCAAACAAGTTTTCCATAAGCAAAGAACCAGATTTGTGTGTTTCCAGTGATATTTTTGCTTCTTTGATTAGAGTATGCCACAATCTGACCGCTACTGGACAGCAAATAAACAAGTGGTCTGCTCTTTCACTTTTTTTTTTTTTTTTTTTTTTTGCACACAACACAAGATGGTGGAGATAAATTCATATATAAACCATACATCATTCATAACAATATTCAGAAGAAAAACATAATAAAGAAAAAGAATCGGATGCATGGTTCACATAAACAACATCTGAATAACAATAGTTTTTGAGTTATGATCATGAAATTGAAAAAACAGTCACCAACATCAACGTTATTTTTTTTACCGTGACAAAGCCACTAATTGAAGACCATGGTTCAGACGTCCACGTGTTAGTCTCCCAAAGATAAAATGTTCCATCACTGAAATGAACAAAAACATTATGATACATCTCCTAAACTGTTCATAGTTTGTTTAATTAAAGCATATAAGTAAATAAAAGTGAGTTCTGTTATGACTGTACAATTTTGCAGAAAAAAAGTAATCTCCTCTTGGGGACCACTTAAGTATTGATATGCCAGCCAATCCACGTCGAATAGGTACCCCTGGCCCTGAAATGTTATATAAGACTATGAATATCACTGGATAAAGAAGTCTAGCCTTCTCTGATTTCAAGAAAAAGAAAATTCTCAATTTGGTACGTCTTGAGCATTCTTTTGTTGATAAGACTATTCATACAATAAACTAGATAATGTATTTACAATGTAGCATTATATTGCAGAGCTTCAAGACATGCAGTGGAAAAGACATACAAACTATTATGTTCTTCTCATTGAATAACATAAACCACAAACTGTTGTTTTTCTATATTCCACATGCATATACATCATAAAAAATTTCAAGAGTGATGAAGGAGCTACTTGGCAATGGTAAAAATAATGTCAACTAACTTCAGAATTTATCCAGCAAACTAGGAAACAAATCTCGAGTGCAAAAGAATATTCCAAAGGAAAACTAATTGAATCTAATCAGTACTATACCTTGAGCAACATCCCATATGGTAAATGATGAGCTCTCATATGATGCTGATGCCAAACATGTAAAGATAGGTCAAGGATATTCATAATTATATGTTGAGCAAACACCCGACCAATAAGAACAGACCAAGAAAGAGGTCAGATTGTAATTAAATATGAAATATCCAAAGACTGCTTAATAAAGTAAAACGCAATTCAGAATTTAGAAATAAAAAATAAAAAATAAATAAATAAATTACTATTACACTACTGTAAGAATGAGAGAGATGGCATGTTAATGATAATCCGTAATTGCCCTGTAAGCTCTAAAATGATAAAGGTAATATCTAGATTTCAATTTAACTAATAAAATCAAAATAACATCTCGCAAATAATCCATATGTAAATAGATGAGGATATCTTCCATCAGGACTCCACGAGAGACCCGTTATTTGTTCTCCATTCCCACTTTGGAGAAAATCAACTAGAGTCCATCGAGTTCCAGAGCCTCTAGAGAGGGTTCCCAAGAATGAAGCAGCCCCAGATCTCACAGATGCTGCATTCCCTGGATAAGAAGCAGCCCATATGCAAATTCCACCCCTAAAGTTCAGTTCAAGACTTGAGAAGTTAAATAGGCTTCATCATTCATAAGAAAAATTCTACCATAAAGTGCTAGCCCAAGCAAATTAATAGAAAAATAATGAGGCAACATGGTACTTGCTTGCATCCTATAGAGAGAGACCTCCCCCCATTCGGCCTCCACTCAAGAACTTTAACATTTCTTTGAGACTCACTGGTCAAAATGCATGGATCCTTCCCTTCTGTTCAAAATTAAAGTTCTATGAGTATGTATATAATAAAAGAGGCTAGGAGTAATCTCTTCAACAATAGAAATGCTAACAGAAAATAGAAAATAAGTAGCTAGTGCACTCAACAAATTACTGAAATATAGTTAAAAAGAAAAATAAAATCAAACACAAACCTGAATCCTCATAATCGCGAACTAAAACTTGATTCGCACCAGAGATAAATGCAATGATATGCTTATATGAGTGCCAGCTTACACCTTGAAGATCAACCTCAGGTAACAAATTCACCTACAAGACCTTATGAAGTAAAAGAGTAATTCAATAAAATCCTACAGCTTTTCTTATATGGCAGTGCCTCCGCATGGCATTGTACTCTCTAACATTGATCTCTTTTGACTAAGTTTGTTTATATTGTACTATTCATTATCTTCAAACTTGAGTAACAACCATGAAATATCAGTGCAATCAATTATTTAAAATAAATTGCCAATTGTAACACAAAAGTACTAATGGCACAATTAATCAAATTCTTAAATTGCAGTATCCTAAAATCATGCAAAGCACTAGTAGAGGAGACCACAAACAAATAAACCTCATTAGCAAGATTCTGTTTTCTACCTTGGGAGGTAAACTTTTGAGATTCTAATGTAGACACCAACCCACATTTGGTAATTCCAGAACATCAAATCAGTTACATAATTAAAAAGAATGAAATAAAACATTCCATCACACTGAGAAAATCCCACAGCAAGAGAACAATACCCAAAATTCCTTAAAAAGAGGATTGTCTACCTAAACAGATACAATGAAAAAAATCCATTTACGACAAATTACAGGGTCGTGCTAAATACTAGTAACAACTAACCAAATGTCAGACTTATTACAATCCTCAACTAAGCATTATGCTTCACATTACAAGCAATAAATAAATAAACTTTGCCAATTCAATCAGGAAATAAAACAAAAAGGCATAGTAATTAAGAAAAGAAAATACATGATTGGGATGAAAAATGCGTTTAAGTCCCAGCAACGTTGACAAAAAACCCTCTGTTTCTCCGTGTCTTATCCCTTCCTGTTCAGTTTCATGCTGATCGGGTTCATCACTCTGAAACGGCACCGGACTGAACACCATTCCCTGTAATATATAAAGGAAACAACTGAATTTGAATGACTGCCAGACTAAGCATACTTGATTTTTAAACAAAAATGAATCATACGAGAAGTTTTCCGTAAGTGTCTTTAGCTCGATCATCAGATAGATTATCAGCGGTAACTGCAAAAAGATGATAAATTTGTATCAGAGATTGTAAATTGAATTAAAATGTACAGAAAGAGATAAAGACAGAGAAGGAATATACTCAAATCTCGGTTGATTTCACAAATGGTAACAGAACCAGGATTAGGAAAACAAGGCATTGTAAAATTATTCAAATTTCTGAAATTTAAACTTCAAAAGGTCTAGGGTTTTAAGGCGAAAACCCCAAAAGCTTTAGGGTTTTGAAGGATAATGAAACCCAGAGCTGAAACCACACCAGTATGAAGTTGAAATGTTGATGGGTGGTATTTTGAGCTGCAAATTGCAATGCAACTAATTTAAGCCAATTTATTAGTTTTTTTTTTAATTAAAATATAAATATTAAAAGAGTAATTATTAAAAGAGTAATTTTAAAATATTAATCGCCCCTCTCATTTATCATTTATAAAATATAAACTCCTTTCTAATTCGTCTTAATAAACCCTGTTCATTTACAAAATAATCTTTACATTTATATTTTCATTATTCATATTTTATCTTCTAAATACTTATTTTATATATACTCTTTATCTTTTATCTTCAATATATTATATTAAAAGTTTTATTTCCCACTAAGGTTTACCTAAATAACAATATATCCGCTCAAGAATCGGAAAATACAATTTGCCCCATGAGGTCAGCGTGCCTTAACTGCCGTTTCGACATTAACGTTAAATTTGATAGATGAAGGGTAATACGGTAACTGCGTCATAAAGATTAAGGCATGACACGTTTTTTTATAAAATTAGTTATTACTTATTTAAATAAAAGGAAAAAAAATCAGCTTTCTAAATTAAGAAAAAAAAAATCAATCATTTTTCTTTCTTCCCAATCGCCCCACCAATCTTTCTGTCTTCTTAGATGCTCCACCTGCACCCTCCCCTCCAACAAATCCAACGTTAGATAACTAGAGCTCTAGACCTGACAAGCAGGTGGACCAGGCGGGTACAAACCAAATCAAAATAGATACTGACGAAATAGATTGGAGTTTCAAATAGATAATGAAATATAAAACTTATACCCGACCCTTGCAGGTAAGGGTGGATCTGCGGGTCACTTATTTTTTTAACATATTCTTCAATATAAAATCAAATAAAACTCAAATCAAAGTTATATAATATAAACGACAGATCAACTTAAAAACCATTAAAAAAAGTCAAAAGTCATAAAAAACCAAATGAAAATTGTTAAAACAAGTATACATTAAATTACTAAATGATCACACAAATAAAGAGTGATAGATACCTCAAATCAAAACTATTTCACAATACAATTTAAGAGGGAATATCACCAGCTAAACAAACTAAACCCAATATCACAAACTGAACAAATTGAACCCACACATGGCCAGAATCTATTTCCTCTAATTTGTGTACCAAAACAATTTAGTCATCAATCAACAAAAAATTAAATGATCCAAAAAGCAAAACTTCTACCTGAGGCACAATTACATTACCAAATAACACAAGAATAGCAAGCATATTACCAGATTACTTCAAGCAAAGTTCATTACACAACAATGATGTTAGTGAATTCCCTTGATTATGTAATCCCCAGTTGATTAATAGCATAAGAAGGCGATCATCGTCCATTTTATCATCTACAATTAACAACTATAAATATTTAATATCTTATGGCATTAACAATCTTACTATATTAACAAACGAAAATAATAAAACATTTGAGATATTATGTTAACATATTACCTTTAATTTCATATCTACACAGCCAAGTCCAAGTGCATATCAAAGATTGTGCATTATCTGGTCGAAATGAGCTTCGATATTTATTAAGCACTTTGTTGCAAATACTAAAGCGAACTACGAAGCAACAACTGTTATTGGTATACTCATAATATCACAAGTTATCATGACAAGTATCAAATAACGATTAGAATTATTCTTCCAATAGTCGAGGATATCTATATTGTGATGTTTGATACAATCAAGCCTTAACTCTTTCAAATAAAGATCTAACTTGAACTTCTTAATGGTACTAAATTTCACTCTTGCAGTAGTCAAATTCTTGCACTATTTAATTGAAATTGCATTTTTTGATACCTGAGGGCATATATTGTATTTTGGGTAAATCTCAAGGGGAATTAGTTAAACTCTTAAATACAAAACTATATATACACCCTTTATCTTTTATCAATCAAATATGAAATATAGAGTAAACAACATGTTCCTACCCGAGGTTTAGCAAAATGATTATTGATACCCTTGATTTTATTTATTCTAATTTCTACCCTTAAAAGTAACATTGTTTCTTTTATTTTAATAGTTAAAGGCTAAAATGGTCATATAATGTGATCCAAACAATCGACCTCCACCAACAACACTAGTCACCAACCTCACCACCCACAACACCAGTCACCAACCTCACCACCCAATTGCATTGTTTTTTGAGGAAGAGGAAGGGCCGGTGAGCCTAGTTAGTAAAAACGCGTATTATACGCGAATTGTACAGATAGCCATATAATTCGCGTATAAAACGCACGTATACGTATTTTATAAAATCTACCGTATAATTCGCGTATAATAAAGGTTCCCGTATAATTCGCGAATTATTCCCGTATAATTCGCGAATTATTCGCAAACTATTGAAAAAAATAATAATAATCTCACCCCCAAAACGACGTCATTTTAGTGGCTTAAACCGTTGCAGTAATGTTGGGTTTATCCAATCCCCAAGAAAACCTATTCCTAATTCCTACAGCAAATTTGCATCTCCAAATTGCGGCTTCATTTCAGTCGAGCGGCAACTCCCATTGTCATCTTCTTCACTCTAAAGTGTAAAGCTTACACTTACATCCTCATCTTCTTCAATTTACTTCCTCCATCTTAATCCAATCTTCTTCATCGAAATCGAAAACCTACACAAATACAGGTAAAGTGATCATTTTTTCTAGGTGGGTTATGTTTCTAATTTTAGTTCAAATGTTTAGTTTTTATTGAATGACGGAAAAGTTTCTGACTTGATTATAAGTCTTGCATAATCTTTAATGAAAACATATGAAAACGCTTTAAAGATCTGTTGTTTTTCAGTTGATTATTATAATTAGTTATGGGAAAAGAGAAAGATCTGTTTTTTTTATTGAGGTACATATTGTTTTTGAATCGGAGATGGATTATTGTTATAGGGTTTTGATGTGGTGGGTGTTTTTGTGATTGGTTTTTGATGACTGTAATGGGTTTTTATTGATTTTTAATCTGTTTGGTTAAGTGGGTTTTGGTGGTTTTTCTTGAATCTAGGGTTTTGAAGCTACACCATTGAAAATGGAAAATGGGGTTGATAAGCCTGTAGAAGTTAGGGTTGGGGATGAGAAAGTAGAGGAGAGGGTTCAGACGGGCTCTGATGAGTCAAAAGATGTAGAGGTCTTTGAGAGGCGGTTGATAAAAATGCCCATGCACTTGATCAGGAAAAAAAGATGCATCAGGTTTAAAATTTGCAGGTCCATCTTTTATTGGTAACATCACCGCTCCAACCCGCGACTTGGTCACTTTATCAGGTCTCACAACGGATGGGGTTTTGAAACATAGCTTAAAAGATGATAAAGGTTTGATTAAGAACAAGATCATCAAAATTACACCAAAAGAAATTGATTATATACAATTCCCTTCTGGGTTGGGTTTGATTTTTGAACCTAGTATTATGGTAACAACACATGATTGTTGTTCTTGAGATAACCTGAACCTAATTACAATACTTTATTTACTGGCAGAAGCTTATGTAAGGAAACCATTTCAGAAATTTAAAGGGTGGCAATTTTGCACAATGATTAAAAGACTAAAAATTCAAGTAAATATCCTTTGTGTGCCTCTCTGTTACAGCATTTTCGTCATCATCAAGACCATCCACTTCAGTTATTGATACCAAAATGCTTGTAATCAGCCAGATTCTATATCTTCCTTTGGCATCTCTACCACCGTAGTCCATAAAAGTGTTAAAACTAAGATTGATATTGCCGTATTTTTTAAAACGTATTATTGACAATGCACCATATTAAACTCGTATATACTCGTACCGTATTTTTTCCGTATCTGAAATTTATGATCGAATTTTTATAAAGGTATTTTTCACCGTTTGTCGTATTGTACCCGTAAAATTCCCGTACCTTTTTTTGCCGTACCCGTATTTACTAACTAGGCCGGTGAGTTGGAAAATGGGGTCAGAAGCAACTTCTAATACTGTTAGAAATGTTTGCTTTAATGAGCATTAGACTCAAACAGTTCGAGCGTTCCCAATTCTCAAAATGGACTTTTTCAGTTGGCGTACTTAATTCCGTAGTGGCATATGGATTTGGATTTGGCGTTTGCAAACCAGATGCCATTACGGAATTAAGTACGCCAACTGAAAAAGTCCATTTTGAGAATTGGGAACGCTTGAACTGTTTGAGTCTAATGCTCGTTAAAGCAAACATTTCTAAGAGTATTAGATGTTCTATCCTTGAATGCACTAAGGCCACTGATAATCTGACAGCAGTGGATGCCCAATTCATAAAATCTGGATAGCCACTAGCCACCTTGTTAAGGATTTGCGACTTTGTCGCGCTTTCTTCTCCTTTCTTAGGTTGGCCCACTCACCGGAAATGCATCCAACCAATGCCATTCGAACCAGTTGCTATTCCACTTCAAAACCCCTCTCAAACTCATCTTTCTTCTGTTGTCAATTTATTGTCGTCTCCTCTCAAAGGTGCTTAGTTGAATGTCAAATTGGGAATTTTTTTTTTTTTTTTTTTGACATTTTAAGCATTTTGTTGAACTTGTTTATTGGAGATTGTTGCATTGTTGTGTTGTCGTGTTTGCTATTTTTCCAATCATCATTCTACTCCAATGTTAGCTTTGTTTTTATCATCAAAGGTTGCACACCAATCGTTCGACGAAATTTCGCTGAGAAGCCGACACACATTTGTCAATGCAATGTGATTTAAAAGGATTAACACCAATTTCAGGGAACCAAAAACTCCTCCAGGTGCAACCGTCGAATCAAGCTCTATGGCTTGATTCCGACGTCATCGGCCAACCCCATCACCACCAAATTACTCCCTACACTTCACACACCAGAACCCCTCAAACACTTCACCCGATTAACCCCCAAATTGCTAACCGCTTCCTTTTCCATTCATGCACACCTAACCCTCATTTGTGATATGAAATCATCCTTGGATCGTCGAAGTTGCTGAAATTGACTGTTGATTGGTGTTGATGACCGATCCTCAATGGTTGTATTGTTAATTGTGTGTGTTTTCTAGCAGCCAATCAACCTCAACTGCAAGATCTCTTCATCCTCAAAGGTTAGCGGTAGTGGTTTGGAATGGGGTGATTTTTCCAAAAGGTTCAAGGGAAGTTTAATAATAACACGCTCTGTATCTAGGTGAGAACCCAACTGTTACTAACGGTATTACTGTAATGATAGGAATCTGGAATAAATAAAACTAATAGTATCAACTTACCATTTCGCTAAACCTCAGGTGGGAACGTCTTTTAGTCATCAAATATATAATGAGATGTACACATTGCTAAGCTTCAATTATAGATTCATATGACATGTATTTTTATTAAAAAAAAAATAATAACAAACTTATAAATTCTTAAAAGTACAAAATTAATTGAAATTGAAAAAAAATAAAAGGATAGAAATAAATCCAATAACTTTAATAAATATATATCAAAAAAAAATTAGTAGAATAAAATCATAAATTGTGCATAAAACAGTTTCGTGTTATTCAATAATTTTTATAAAACAGAAGGAAAGTAATAATTGGTTTAATTTTGATTTTAAATATACAACATCTTCTCTTTAAATAATTTAGGACTAAAAAGTAATTTCCTTCAATTCTTTAATACGATGCATTCGTTCTTCAGTTCAGTGCCTAGGCATTTTGATTACTAAAAAAATTGCGTCTTGCTTATCCACCAAAAATACAAACCCCAACGGTACAAGAATTGAATGCATCTGATTTGTTGAACCCACCTTGGAAAGCTCCATCAATCTGTTCGCCGTATGTGAATGTGTCGTTGGCAATGGAGTTGAGCGTGATTGGAGAGGGGTTTTAGCTTGAGTATGCAGAGTTGTTTGGAGGGAGAAAGATGATTGTGTTCAAAACTCTTCGGAAACACACTTTATCTCATCAAATCGCCATTGGGGAACAAAGGAGATGGAAGAAGAAGCTAGTGGAGTCAGCCCAAACCCGTCTCGAGAACAGAACAAGAGACTCTAAGCTCGACAAACTCGCCACCAAACTCAAAACCCTCAAAACCATTCTCTCAATCCACCAACTCCTCTCCACTCGAAAGCGCGGTCCCTTCGTCTCCGTTCAGTTGATGTCTCGCTGGAAAAACATTCTCGGATTAAATGTCCACATGGGGAAGTTTATCCACAAATACCCTCATGTTTTCCACGTATTTACACACCCTTTGAAGAGAAATTTTTGTTGTAAATTGACTGCTAGAATGAAATATTTGTTAGATTTAGAAGATAGTGTTATAAAACAGTGTGAATTTGATGCTGTGAGTAGAATCAAGAAGTTGTTATTGATTTCCCAAAATGGGTCTCTTCATGTTCATGCTTTGAGGTTGATTAGAAGAGAATTGGGTTTGCCTGAAGATTTTCGGGAATCTATTTTAGGGAAATATAGTAGTGATTTTAGGTTGGTTGATTTGGAGATTGTTGAATTGGCTAATAGAGATGAGAATTTAGGTGATGCAGCTGTTGAAAAGTGGAGGGAGAATGAATATGAAGAAAAATGGTTAAGTGAATTTGAGGTTAAGTTTGCATTTCCTATTAATTTTCCCACGGGGTTTGAGATTGGGAAAGGGTTTAGGGAAAAGTTGAAGAATTGGCAACGGCTTCCTTATATTAAGCCTTATGAGAGGAAACAGAACTCGGTGAGGGTTCGTACTTGTGGAGGGATTGAGAGGTTTGAGAAGCGTGCGGTTGGTATAATTCATGAGCTGTTGAGCTTGACAGTTGAAAAAATGGTTGAGGTTGAGAGGTTGGTGCATTTCAGGAAGGATTTGGCTATGGAAATTAATGTGCGAGAGTTGCTCCTTAAGCACCCTGGGATTTTTTATATATCTACAAAAGGGAGTACTCAAACAGTATTTCTTAGAGAGGCCTATAGTAAAGGATGTTTGGTTGAACCCAATCCGGTTTATGATGTTAGAAGGAAAATGTTGGACCTTATCTTGTTAGGGTGTCGAAATACTAGAGAATTGCAACACGAAGAAGACATTAAGGAGCAGAGTGACAATGGAGTTGGTAAAATACATGAGGGAGGTACAGGAGATGGTGATTGGGTTATTCCAATATTAGAGAGTTCTCAGAATGGGAATTCAGATGATAATTTTGGGCAGATATGTAGTTTATTTGAAGAAGATTTTGATAGCTGCTCTGAGCAAAGTAGTAGTGAAAGTGAACATGCTTTCAGGGGTGATTTAAATTAACGAGATGTCAAACTTTTACTCTTGCAACATGATGTCTTATATTATTCAAATAGCTTTGATTATAGCAGCATGCCTTGGAGAAGTTTGAGCAAGAAATACATTTAGTAATTTGCCTCAAAATATGATGATGGTAAGTTGCTTTTTCCTCTTAATGCATGATTTTGTTTATTAGATGTTGCTACGTATCCATTAAAATATTTGTTTGATTGATTTTTTTTGTTGTAGCCGCTGAAAGATGTTTATGATGACATATTTTTTACCTTGTATGTTTTTATGTGAAATCATTGCTCTGACTCAGAACTGTGAAAACATGAACAATTTATCTTTTGGACTTGCCAATAGTAAGCATTTGGTTCCGATAGATCAATTGATTAAGTTGGTTGGAATTTTAATTTCTGCTTATGTTAGATTAGAAGTTGAAAAGTACTCTTTCTTTTGTGCTTTATTATTATATAAATTTTAGTTGATATTGTTCTCTATTATTGAGCGGGGAAATGTTTTGTTCAGTAATCTTCTTGGATCAGTTATAAGGTCCTGAAGTTTTAGAAACATTCTTCTGCTAGCCCAAATTTTTTTTAATATGTACGCTGCCATGCACTTTCTCTGAAAGCTTTTGGGTGCACGTGAAATATGAGGAACAAGAAGAATAAAATAAGGTTATCCTACTTTTTGGGTTGAACTCAACCGATTTGTTCTCAGTTCTCTAGAAGGTTGTTTCTCGAAGGTCCTCTTAAACATCTTAAATTGGAGGTGCTGGCCATTCTTATTCTATCTATATTTCTTTCATATCTAAGCTATAATTTGTGTTTAATGGAGCATTCTATGCTCTGAGATAATATTGTCGAAAGCCTTGTGCAGTATTTCGATGTGGCATTGCCTGGTATGGAAGAATCTTGCTAATTAAGTTTCCTGCTTTTTTCCCCTTTGTTTTTTGATAGGAAGCTACCCAATTGGCTCAGGGGCCTAGGGTTTGAGGAAACTATGGCACAGAATCAACTGTATGCACAAGTTCTTTGGACAGCTGATTGGATGTGAATGAAGATTAAGTCTCGTTTGGTTTCAGTTACCTTGGATTAAAGTTTGACCAATTCCAAGGTGCAGAAATTACCTGAAAATGAAAATTGATGCTTAGCAAGCATTGGATGTTCTAGAAAGTGGCATGTTGAAGCAGTGAGTTATGACATAGAAATGGCAAGGACATTTGTCAAATATTCTTGCAATTAGATAAGTAATTTTCTTAAGACTTTGTTCAATGATTCTTCAAATATACTTGCTATTAGTCCTTGACCTGCAAAGGCTATCTGTGTATCTTTAACGCCTTTTATGCTATGCTCTATTAGCCTTTTGGTTGAGCTTCTTAAGATGTTTGTTGGGCGTATCAGTTTCGCAATTGCTAACAAGCATTTTACTATATCAATTTAAATGAAATTAGTAATATTTCTCGTTGAAAGCTGTTATAACTTCATCCAATTAGATTTATCTTGTTGACATTGATAAAAAAAAAAAAAAAAAAAATCCTTCAAATATTTCTAATTCTATATAAAGTGCTATGGATATCTCAAAGACATTAATAAATTAATAAATCATGAAAATTGTGAAACACACAAAATGGCTTGCAAAATCACAGTTTTGTGCTAGACGTCCATATTGTTTATTGAACAAAAATATTAATTTACATGAATCGTATTCCACATTTCACTTCTGCTATAAAAGAACTCCATGTTCAATCAGTTTATATAAATATAGATAACTAAGCTCATGCACTCCATATCGGTTAATCAGTGTAAATTTACAAATCAAGTATAATCAGACATTCTTTAAAAACAACATAATCTAAGATCAACAATAGTTCTAAAGAAATGAGGGTTTTCTCAATGAATATATCAATAGACCTTAAAATAATGATAGTAACAATAATATAGAACACATCTTCTGGATGTATTTCTACTTATGTATATACTAGTAAAAGATTGTACGCAAGATGAAAAATAAACAAATCAGACAGAAAAGAAAAAGTTATGTACATAGGTTCTTGATGCTACAGCAACAAGTTATTTGGCACGAAATTCATTCCTTAATCTAGTGAGGTTCTGTGAGAACTTGTCCCTGTTCTTTGGATCTAAACTCTGAGTTACATCTGTCATAAGTTTGTCAAAGCACAAGGAAAGATGTTGCTGCTGATTCATAGGCTGCAATATCATAAACAAAACAAGAAGGCAAACTGAAGCTTGTTTCACAATGCTAAACTGCAGACTGAATTAATCAATTCTACAACCAAAAGGCAGCCTCCAGTAATACACAAGAATACACATATCAATATCCAAATTAGTGATTGTCAGTTCAGTAACCAGCATAAGATTGTCTGAAGTGAAGCGAAAACCTAAGGGCCAGAAGTGCATTATTATTATTATTATTNTATTTCTAATTCTATATAAAGTGCTATGGATATCTCAAAGACATTAATAAATTAATAAATCATGAAAATTGTGAAACACACAAAATGGCTTGCAAAATCACAGTTTTGTGCTAGACGTCCATATTGTTTATTGAACAAAAATATTAATTTACATGAATCGTATTCCACATTTCACTTCTGCTATAAAAGAACTCCATGTTCAATCAGTTTATATAAATATAGATAACTAAGCTCATGCACTCCATATCGGTTAATCAGTGTAAATTTACAAATCAAGTATAATCAGACATTCTTTAAAAACAACATAATCTAAGATCAACAATAGTTCTAAAGAAATGAGGGTTTTCTCAATGAATATATCAATAGACCTTAAAATAATGATAGTAACAATAATATAGAACACATCTTCTGGATGTATTTCTACTTATGTATATACTAGTAAAAGATTGTACGCAAGATGAAAAATAAACAAATCAGACAGAAAAGAAAAAGTTATGTACATAGGTTCTTGATGCTACAGCAACAAGTTATTTGGCACGAAATTCATTCCTTAATCTAGTGAGGTTCTGTGAGAACTTGTCCCTGTTCTTTGGATCTAAACTCTGAGTTACATCTGTCATAAGTTTGTCAAAGCACAAGGAAAGATGTTGCTGCTGATTCATAGGCTGCAATATCATAAACAAAACAAGAAGGCAAACTGAAGCTTGTTTCACAATGCTAAACTGCAGACTGAATTAATCAATTCTACAACCAAATGGCAGCCTCCAGTAATACACAAGAATAAACATATCAATATCAAAATTAGTGATTGTCAGTTCAGTAACCAGCATAAGATTGTCTGAAGTGAAGCAAAAACCTAAGGGCCAGAAGTGCATTATTATTATTATTATTATTATTATTTTTCTGTTTTAATGCATGTAACTTCCATACTTTTGTTCTTGACATGACTGCATTAGAGTTAATCCAATTATAACACAACTCTGAAGCCATACATGTGACTAATTAACATGTCTTGCAAATTGAGATTTGGAAGCACAGAAAATATGGTCCAGAATAACATTCACTTTTTCACCCATTAGTTCATGTCATCAGCAGAAGTCCAAAGACAAATATCATCTACAGCAGAATATTGAGCAAAACAGTGTTCAATTTTCAAGGCTTTCAACTTCAGTTGGTTCTTCTAGAAAGAAATTATGGCTTTCAAAGGGAAAAGGAAAGCAACAGTCTTCAGTTCCAAGATTCTTAGGTAGAGTACAGTTTTTTTCTCTTATTCTGTTGTGGATGGCAAATTCACTTTACGTTTTCTTTTTCTTTTTAATCTCTTCAGTAAATAATATGCTTTATTTTTCTTTAAAAAAAAAAGAAAAAAAAAATCTGATATGAAATCATATCTTTCCATGGATAAAAATATATGAGCCACTGAAAGAATTCAAGTCCAAAGGTGTTCCTTGAAAGCACAACAAAAGTTCTGTTTTTATTAGAAATGTATATTCAACTTTCATGTGAAATAAACTTGATAAAACAACATTTTAGATTGCAACCTAAGTTATCAAAAATATCTACATTGAAGCATATAAAAAAGTTAATAAACTAAAAATAAAAGTCAGTTTCAAGCATATGAGTAAACATCATACTGAAAAATGAAGGGAGAAGAGAGATGAAGAAACAGGAGAATTAAAAACAAACAAAAAAGAATACAAAGAAGAAAGAAAATTAAAGAGAATAAAAAAGACGCTAAAAAGGGAAAACAAAAGAAGAAAAGCAAATAAGAAATGGATGAGGAGGTAGAGAAGAAGGAAGCGAAATACAGGAGATAAAGAAACAAATAGATAAATGGTGACTAGGAATAGAGAGGAGAGGAGAAGAAAGAAGAACAAGAAACAAAGAAAAATGCAGATACAATAAACTGACACAACCATATCATTAGATAAAACTAACGAAGGGTGAAGGGAAGTAGAGAACTTTCAAATATTGTAGATGCCAAGAGATTAAATTTAAGATAGAAACTTATATTTCTAATCTATTAAGAGGTCATACGAACAAGAGACAGATTATTAAGCAGAATAAAACCAACATATTAACATGTGGGTATACAAAATTATATTATATGAAAATAATACAAGTCAGTCCACTATACACAACTTCAGTTTGGCATGTACCTAGGCAAAACTCTGGTAAAGATTACTAGCCTGATAGGGCAAACGTGTGTTAAGTTACCACTAAACCCAGCAGCTTAAAAACTATTAAAAGGGCAGACAATAATATTTAAACTTAACACATCACTTCAAATGCACAAAGCTTAGATCAAACATAGCCACAGACACATACAACAAAAAATAAAACTGACGTACTAGAAGTATTGAACACAAAACTAATTGGTCCGCCTAACTCTGATACCATTTTAATTTTAAAAGCTTAAGTTATTAGGTAAGAGTTTCAACAATAATATTTCAACTCTAGCAGGGTGCTAGTGCTTTCATGTTTGTTAAGTAATGTCTTGTATAGTCCTTGCTTAGCCTTAAAAAAGGTCGATAAAACCTGTTAGTTTCCTTTTATTCTAAAAAACATGCAAACACAGTTAATCATATCATGAACCAAGAAGAGACTTTTTAACATGCTAATTGACTGGTCAATGTTAGATCAAACTTTCTGATAACAAGAAAGAGTGCAGAGATAGTAATAAATCAAAATGTGTCAAACTTACTTGTGAAGCCAGAATTTGAGCCTTTGTATTTGTGAACATCTGCAAAATACCAAGAAAATCTCAGTTTAGAATATACTCATAAGATCAGTATTATTTATCAGATCACCATTTTGTCACCACAACAAAAATGCTTTTCAAGTCATGAATTCTCTCTCTGAGAGGTAAAGTTGGTTTTTTCTCCTTTTAACATACAAAAGCTCTTTTATATCATGTGTTAAAAAAAAAGTCCCTCCCTCCTTCTCTCTCTCTCTCTCTCTCTCTCTCTCTAAAATAGGATTTATTGATATTTTCCTTTTATAACGATAAACTTTGTATTAAAATAGCAAAATTATTGACTTTTCTTTAACAGTACCAAATTTTTCACATCATTCATCAGTGATCTTTTAACCATACTGAGAGTTTGTAACTATACTTTTGGAAATAAAAATTGAAACCAAGGAAAAAACCTTGGTAATAGGATGGGTAATGAAGATTATGACAACGGGATTGGAAAAATAAATAAATAAATTACTACCTCTTCACTTATAAGTATCAAACTTAGCAATGATCTGCTAAGACTCCATTGACAGCCACAGTCTTCCAATAAGATCATCTCAAAGATGGTTTTCAATATCTAGAGAGAGAAAAAAGTTTAGTGAAAAAGATACATATATGTACAGAACATCAGAGGGTAGAGACAAGAATTGATGACATTGATGCTTCCAAACAAATGTAAGTACTATAACAACATATCTCTTCAATTTTCCATGAACTTGTCTGAACTGTACTTTAACAATAAGTTAAGAATTAAGAAAGATCTAATAGATATGTTTAAATCACATAAATATTTTCAGTACTTGGTCAATAGCAGACCACATAAATTACAAGAATAACACATTTAATCTCCACAATAAAATTACAACTACATAGTTAAAAATTCCTAAGTTCCAAGAATAACACATTTAATCTCCACAATAGAACCACAACTACATAGTTAAAAATTCCTCCAAAAATTTCCAGCGTAAATTTTGTAACTAAGCAGAAGTAAGATAACTGTAGTCGTCTTTTCTGTTATGAGTAAAAAAAAAAAAAAAGAAAAAAAAAAAGGGTAATATTATATTGACCAATAGTAAATGGTCTCCAACCTAAGAACTAACTTCTTTTTAGCTTTCATTTATTAAAAGAGAGAGAGAGAGAGAGAGAGTTTCAGCTCATGTTAATTAATACTTCAACACATTTAGACTTTTGTTAATTAATGTTGACGAGGAAAGTTGCTTTACGCATATGAATGACAAATGAAAGCAAATCATGGCTGATAATTGCAGCTCACTCACATTTGGAAATAAACCAGGGCAATCTGAAATGTGTTTTGCAAGATTGAGAGCAGCTGGTGAAGTAGGTGAGTCTCCTGTTATAATGTGGATGAAATAAAAAGTAGCCAAATTGTCAATGCTGGATGCACACTGCAATATCATTTTAAGTTAGTTACTGGTAGGAAGCATCACATAGCCTGAGCGGAGTAAATATTTTAAACAGAAAATAATAAGAGAAAAAAAGATAAGAATACAGTAGTCCATCACCTAACAATATTTTTTAAGGGATCATGCATTGCCAGGCAAACAATAGTAAAGAGGCTCTAAAATCCAGAATGTATAGTTTTATATATTAGATCTAAAAAAGTATATATAAAGAATACTGTAGTCCATGACCAAAAGATATTTTCTAGAGGGTCTAAAATATTAAAACACTGTGGTGAAAGAATCAGAAGAACTTAAAATAGGCAAATAATTATAAACATACCTGTGATATGATATTTGTATTTACACTTTTAAGACCCGCTTCAAGAGATCTAATGATGTATATGAAGGAGTTGGTATCTCGATTCAATATAAAAGCCAAATGGTTGTTCAATATAACTTCCAAAAATGCAAAATAACCGGTGGCAAGCTGGAAAAAAAAAAACACAACACTTGAAATCTTTGTAAACTATAAATAGCCAAAACCAGCAGAAAAACACACTACTTTTTTGTGATGTGATATGAAAAGCAAGCATTGAAAACTCTATACTATTATTAAAGTGTTCGAACATAAAGGTAGCCTTATCTTCAACCCATCTTAACTTTCAATTTATTCAGTTATTCAGCTAGAAAAGATACGTATATATTACAAATAGGCATAATATTGAAACAGCAAAGCATCATCAGTCGTCACACTAGGATAGATATGTAGTAAAAGAAAGAAATGAAATCTAATTGGCATGCCAGATGGGATAATCTCACTGGATAAGGATAGATCATATCTTAATATTGGAATAAAGACTGGATAAAAAGGCTGGATATACATGAACAAAGAAGAAGAAAAATAGGAGAATAAAATAAAAATTAAAAAAAGAAAAGAAAGCAAGAGCAAAGGAAAAGTAGAAACGTTCCAGCCAACAACCACCATTGGTAAATAAAGATAAAAAGTACTTCTCCCCCACGGACTCCTATGTCTATTACTTTTGAAAAAAACCTTATGTCTATTAGTAAAGGAAAAAGATTTACATGGAATAGATCAATGAGTGAAAAGGCTGGGAAGGCAGTATCAAAAACTAAACTCCCCCGCAGATTCCTATCAGACAAAAGTATTAGAAAATATAGTTCTCACCAAGCTCCTACCAACCCCACAAACAATAAAACAAAAACCAATATGAGAAAAGAAATTCCAAAAACAAATTCCCCAGAAAATTGCTGCCATCAATTTTGATGAATAAAGATATAGACTTCTCCCATCCAAATCTTATACCCTGTCAGCCATGGGGCTGAATGCATGAAAAAGGACTTAAACGTAAAACAATAGATGACTAACTCCCATCTAAACACAACAGTTTATTAAAGTAGAAGCAATATGACTCAAATGCTCAAGACACTACAAGCAGAATGGTGAAGACAAAGTACATAATACAGAATTATAGAAGGCAAAGGTCAGGGCCAGTCACATGACTAAATTGAATCAGATAGCGTGTCATGAGACAAACAAAGAGATGTTAAGTGGAAGAAAAAAAATCACTTCTTATAGAAAGAATGAAAGAAAGAGATCTCAACCAGGATTTATTGATTTACTTCTAAAATAAGACGGATAATGGAATAGAAAATTTAAAAACAAGCAAAATACATCTCAATGGCATAAGATATATGGTGCACCAAACAGAAACAAACAAACTACATTGGAGCTTAAGCAGGGTACATGTAGCAGAGGTTATGCATATTAACAAAGCAAGGATATTATACATTGTATGAATATGACTGGCAAAAACAGGTTTAGAGCAATATGCATAAACTCAATGAAAAAAGTTGTACCTTCCGGAAGGCCAAAATATCAGCCAAGGGAATTGATAATGTAATCTTTAAAGCAACATCAAGAGAATCAGTGAGTGACCTATCACCATAAAGCTCAAACACACCAAAGTTGACATAGCTTCCAGACAGAGCTGTCATGACAAAAGGAAGAAAAAAAAAACCACATGAAAAACAGCCAGCACATGTTGACTTTCTGTGAAAGAAAAAAATAGAACCAGTTTTCATATATATATATATCATCGAACATATCTGATTATTTTAGATTTCCTGTATCCAATGTACTTTATCCATTTATGAGAGTTTCACAATTCATCAAAAATACTTGGAACTTTAACAAAACAATGAAGAAAAAAATAAAATTGAATCATACATATATAACAAATAATTATTATTATTAAAAAAGAAAAGACTTTCTTAAACAATGAAAATTATGATTTCTAACATTCTGCATCTAGCAGGATTAGTTAGAATATAAAAATTTAACAAACTTTGCTCAAATATGCTTGAAGAACCTATAAATAATGATTATTAAATTTCTAACAGTAAATAAACAAAATTTCATTTCAGTTTTTAAAATTCAGTATATATGACATGCTATTTGAAAAAAAATTATGGTACACTTAAGAGGATCTACGAAGAAGAAAATAGCTCCATAGTTTTAATCTATTCTTTTAACTGAGAGAATATAGAAGTAAAAGAAGATTGGTGTTAAAATTTATTTATTTATTATTAGAGAAATAGAAACTAATCCTCCTTGCAACCATTTCTGACCCTTAGACTATTCCACTGGTCAAAAACAGAAGACAACATATTATATGAAATATGGTCTCTCAGACTAAATTACCCTTTTTTTTTTTTTTTATAGGAAACAAAAAGATAGGTGCTTGATAAGAAAAAGAGTTAAAACAAAGGACCAGATTTCCGCAATAGCAAAACAAAGTAACTCTTAAGAAGGCAAAAACTGTGCAACCAAGTTTGGTGAATATGTTACTAACAAAAACAACATAGATGTGAATAAAATTGAGGATGAATAGATTTTGAGATACCATTATTTTCCATTAGCATTGGTAGATGACCAAATATATATGACATAATAAATATTATTAACCAAATGATATTATTTAATTTAAACAATTAAGACGAACCACCCAACAAAAGTTTAGAAAGAAAATCCATACCTCTAGTAAGAATGGTCAAACATATCCATATTCCCTTGTATTTGAAGTTATACATATCTGTTTGATTGGGAAGGGACAAAATCCGTGACCCATAAGCAACAATCAGTTTACTGATCTCTCGGAAGAGAAGTAAACCATTAGGAGAGGATGACTCAAAATTCAATCGTTGAGATTTGTTCAGTACCAACTCAGCCACAAATTTCAACAACGGAGTTGTCACCTGAGACATTTTCTAGTATCAGAAAAAGTTCCTTTGAACATAGAAAGGGACGTGTTCCATTCCCACATAAGGTCTGCAGGTGAGGAGATCACTAAATAGCATCATAAATAAGAGTTTTAAAATTCTAAAACCCAAGGCAAGGATTTTAAAATGTTTTTTGAAAAAGTAACTAAAAGAAAAAACTAAGTAACAGTTATATAGTTTCTTGCAAGATGGTTATATCAAATAAGAAAAGCAAGCATCAAACCGCAACATAATAAACTTAGCACATTGGTAAGGTTACAACATCATATTTAATGTCAGAATATGTTTCAAGCCGGATTAAGGTCTGCAGGAAATTCTCAACACAATCTACAAACATGATCCAGACTGTTAAAGATTGCGTGACTTGCAGATAAGTTATTTCCCTCTTCTTTTAGTCACCTGCATTCCTTGACAGGAAGTGTGACTTGCTGCTATTTGATTTAATGGCATGTGCTAAACCATGAGTCATGTATACAAACACAAGGTTTGACTTTTACATTTTCAGTTGTATAAAAGTCACTGATAAAAGACCAGAAACTTGTATCACAAAGTTAAAGGATATATTTTGATTTTGGCAAACACATCAAAGATATCATGTTCTCTTTTTCTAAGCAAACATAATTAAGAAAATACCTGACTATCTCAAGACAAAAATAACTACAGATAAAAAACCTTTCAAATGGCAACTAATCATCTTAAGTATAGCAAGTGAGCAGCTCTTATTTTAAAAAAGATGATGAGTTGCTCGCTTTTCTATTTACACCATGCAAAACCATTGATATTGCAGGTTGCAACTTACCTCGGGAGTATCAGTCCAATGTGTAATGGTTTTCAAAAGAAGCAGCATATGTGCTGGATATAGCCAATCAAAAAGGAAACCATACGTTCTGCGGCTGAAAGAGGATTAAACAGAAAAATTAGCATGGCCTTGGGAAAAAATTTACATTGGAGAAATTCACAGGATTGCCAACCTATTTGTGGCCATCGCTATTCCTCTAAGATCCCGCATTAGCCCAATTAATGCATATTTTACAGTGTCTAAGCGAAACGTTGCATCAGTTGTCAATTCCAAACTGACAAAAACCTTGGCATAACAACTTTAAATTAGACTTCATGGAGAAGAGAGAAGGCAATCTTATGCATGTTAATGCACTACCAAAGCAAGACTATGCAATCTTATGCATGTTAATACACTACCAAAGCAAGACTATGGGCTTTTAGCATGACACAAGTGCAAAACAGTACTCGAAATATAAAAGATGAGAATGCACATGTGAAGAAAGTTTAAAAGAGCAACACTATGTAATCAAACATATATACAAGTGACTCCATCACAATGTCTGATTATCTGTATGTGTGTACACGTTTACACTCAATAAGACAACCAAGGAGCAACATCAAAATAACCCATTCCTCTTAAGAATCTCTTCATAAATATTTTAAAGAGATTTAAAATAATGACAATCAATGCAATTACATTGTCAAAAAACTGTCCTTTTGACATTCAAAATCAAAGGATGACACATCAACTCATTTACACATCAGGCACATAGGATGACACATTACTTGGATGGAAAATCAGAACACTACTTAGGATGTGTAGGATTTCTAGATTAGAATATGATCAATTTATGAGTTATCTAAGTCTTATCTAGTTTAAGAGATTGAAATAAAAAGAGATAATATTAGTCTAGAGTCCTAATCCTAGTCTAAGAGTTATCTACTTGGGTCTTAGTTCAATTATATAAATTGAGAGTTTGTAATACAATTAGATATGTTTAAAATAAAAGATTATCAGGATTTGTTTTCTCGGTAGAAGACAGGAGAGAAGTCCAAGTCCCCCAAGGAGCAGAAGTCCTCCAAGGGATTCAAGGTTAGGATCCTCCTCAAGCAGCAAGGATCAGCTTCATCTAACTGGTCATAATAATGTGGACCAGAACTCCATTCAAATTAGTGTTCATAAACTGAATGGTAGAAATTATGTACCGTGGTCTCAGGCTATGAAATTAATGATAAGAGGGAAAGGAAAGTTGGGCTACTTGACTGGAAGTGTTAAAGCTTCAGAAGAAGATGATCCGACATATGAGAAATGGGATGCCGAGAATAGCACTGTTATGACTTGGTTGATCAACTTGATGGAAGAGGAGTTTGGAGGGCTGTTCTTATTTCTTCCCACTGCGAAGGGCATTTGGGAGATGGCAAATGAAACATATTCAGACATGGGAAACTCAGCATAGGTTTTTGAGTTAAAAACACGCTTGAGGGAGACCAAACAGGATGGTATGTCGGTCACTCAGTACTACAGTATTTTAGCTTAATTATGGCAAGAACTGGACATGTTTGTGGACTTTGATTGGAGTTGAACTCTGGACAACGTTAAATATAGAAAGATGTTAGAAAAAGAAAGAATATTTGAGTTCTTGGTTGGACTAAATAAGGAGCTTGATGAAGTACAAGGTAGAGTTCTGGGCAAAGATCTTTTACCCTCTATTCAAGAGGTGTTTCCAGAGACCAAAAGAGAGGAGAGTAGGAGGAAAGTAATGATGGGTGAATCTGCTTCTTCTGGTATGTCAAATCTATTACCTGGGTCAACCCTGGCATCTAAGGGTTGGAAGAATTCGACAAGAGATCAGAAATTGAGGAGGAAAGGAGAGAAACCATGGTGTGAGTATTGCCGTAAACCAGGGCACTCTAAGGAGACTTGCTGGAAATTACATGGCAAGCCAACAAAGTTTACAAATTGGAAGGCTAATAAGACTAGAAGGAAAGGTTTTATTGCTGAAGTTGAAGGAAATATTGTCCAGAATTCAGAAGGAAAGGAGTCTATTCCATTCAGCAGAGAACAATTGGAGCATCTAAAGGAACTTCTCAATCAATCTAATCTGGCTAGGCATTCATGTTCTCTTGCTTTAACAGATAACTCCCATACAGCCTTATGTGCAGATCTTGAAACAGAAAAGCTATGGGTAATAGATTCCGGAGCCTTTGATCATGTGTCAGGTAATTCAAATGTTTTTATATCTTATACCCCGTGTTATGGGAATTCGAGTGTGAAAACGGCTGATGGCTCAATGGTAAAGGTGGCTGGTAAAGGCACAATGAAGCTTTCAAGAAATCTGACTTTAAATTCAGTTCTCTATGTGCCAAATGTAACTTGTAACTTATTGTCTATTAGCAAATTGACTAAAGAATTGAATTGTGTAGCTAAGTTTTCCTCTACTTGTGAATTTCAGAATTTTCTATCGGGAAGGATGATTGGCAATGCTAGTGCAAGAGGGGGACTCTACTACTTTGATAAAGCAAAATCTGAGAATAACGGTGCAAATAAAGACAGTTTCTAGGTGTAACTCTATCTCTACTTCAATTGATTTGGAAATTATGCTATTGCATCATAGACTAGGACACCCCAGCTTTCCTTATTTACAAAAATTGTACCCATTGTTATTTAGAAATAAAAGTTTATTTTCTTTTAAGTGTGAAACTTGTCAACTTGCAAAACCCACCAGGTCTATTTATCCAGCTCATAACTATAAGAGTTCTAGGCCTTTTTCAATTAATCATAGTGATATTTGGGGGTCATCTAAAGTTACAAATATTGTAGGGTCTAAGTGGTTCATTATGTTTATTGATGATCACACCAGAGTATGTTGGGTATACCTGATGAACAACAAATCTGAAGCAGGTCAATTGTTCAAAAACTTTCATTCAATGGTAGAAACTCAGTTTCAAGAAAAAATTCAGGTTTTACGGACTGATAATAGTAAGGAATATTTTTACTCTATCCTAGGAAACTACCTGTTACATCAGGGGATTGTACATCAAAGCTCTTGTGTTAATACACCACAACAAAAAGGGATAGCTAAAAGAAAGAATAGGCACCTATTAGAGGTAGTTAGAGCCTTAATGTTTACCATGAATGTACCTAAGTATTTTTGGAGTCATGCAATTTTAACAATTGCATATTTGATAAATAGGTTACCTACTAGAATTCTGGATTTTCATACATCTCTTGAGACTTTGCTAAACACCTTTCCTAATTGTAGAATCCTAAATCCTTTACCCTTAAAGGAGTTTGGATGTACTACTTTTGTATATGTTATGTCTCCTAATAGAGGAAAGCTAGACCCTAGGGCCATTAAATGTATCTTCCTTGGATATTCTCCCACACAGAAAGGCTATCAGTGTTACTATCTTGTAAAGAGAAAATTATATGTCTCTAGTGATGTTACATTTTTTTAGTCACATCCATTATTTCCCACTTCCCTTCAGGGGGGAAATTTGAGAGATTGTGAAGGTCATTCATGGGAAGTAGTGTTACCCTTACAACCACACTTGAGTCAGTCTCAGCAGTCTCCCAATCCAGGTCAAAGTTCAAAGTCACCTAGTTCAGGTCAGGTTCCTATAGGTCAGCCTAGTCCTATAAGAATGAGTCAAATCTCCTAGTCAGCGTAGTTGAGGTCAGGTTCTTATACGTAAGCGTAGTTCAGGTCAGGTTCCTATAGGTCAGCCTAGTTCAGGTCAGGTTCTTATAGGTAAGCCTAGTTCAGGTCAGGTTCCTATAGATCAGCCTAGTACTATAAGGATGAGTCAATCTCCTAGTCAGCCTCCCAATTTAGGTCTTACTCCAACTATACAGCCCACTCTTGATAAACCAAACTCTCAGGAAAGATTGGAACCAAGGGGAGGTCTGGAGAGATTAAATCAACCAGGTCTCCAACGTTGTTCTCAAAGAACTGACTATCAAAGTGGAAGGAAACCTAATGATCTACATAAGCAATCATCCCAATCGAAAGAAACCAGTGATTCACAGTCACAAGGTAAGGAAGAACTATCTTCTGATGAGTCTAAATTAGGGCATAATGATTTACATTTACCAATTGCACTAAGGAAGGGTGTTAGATCCTATACATTGCATCCTATTGCTAAGTATGTGGCTTATGATAAGTTGGTAGATGATTTTTTGGCATTCACCACTAATCTATCAGCTATGAAGGTTCCAGCAACAGTACATGAGGCATTGGAGGATGAAAAGTGGAGAAGGCTGTGATAGAGGAGATGTAGGCTCTTGAGAAAAGCAAGACTTGGGAGCTTGTGAGTTCACTTGAAAGGAAAACAACTGTGAGCTGCAAGTAGGTGTTTACTATTAAGTATAAGGCAAACGGAACAGTTGAAAGGTATAAGGCAAGGTTGGTGGCAAGGGGATTTATGCAAATCTATGGAGTAGACTATGAGGAGACCTTTGCTCCGATGGCTAAGTTGAACACTATCAAGGTGCTCTTGTCTCTTGCAGCAAATCTAGACTAGCCTCTACAGTAACTAGATGTGAAAAACGCATTTTCCAAATGGTGAACTTTTAGAAGAGGTATACGTGGAAATGCCACTAGGGTTTGAAAGGAGTGGAAAGGACAGAAAAGTATGCAAATTGAAGAAATCATTATATGGCCTAAAATAGTCTCTACGAGTCTGGTTTGAAAAATTCACAAAGGTTGTTAAGAGGTATGGTTTTACTCAGGAGCAGATTAATCAAACATTATTCTTTAAAACCTCTAGAGGTAAAATTACTATTCTAATTGTTTATGTAGACGATATTATTATTATTACTAGAGATAATTTTGAAGAAATGGAGGCTATGAAGAAGGTTCTTGCTCGGGATATTGAATTGAAAGACTTAGGGTACTTAAGGTATTTTTTTGGTATGGAGATTGCTAGGAGTAAAAAGTGAATTCAATTTCATGAAGAAAATATGTGCTGGATTTACAAAAGGAGACAGATATGCTAGGTTGCAAGCCAGTAGAGACTCCCATTGAACCAAATCTGAATTTTGAGAAAATGAGTGGTGATGCTCTGGTTGATAAAGGTAGGTATCAAAGGCTAGTTGGGAAGTTAATATACCTATCTCATACTAGACCTGACATAGCCTTTTCGGTGAGTGAGTGAGTCAGCATATGCATAAGCCACAGGAGAAGCATTTTGAGGCTGTTAGTAGGATTCGAAGGTACCTTAAAATGACCCTTGGGAAGGGGATGTTTTTCGCTAAAAAGAATAAAAGGAAAGTAGAAGCATTCACGGATGTAGGCTAGGCTGGTTCTATGGATGATAGAAGATCGACCTCAGGTTATTGCACTTTTGTTTGGGGAAATTTAGTAACCTGGAGAAATAAGAAGCAGAACATGGTAGCTAGAAGTAGTGCTGAGACTGAGTTTCGTGCTACGACTCATGGGATTTGTGAACTAATATGGCTAAGAAGACTCTTGAGAGAGCTTGGAATCAAAAGTGAGGAGCCTATAAGGTTGTATTGTGACAACAAGGCTGTGATTGGGATAGCACACAAGCCAGTGCATCATGATAGGACTAAGCACGTTGAAATAGATAAACATTTCATCAAGGAGAAGATAGAAGATAAGTTGTTGTGTGTTACCTACTTGCCTACAAGTCAGTAGACAATAGATATTCTTACCAAAGGACTGCCTAGACAGTTGTTTGATAATCTAGTTTCCAAGCTAGGAATGACAAATATCTATTCACCAGCTTGAGGGAGAGTGTAGGATTTCTAGATTAGAATATGATCAATTTAGGAGTTATCTAAGTCTTATTTAGTTTAAGAGATTGAAGTAAAAAGAGATAATATTAGTCTAGAGTCCTAATCCTAGTCTAAGAGTCATCTACTTAGGTCTTAGTTCAATTATATAGATGGAGAGTTTGTAATACAATTAGATATGATTGAAATAAAAGATTATCAGGATTTGTTTTCTCCTGATTTCAGGACGTGTAGTATTATGCGTTTAATGCAATACACAAATTACCGCAAAATGTAGTAGAGAAAAATGACAAAACAAAAAGAGCTTCCACTTCTAATATTGGATATACATATAGGATCTTGGGTAGAATGCAAAGTAAAATAAAATTCTTGGCAAGGAGATTAGTTTTTAAATTTTGAACCAAGGTCACAGAGAAAAAACTAAAATACCTGCTGAAAATGATCCATTGAAGATTTGAATTTCAGAAAACTATCCTCCATGAATATTAACAAGCCAACAGTGTAATAGAAGGTTGTTCTACCACGAGAACATCTGTGGTCCTCTAAAAAAGGAAAGTGTTCTCTCTGGAAAAGACAAAGGACAAGACATTAAAGTACTATTTTTTTATGCAAGAAACATAAAAAGATTAAAAAGAAATACAAAACGGAGTACCAGTAATCCAAAAGTAGTTATACACTCAAACAAACATTATACATATCCAATACATGAAAGCAGAATCAAAACTTCAATAGAAAAATGTCTCAGTATTTACGTCAGATATTAAGACTCTGATATTATCCAACTTCAGAAGCAGCTTTCCAGTCATATATCTGCACAAAATGCATCTTAGTATAATTATCCTAAAATAAGATTGAGTCAAGACATAACAGGAACTTTTATATAGTCATCAGCAAGAATAGAACTAACCCAGATACCATATCCAAGAAGAGACTTAAGGTACGATTAATAAGCTCTTCACTCTACAATAAACAAAATTTTTAGCATTAACTGAATCCAAGGAACAAGAGAAAGTAAATAAGTTATGCAATGCACCTCTTTGTAAGACTTTAGATTAGTTGCAATCTTTCTAACAATAGCATTCAATAATAGCAGATTATCATGGATTCCAAGAAGCTCTGACAGTCGAGAATATAACATCTGAAAATAAAGTAGATATCATCAAAATGCATGAAGATGTTTAAAGTGCAGAAGAAAATCAAAGGTATGTGTTTAAACTACAGATTCATGTACCTTCGCAGAATGCACAGCCTGATCGCCAACATAAGACTTCCTAAACTGTTCAAAGAAGGTGAGAATTGCTAGATCAAGTCTTTGTTTGCTCAATTCACCATATCTCTGTCAAATTTCAAATTAAGTTGATAGGAGTTATTGGTGAGAATCTGAGGAAAAGGAAAGGATCTAGATAGGCACTATTGCTTTCAAGTCAATTTTAACCTCTTTAAACGAACGAGTAAATGATTAAATCAATCTGGCAATGCATCAAGAATCCCGTCTTAATTAGTTCAAAAATGCATATTCTCAAAGGAAAGAAAAATGGTTTGAAGTATTGGTCTAACCGCATTAGCAGGACACTTTTAATATTGTACATTCATGGTACATTACCCAAAATTGCAGGGTCCAGACCCATGTCCTACAGCAATACAGCAATAATTATAGAATTTTGCTGTCTCAACAACACAACTATAGCTCAATATATATACATATATATAATAATTCTCTAGTCATGACCGTCCTAAAATAATTATTTCAAAACTATGCTTGTATATCGTTGGATTCACTTATTGGATTAAAATGATATTTCATAAATAAGGATCCAATGATGATTAAGCATGGTCTTAATATAATTATATCATGAATATTCGTCCTGATATAAATTTTATACTTGCTCAGGACTATATATGTTCACTGTTGGATTCATTACATTTTGAGTACAAGTGTGAAGACTGGAAGCTAATAATGTTGAAATGTTGTTAAGTGATAATTAAGGCAATCAATTAGGGAGTAGAAAAACAAGGCAATGCACAATGATTCACAATCCTCATCCCAGGTGTACAATAAGCCAGTATCAATACATCCCATTGAGGTAGAAACTTCTATTTAAATATGAACATACAGAAATAGAACACAGAAGCACATATAAAGTGGACAGTTATGATCAATCAAGAAGGCTTTTGAAGCAAAAGAATTAGATTCACTCTGGCACCAACATGCAACAAAAAGTTATTTTTAAAAATAAAAAAAGAAGAAAAATATCTTCATCATTTTCTTACAAAAAGTTTCCTTGGTATGCTGCAATATGTCTTGAGGAGATTTGACTTAGCCTAAATAAGTAATGGTGAGGTGCTTTTTCATTGAATGCAGACTTTGTTTGGTATCTAGGTTCAACTTTAGAGTACTATCCTTGAAATATTACTTCTAACAAGGCACAGCTTTCAGCAATAAAGATAAAACTATGACATTTAGAATTTTACACAAGCATCTGATCTGCTATGCTTTTGTATAAGAAAAAGCAAAAAGCAGAAATTTCAAACCCTTCCCTATTTTAATTTTTTTTTTTTTTTTTAATAACATATAAAAATAAATTTAATTGATTAGGTGAGTC
The DNA here is from genome assembly GCF_008641045.1 of Pistacia vera. Taxonomy (NCBI): domain Eukaryota; kingdom Viridiplantae; phylum Streptophyta; class Magnoliopsida; order Sapindales; family Anacardiaceae; genus Pistacia; species Pistacia vera. The sequence continues at coordinate 509,278 of NW_022196673.1, read as the reverse complement.
TACCATCAAACTAAACCACTTGATGGTTGCTTTGGTGTGGTTTGTGGAGAGTAATCAGTTTTCCAGTTCAAAGCAAACCAATGTTTGCTCACCCTTGTTGATATACCTGACTATGTAATCCACTGTCAGTGACATTTATCAACTGCAAAACGCGTGCTGAAAGTTCTGCATCAAATACTTCCTGCGATTCATTTCTGCAGGAGGCAAGCAAACATAATTAGCTGAGAATAAGATTGCCTACTTGAAATGAACACTAGCATCAAATTTCTAAAAAGAAAAAATTACTTCAAGCCACCAATATGCTTTATCTTAAGAATGGCAGCAACAATATGCACTATCCAAGCAAGTTTGGCTTCAATGATTGAGAGTTCCTTATTATCCGAGCAAACTTGGAGTCCTGCTCCTTCCTGTGTAAATTAAGATGAGTCACAAAATCAAATTTCATAGAGGATTTAACGTATGTCAAATATTCAATAAAATTGAAGCATTATTGAAAAGCAACTCATACCATATACATTCGCAAGATAGGCTCCAAAATCTTCAATATATATGTAGTACAATTTTCATACTGCAATCCAGGAAACAATCAACGTCATAGAGACAAAGTGAAATTAAATAAAGTTAGTAGGTAAACATGAATTGTAGGATAAAAAAACTCATAGTTTTATTCTTTATTCAGTTATATTAAAGCTTCTGGCATGGAGAATTAAGAAATGATTCCTGGTTGAAGCATGTCAAAGTATAAACCTGAAATCCACAGAGGTGAGGAAAGAAATCAAGCTGATCTTGAAGAAGTTCAACATTGTCAAGTGGATTCTCAGAAAGTTCATCCAACAGTTCAGACTGCAGAAGAAAAATGAGGGCAGACAAGCATATTGATACTCAAAATATTGAAATCTTAATGCATAACATGCTTAAATACAACAAATGCAATCTGACCTGCAATGATTCAAATCTTGAAGAAATGAAACCTTCTATAATCATGGGCACGTAATCATTCAACAGGTCGGGTGACTCACTCTTCAAATACCGTAAAGATGTTACCATTCTGGACCAAAGCCCAAGAAGGTAGTAGACACTTGTGCCAGCCCACTGGTAAAGACAGAGCTAAATTAATCAGATTCAGACAAAAGGAGGTTCATCCATAAAGAAAGGTAATATTCAGATAGCATTCAATTCATAGAATTACTGAAAAGTAGGGGACACAACTTGACCTGCCAGGATTGCAGAGACTTTAATGTGAATTCAGCTACTAATCGTATCCAATCACTATAGTATTCATTGTTGACTAGTTCTGATAGCTGCAAAGAGATAACCAATCTTTCATATATTAGAGCTGATAAAAGAATGAGGCAATGGTGCATAACCCAGGTACACCAGATGTGTACAAGAAAGCAGGAAACATTTAGAAAATTGTTACCATAACCAGAAAGAGTTAAAAGTACATTCTATATATGTGTGTGTGCGAGAGAGAGAGAGAGAGAGAGAGAGAAACATTTGGAGCTAAATGGAGGAAATGGATCATGGGCTGCCTCTATTCTATGAACTTCTCTATTTTAATTAATTTTTTACCAAAAGGACAGTTTGGAGCTTCAACAGGGTTAGGACAAGGAGATCCTCTCCTCCATTTCTTTTCACTTCAGTGGTGGATGGGCTGAGTAAATTAATGAGAAAAGTTATTGATGCTAATCTTGTGAAGAGCATTTTGGTTGGTAAAGAGAAGATTGAAGAGTCACATCTGCAATTTGCCGATGACACTCTTTTTCTCATTGGGTGATCCAAAAAAAATTGATAATCTCCTAAAGCTGATTGATATATTTTGTTTAATCTTTGGATTAAAAGTCAATAAGACTAAGAGTGTTATAGTGGGGATTAACTCGTAGGAGGAAAAATGAACACCTTGGCTACACATTTTGGCTTGTTGGTGGGAAAATGGCCACTTAAATATTTGGGTCTTCCTTTGGGAGATAACCCTAGATCTTTCTAGTTTTTGGGACCCAATGATGGAGAAAATTGAAAGAAGATCAGCCGGATAGAAAAGAGGGTTTCTTTGAAAAGGTTGGAGACTCACTTTAATTCAATCTATGTTATCGTCTCTTCCAATTTATTATCTTTCCGTGTTTAAAATCCCTAATTTGGTGGCAAAAAGAATTGAAAAATTGATGATAGACGTCTTGTGAGAAGGATTCGGTAAAAGCAAAGGTTCTCATCTTTTAAGGTGGGACATTGTTTCGAGACCTAAAAGCAAATGAGGGCTTGGAATCTAGAATGTTGTGAAAAAGAATTTAAGTCTTTAGGCTAAATGGCTATGGAGATTTCCTATTCAAAAAGATTCTTTAGGGCAAGCTGACGTGAGGAGCAAATATGGCCTTCACAAAAATAAATGTGACACTACTATGGTTAAAATCGATTCCTTAATAAACCCTTGGAAATCCATCTCTAAGCAATATCCATCGTTTCTTAATCACATTGCTTTGGTCATGGGCGATGGGAAAGATATTAGGTCTTGGGAAGATAAGTAGATAGGTGATGCCACTATGAGTGATAAATTCCCTCACCTTCATAGGCTTTGTCCTAATAGAAACTTATCTATTCACTCTTGTTTGGTTTTCTCTCCAAATTCTTCATCATGGAATTGGAACTTCAATTTCAAAAGAACTTTGAAGTTAAGAGAGAGAAGACATTTTCTTGAGCTGTTGGAGTTAACATTGACGAGAGAAAAAGGATACAAGAAAGTGAAAATTGGAAGCTTGGGGCAATTAGTCTAGTAAATCCTTCTATCAGTTGTTGGTATATGAGTCTCCTATTGATAACTTTAAACCTCTCAAGATGATATAGAAGCCAAAAGTCCCTCCCAAAGTTCATGTCTTTTTGTGGGCTTTAACAGAAGGCAAAATCAATACTGGAGATATTATTCAAAGCAGATATCCATCAATATGCCTATCTCCATCTTGGTGTGTGATTTGTTAAAAAAGTGAGGAGACTGCAAACCACCTCTTTTCATTGTTCTATGGCTTCAAAATTATGGGCTAGAGTTTGGAAAGAATCTAGGATATCATGGGCTATCCCTGGTTCTTGAAAGGCTTTACTTACAGAGAACGTTTTTTACTTTCCAAGGAGGAAATAAGGCTAAATCACTTTGGATATGTATCATTTCAGCTCTTCTTTGGGTTACATGGCAAGAAAGAAATAATCGAATTTTTGGGGAGAAATGTGATGATAACAATGATGTCTTGTGGGATAGGATTAGACTTTTTGCTAATATTTGGGCTTCAGTTTCAAAAGAATTAAAGGATTTTTCTTTTTTCTTTATTCATCTTAATTGGGAGGGGGTTTTGGGCTAACATTGTTTAGTTTGCTTGTTTTCACATAGGAGAGGAACACTTATCACTCCCCTGTATAGATTTGCTCCCTCCCTGGATTTTTGATATTATTGGATCTCCAATCCACTGATGTACCTATCTCATTCTCTTTTTAATATATAGTTTTATCGTTTCCTAAAAAAAAAAAAAAAATTAAAAGTTAATTTTGATAGCAAAAAGTTCAACAACCTTATCTAGAAGGCAAAAAAAGGTTAGTAACTTAGAGGACAATCCCCAGTTTTCAGTATCTCTTTGTCTCTAGTTTCTTAGGATTTACAACAACCTTTTCTTTTCTTTATTCAACTAAGTGGGAGGAGTTATCAGATATCTATTCTGAGGATCTTTTTTATTGAGGTCCGCTCTTCTATAGTTATTCTTTAGTTACTTACAAATGTCAAAGATACAACCATACATGATTTATACAACTTTGTACGTCAATAGCTGATTTTGTTTTGCTAGTTTGGACATCTAATCCACTTTTGTATTTCGCTCCGTTTGAGCGATGCAGATCTTTAAATCTATCTTTAAAAAGGAATTCCTTCCCAGTCTAAGTAAATCAAGAAAAAAGATTTATTTTTATCTTGAACGGCATTTTAGGTCCAAGCCTAAAGAGAGATAAACGTATTTTTTTTTGACAAAATAATCTTCTTCTCATTTATCTCCAGAAATATCATCTACAACTCCTGGATTGGGTTAATATCAAAGACACTTCATGGATTTTCGGAATATTAATGAAAACCCTCACGATTAGGTATCTCAATAAGTTCCAATCTCTGACCAGTGAAATTTCCAAAAATATTCTCGACTTTACGTATGCCAACAAGAAATGATCATCTTATATTACAGCCAACTTTCAAAAAGTAAAGGATATTCGTGTAAATTTCACATGTCAAAATTTGTCAACAGTTAAAATTGACGGAGGTACTCAACAACAGTTCATAGTGTATCTCTGGTATTTTTAAAACTACAAGGGTAATTTCATTGATGGATAATTGCAATGACCCCAGGGGATTGGCTTAAACAGAATCATCTCCGTAATGGTTCAAGAACTACATAAACAACCCTTGATTTTAGTAATGTTTAAAAATAAATAAAAAATAGCACATGACGTGCAGATTAGTTAAAAAAAATATATAGCAGATATACTCTTTCCCAAGTTATTATAGGTAGTCTAACCCAACTATTAAACATCCCAAGTTTTAATATTATGGGCCGGACAGATCCAATCACATTTGCCAAGCCTAAACCTAAATCATACAAATATTTAATACCTCTACAATCTATATAGGCACAATAGTAAAAATAAATACACTGCATATGCTCAAAGAAATGTGCGTACCTGATAATTCACTTTAAAACGTCCAAGGAGGCGACAATACACATGATAATTATCATGATCAGCAAGACCTGACCCCAAATAAAAATAAAGGAAATTCTTGTGAAAGTCAAGTCATAATTAATATTCATATAATATGATGCAATTGTTTTTCCATTCAATGATGATAAACACAGAAAAATCACAGAAAACATGGCAGCAGAAACCCTGTAGTACACTAGTCAAATTTACCAATATTCTTATATTAAGCACAAAAGTAAGTAAAATTCAAACAATTTCAATGACTCAACAGCATTACAGTTTCCAAATTTCATGTCAGTAGAATTAAAATGTTGCTATACTAATAAAATTTTGCAGACAAAAAATATATATGTAAAATATCAAATTACCTAACAATAAATCTTGGGCACAGAAAGATTGCAAATCTACTAAACACTATAACTATAAAATCTGGACCATTCAATCACAAGCAAGATCAAGCGCTTATTCTTCATGGAAGGAGAAGATGATGATCATATGATGGCAATCTCTATTCACATTGATGTTGCTATTTCCACAGACTATTCATTTCAGCAGAAAATATAACAAAGGGAAGCACATTATTGTACCAAAAATAAAATAAAAAATGATAAGAGTGCCTGACACTCCATCTCCCATTAGCTAGGAGGGCAGGGAAAGTGGTATACTAGTTTTGCAGGCCCATGTCTCACAATGTTGTTTCTACAGTGTAACTTGAATGGCTTATTCATAAAAATTAAAAGGCGTTTACTGTAAAAGACTAAGAACTTCCATTATATCCAAAGTTTAAGGCACAGTCAATACTGTCCAAGCAACTGTGTTGATGAGAAAGAAAGATGGGAAAATGCAGTCTGGCACATGCCTTTGACTAACAAATTTAAGGCCCACAAACTCCACTAAAAGGCTGTCTTGAATGAATTCTTCCATGAACATCCACTCATCCTACATATAATATAAAAGTGAAAGTGTTCCAACGACATTAATCATGCAGTAAATCGAAATCAATACAACAGTGACCTGGAATAGAGGATTTAATGTTTTTCAGTGTCAAGAAGAAAAAAGTAACAGTACGTGGTTGGATCACATGTTATGTGTATGCAAAATATAACATAACTCTGTTATCCAACTAACTTGTCTCAGAGTAACAAAAGTTTTTAGATATTTAGAAATTTTACTAACAGAAGAAATCATTAAACATAAGAAATATATATCAGATTAAAACAAAAGTAAGGAATTAAAAGGAAGCCAAAGAATGTTAATCCCATTCACCTAATCCTGTTTGTAGTATTTCTTTGGTTCCCATCATTAAGTGGGATAAAAACTTCAATCGTGCAGAATCATTTGTGAATAAGGATCGCCTTACAGAAGCCAACAACACCAAGCACTCTAGAGCCTGGAATTAAGAACAATTAATGATTAGACCAAGAATAAAGCCATAGCATATGCCCCACAAATCGAGAAAGACTGCTCATGTTTCATACAGAAAAACTTATAAGGAGAAGAAGAAAGTGGTAAAACAAAAATGAACTGGCAATTTTTAACAAATTATGAAATAAACTTGATATTGATAAACATGTCAATAAGAATTGCTAAAACAATGATAGCTTGATGATTGATGACAATGTCATAAGCAACGATATAAAATCCACAAACATAGGAGATTTCAAGGGAAACTGATAATGAGGTCAAATTAACCACTAACTTCTAGCAGGTTCACCAAACACGTCAGAATACCAAACAACTTCTTAAGAAATTAACCTCCAAATCATGCTCAAAAAATTGATGATAAAACCGAAAATAAGGTTGGAAGTCAAGGAAATTGTAAATTTTCAACAAAATACTAACAAGTTCGTAGGCATCACTATAAGGATCAAAAACATTATAAAGGGCCATACTACCAACAAGACTTTCAGACAGTGCCATAAGGCACACTTCAAGCAATGACAAGGGTCTTTGCTGATCAGAAATTGAATATTATACAGGTTGAATAAACACACAAACAACAAAATATTCTACTTCAGACCCTATTTATTTCACAGAAAAATGTAGATACCTTCCACTTTACCATCAAAGACTACATTTTTTCAATTTTGGAGAACAGGATGAGATAGGGAAAAAAATAAAGAACAAGATGGAAAAGGAGAAAGAAGTCTGTACTTGAGAACAACTGGAAGACCAAAACAAAAAGTTGAAAGATGTTTAACAGTAGACATGTTGTCAACACCATAAAATACAGATAGGTTATTCTTCACCCAAAAATACAGCAGGCAATAACTTTAGACTGCTGTCAACACTGAGTTCTAGTTTTCATGTAGAAAATTTTTAAAAATTCTATCTAGCTGGTTGATGCTAAAGCTGTTTCAGTTGCTTTGCAGGCACCTTAATGCCGGTTCACTTATATGATTAGCATATGACATCTTGACAGCAGTCCAAAGACCTTTCACAACAAGCCTTCCTGCCAAATTATGATAGCACTAAAATTTGGCATACATGGGCATGACAAACACATAATGCAGATAAAATTACAATGTTGATGATAGCATGTCAAGACATGTCAACAGGGATCAGGAACAAGAAAGCAAGAAAGGGCATACATAATAGAAGAATAGAAAGGGAGGAGAATGCATGATCGTGCACAATGATGCAAGTTATTGTCCACACAAAATGATAGAAGGAAAATCATAACCAAACTCCAAATACTTCAGAAGAAAATGGCTGTCCTGCAGTGGACATATCACTTCTACAAACCTCCTTTGAAAAATGGGCTTGAGTGATTACATAATAATCGAAAAAGATCTGCAGTGTTGAGGAATCCTCAAGGACTGGCCTCCAAGAATTTGGGATCTACACAAGTCAGAGCAAATGTGAAAGACCAAAAAGGTAAATTATACAAAGAGATTTGGACTGCAAATGAGTTCGTGACTAACATATATGCAAGAAAGATGTTAAAAACATACCTGAACAATACCTATCTCGTCATAACTTTCATCAGATGAAGTCCCCATAAAATTAAATGATAAACATTTAAAAGGACAGCGAAAGAGCCAGTTCCTGCAACTTGCTTCCAACTTTTTTTCACCATAAAAAAAAAAAAAAAAAAAAAAAAAAAAAATAGAAGGTTAAAAACAGTCATACTCAGCCTTTAAATTTTTCACAAGAATTCTACAACCTCTGTTATAAAAACAAAAGTCAATACATTACCATCATCCTTAAGTTGACAGAGTGAAGTTAAAGATATCTCAAATATCTTAAAAAGAGATTGATCTTTGAAAGAGCAAGCTATCTTGCGTTGATAAGAAGCAGGCAATCCTGGATTGGGCTGATTATTTATAAAATGACGATAGCATTAGTGAATTAGCATCAAACAATAAAAACACTGCTATTGGCAAATTAAACAGCAAATAACAAGATAGCAAAAGGAATCCATCAAAATAAGCAATCATAAATTAAGATCGAAAAAAGTTACTTATAGAGATAAAAATTATGATATCAGAGGATTATAACTAAATGACATTTCTAGACCTATCAAATAAAAAGAAGACCAAGATCTCTCTGCATTCACCCGACTGCCAAAACCAATCACAAGTATAATCTTAGCTTTCTTTTTCAAAACTGTCCCCGTCAAGAATCTTTACTAGAAATATAGGTAATTATGTGCCTTTCTAAATGAAAACATATTTGGAGTCATATGCCAAAATGAGCAAGTCATGCTATACCAAAAGGGTAGAGGAGCTTAATTCATAATTTTTCTTATGACAAAGAATAATCAAATCAAACTGCCATCCACTCAGATTCCCTCAAAATTTAAAACAAAAGGTGACACAACATTCCCATCTGTTTTCATAAGACAACAACAATAAAGCAGCACTATACTTTTCATCATCAATTTTTCTACTTTTACTCAAAATTTCCTTGACTCTATAAAAGTTGAGCATTTTAAACATTTAATGTGCAAATGCATAAATCAATAAATAATTGGAGAATAAATTGGAAGTTGAGGGCTGTACTTTAATGGCAAGTTGATAGAGCAATTTTAAACACCTAGATAACAGGCAGAGAGCAGCCAACTTGTTGTTAAAAAATTCAAAAGAAAATCAGCAAGGTAGCAAGGCACTTATGTTATCGAACCAAGTACAGATTCAAGAAAAAAATAAATCAAACAACTGATGATAAGACGGTAAGGAGCTCAGCAAATTATTAAGTCATACTGAACTCTACCTCACCATTGAGACATTAACCGATTAATTCTTAAAAATAACTGTTCAATTCCAATGGGTTCCTATTACTAGACGGTGCCAAAACAAAGAAGCAAATGGCTTGCAGTATGCCACTTTTCTGCTCATTATGATATACTTGGAATGAAGGGAAAAATATACTACTGATGGTACAAAAGCATCTTTAAATGTGATCAAGCATTATGAAACTAAAACTTTAAATATTAATTAAAAAGAGTTGTTTAGCCGTAGACTTAGAGGCTTCCATTCACAGTTTGTATCTTTCATGGTTCTAGATTCTTTATAAGGTAAGCACCAATTTTCCTTAGCAACACAAAACTAAGCCCCATCAAGTACACCTTGCTATTTGGTTCTTTTCGTGTATATTGGTTATATGAGAAAAAAGAATTGGCATTCACTCATTTATGCAAATTATAGAAAAAAGATATAGATTGTGAACAACTTCCTTGTCTGAGATTGTACATGATTTAATCATTTTGGTAATCACTCATTCTCTACCAACCACCTCAACGACAGTGCCACAGTGCACTATTGAACAGTTAGTCCAACAGCTTTAAAAAATTATACATGATTTAATCATTTTGATTCCTTCCCTCTAACCAGCTTCTTAATCCTAAAATATCTGAAGAAAAGATGCGACACCAAAGCTTCATACCAGCCACCACAAAAGAAATGAGGAAATGTATACCTAAGATGATTTTCTACATGCTCAACTTAAGCTCCATACTAACCATACACACAATAACAATCCGTATTGAAAAAATGTTTATTTACAATTTAAGTAAAAGATATTGACAAGACTGACCTCATTCATCTCAGAAACAAGCTGGTTCAATATCTTCAAACCAATGGCATAATGACGTGGACCCTGGAGCAGATAATACAAGTTACCAACATGTTTCCACAAGAAAATACAAAAAAATAATAATAATAATAATAATAATTAATTAATTAATTTCATAAATTATCATTTATTATAATAAGCATAAAGCAATCAAATATAGTTGACCAAACAAATAAATAGATAATGTTATATGGCCTTTAAAGAACCATACATAATGACAGCCAAGGTTTAAATAAGGGCTATCAGAATTATTCACCATATTCTTGCCTGTTGTAGCAGCTATAACTGTCAAAGCCACCCAGAAAAAGGGAGAATCTAAAACTGAATAAACACAAAACTATTTGTATCATCATTCAAACAAATTTGGGTCTTAAATTCAACCCCAATAATAACTATCTTGGGCACTAAGCAGATTGATAAAGTTTTAACCATGTATTTGCATAATTATACCGCTAATCCTCTTTTCTCTAATAGGAGAAATTAAAGAAGCATCCCTCAAAAACAAGCGAACAAAATTGGAGCAATGGCAGGTTAGAGCCTAACTACTATTGTGGGGCCTAACCTATCAACTGTTTTTGCATTACATGATAACTTAACATGATAGTTGACCAAGTGGACTCCAATGCAATATTTAAAACACATTTGTAGCTATGGTTGCTTTCAATCTGCATGTATTCCACGTTAAAGGGTGTCAAAGCTTATATACAATTACCGAGCCCTTACTTATCAGCTAAAGTTATGGGTCTAGTAGTAACTTAAGCTAAAAGCATAAAATATATATTATATATAAAATATAAAATATAAAAACAAGAAAGAAGGCAAGGCCAAACAACACCAACTATCCAACTCCAGAATCTCCAAAGGTAACAGGGTGGCCTTTTGCTACTAAGAACTAGTGTCCCCTTGCTAGAAAGTTAGTTTCTCCGATAGCTTACCTAAAACCCGCATGTAAATTAATTCTAAAACAAGCTTGAAAGGACCAATTTTATTCAAAGCAAAATGACCGTAACATGATCTCAAACTGTCTTCCATAGCCCTATACAACAAAATATATTTCCTAATCATAAAATGAGAAATTCCTGTCACAAGTTACTCATCAAGTCATCCAAGAAAGCAAAGAATTGAACTTTTGATCACCAAATCTAGTTGGTATAAAGAAGGAGAACCATCAATAAAGAATTCAAGCCTCCCAACAAAGAGCAACTTAAAGACAAGGCAACGGAAAAGCTAATGGGAAGAGCACAACAAGATCCAATTGCTTAGTTCTATAAATCAGCATGCTAAATTGGTAATCGATGCCACAAAGATGATCAACAGTAGGTCCTCTCCCAATAGCTTCCATACAAGAGAATTAATATCGTAGAAAATCTTAGCAATACTTTGTAAACATATCATCAAAAATATTGTTGGAAGGCAGAAGAGTCTATATAGAAATATCAAACAAAAAATCCTCTTTCATACCTGCCATTAGGAGTGACACAAAAAAAAAAAAAACAATATATATATATAGAGTAGACCACGTTTATCACTAAGACTAAAGGCACATAATCCTTTCTCAATACAAAAAAGAACTGAGAACACGGATACAGGTCTATGATATGTAAAGCTAAGACTTGCTTTAACTCTCAGTGAGCATCCTACAATGAGACAACACCAATTGTTAATATGAGAATTTTCCAAGTATGCAACAAAAGTAAGTCTTTCATTTCATTATATTAACAATCTTGTATACACGTGATAACAAATGAGAAGGACAAATCATATAATTATCTGCACACAAATAGTACATATGGTATTGAGACCCATAATTTTATTTCAATTGCCCACTTAAATACAAGTAGAATATAAACAGAGCTGAATGGAAATCAGAGATTTGATCAATTAATCTGCACACAGATTTCTTTTAATAGTTTAAATTGGGACATGCCTACATGATCTCACTAACCGCCGTGGAAAGAGTGAAATCCAATGGGGCAGTGCCATCATAAATTGTGTCCAGATAATATAAATGTCCGGTAAAGAAATGACCCAACAGATGTTACTGACAATATGGGGTGTTTGTTTGCCCAGATTTGACTATACTAAAAGTTAGGATCGGATTAAAGGTGTTTGTAAGCTGCATGGATTATTTTAACAGGGGACTAGTTTTAAGTTTTGTCCCCCTCACACTGCAATAATGGAACCCACACTGAGGATGGGGCACGTTTTAGTGCACAAGTCTACTTACAAACATATTCAATAATTTACTATCTTATTTATATTATATTTCAATTTATAAAAATTATAAATTACAAAAATAGTCAATATAAATATAACTAATAATTTAACAAAATGTATATTTATTAATATCTATTTTGCATATTTATTAAATTCTAATAACTAAATTAAAATTAATATAAAATTTTAATTAATTTTTCTTCAAATTAATTAAATGGTAAATTTGGAATTTATTATCTAAATAACCNCACGTTTATCACTAAGACTAAAGGCACATAATCCTTTCTCAATACAAAAAAGAACTGAGAACACGGATACAGGTCTATGATATGTAAAGCTAAGACTTGCTTTAACTCTCAGTGAGCATCCTACAATGACACAACACCAATTGTTAATATGAGAATTTTCCAAGTATGCAACAAAAGTAAGTCTTTCATTTCATTATATTAACAATCTTGTATACACGTGATAACAAATGAGAAGGACAAATCATATAATTATCTGCACACAAATAATACATATGGTATTGAGACCCATAATTTTATTTCAATTGCCCACTTAAATACAAGTAGAATATAAACAGAGCTGAATGGAAATCAGAGATTTGATCAATTAATCTGCACACAGATTTCTTTTAATAGTTTAAATTGGGACATGCCTACATGATCTCACTAACCGCCGTGGAAAGAGTGAAATCCAATGGGGCAGTGCCATCATAAATTGTGTCCAGATAATATAAATGTCCGGTAAAGAAATGACCCAACAGATGTTACTGACAATATGGGGTGTTTGTTTGCCCAGATTTGACTATACTAAAAGTTAGGATCGGATTAAAGGTGTTTGTAAGCTGCATGGATTGTTTTAACAGGGGACTAGTTTTAAGTTTTGTCCCCCTCACACTGCAATAAAGGAACCCACACTGAGGATGGGGCACGTTTTAGTGCACAAGTCTACTTACAAACATATTCAATAATTTACTATCTTATTTATGTTATATTTCAATTTATAAAAATTATAAATTACAAAAATAGTCAATATAAATATAACTAATAATTTAACAAAATGTATATTTATTAATATCTATTTTGCATATTTATTAAATTTTAATAACTAAATTAAAATTAATATAAAATTTTAATTAATTTTTCTTCAAATTAATTAAATGGTAAATTTGGAATTTATTATCTAAATAACCCTATGCAAAATAATACTTAACCAAACATTGTACAAAATTAATAATCCAATCTTATAAATCAATCTTATTCAATTCCAATCCTAATGAATTAATCCAATCCAATACAGAAATGCCAAACGCAACAATGGGAAAAGTATAGATGGTCTGCTCATCAAGATAAACAAAACAGTACATGAATTGGCAAACAAAAGATTAACGAATTCTATGTTATTATGACAACTGAAATATCCAAAAATGCGGATAATACATCAGAAACAAAAATTTAAATACAGATTCATTAAACATAGGGTTACAATAATGTTAATTACAGAAATAATATAAACAACAAAATCCCTCAACATAAGATCTCACTATTTTCCCATTAACCTCTAAAATAGTATTTACCCCATAATTTTCAACATTGATAATTATATAACCATATGCACTTAGAAACAGATAACTTTTTTTTCTGATAAGAAACTGAAAAGGCAAACAGCATCATATTTAAAGCAAATTGAGAGAAAAGGTCCTATGAAGAACTGATATCACCTGACTCAAAAAGTTCAAGGCTTCTTTCAAAACTTCTTTAAATCCATCATCTTCAAGCCACCCAAACTTCGTAACTCGACAAAAGAGTTGGATCAGGGATCGAACTACAAAAGGCTGCAAGTCAGGTCCTCTGGTGGCCAGATAGGTTACAAGATAGTTTCCTTCAGACAAAGTGCACTTAGGTCAATTTGGGAAATTTTCAAAGAAAACATTGCATAAGAAACAAGAATGTGGAAATACACACACACACACACACACACACACACACATATCATAGTTGTAATCCCTTAATTCGCCTATCCTTAAGATTAGAAAACGTGAAACCCAGGAAACATTTTACACATACCCTGTACAAATAGAAAACAGAAACTGCATTATTTGATCCAAAATATCCCAAACACAAGATTTATATGATCAAAATGGTTAAAATAAGACAAAAATGAAGGGGAAGAAATAATTAATTGAGCACCAAACCTAATGATATTGAAATAGTACTTCATATCAAATAAAGATAAAAATTCCTGAAGCCAATCATACAAATTTCCCGCTACATCATTTATAGGCAAAGCTATCAACAAGCAAGCAAGAATATTACGAATATCAAGTCGGAGCTGCAAAGGGAGTCTTTGTTCTGTCACTTGTTTCAACAGGCTCGAACTAGCTAGCATCAATGCATAAGGCGTCAAGGCATTTTCCAGAATGTATTGACAATGTGAAATGCATTCAGTGCCCACAGAAAAGCAATTCAGAGTGCTCTCAGCATGAGCTCGTTCAGTAGAATCCAATGAATTGTAAAGCTTCTCGCACAAGGCTTCCAGTTGAGCCAAGCTCTCCATTGTCAAGAACTTAAGAAGAGTTCCCCAGAATTCAACCCACCACTAGAGAAGTCAATTCTTTGTCTTATTCCACGAATAACCAATAAACATCTACAAGTTTTCCATGAGATAGTATATATTTAGAGGGTATAAATAAGAAATAAATATAGATAAGTTTCACTCCAACTGAAATGAAAATATCACAGACAAACTTGAAAGAATAAAATTAGTTTGGTTGTACTGCTACAAGAATGATCATTGTTTACAAATGTATGTACAGGACAGTATATTTAATATGAATTATGAAATTCTTTGAATTACAAGAAATATACAAAATACAATGAGAACTCTAGATAAAATGACCAGGCAAGTGGTCATCAGCAAAACTCAGAAACAACAGCACAAATCCGAGGCAGTGTGGCAGCAACAATCCTGAGACAAAAAGACAACAAACAATAAAGTCCATTACATTTCAACAGAATAAACATAATACATTTAATGGTATCCGCAATAAAATTAAGATTTCCAACTGCTCGAGTGCATGCCTATTTCAGATTCCAGATATATTTACTTGTATAATTTGATCCATATATATATAAGCTATATAAGCAGAATAGTATGAAGCATCTATGCAATATCCAAAACAACACATGGCAATAAGTTTGATTAACATTATCAAAAAAAATGACCAATTAAAACTTAATACTTCGATAGTAGTACAAGGAAAGAAGATCGTTATTCTTCTAAGGAGACACATTCTGTCTCTTTTTGTGATAAACTTTTCACTTCGATAAACACTATACAGTACTTGGGTCCAAATTGCAAGTTAATAGACAATGATATGATCCAAAACAAAACCTCTCACACCGTCGTTCACAAAATGATCAAATCAAATCTTTTATTTGATAGTTCCCAATAAACCACCTACCCACCAGCCATAAGTATCCTCTATATCAAGAATATGTTTAGCCAACAGCACATATGAAATTGCACCAAAATTTCTCCCCATTAAGGAAGTTTTCTAATCAATTTTATAGCTAGAGAAAGATCATGACAACTTTACAATATTAAAATACAATCAAAGGCCGATATTTGGGGACACAAGCAACAAATTCTTCGTCAGAGATTGAACTGCCTGAAAAAGAATAACAAGAAAACCAAGCAGAGAATTCAAATTCAAACAAGCAAAACAGAATCTGATTTATCTCGTTAATAATTGTAAGCGACGAAATTCAAGACAAGATAAAATTAAAAGACTGAAATTATTAATCTGAGAATCAAAGTAAATCAGCGAAAGAATCAACAAAAGTTAAAGGAGGTCTTACACGCTGAAACCATGGGAGAAACTGAAGACAGAAAGGATGATTTTGTGAAAAACATCAATCAAAGATAGAAATTGTCTAGTTTCGGCTTATCCCAAAATAAGGAAAAATAAAAAATAAAAACAAATGCGATTCAAATTTCAAAAGGTATATATTTTTCATAAACCCCTGAAAAATCTTAAAATTTTCTTTTCTATACAATATTTTTAGAAAACATTAATCATCCCTCACAAAGAGTGCTTATATATATTTTCTGTATAAATTTTTTAAAAATATGAGATAGTGTTCAATTACCGTTGACAATCACGTGGCTGTTATTGACCAGCAGTTTACAACCGTCCAATTTCTTTTTTTAAATTTATAAACGAATTATGAAATTATCATTTAATAAATTACATATTTATTTTTGTCAATTTTGTAATTTAAATAATTATGTGTGGATAGATTTGTCATTTTAACGAGACTCAGCTTTAGAAAGAATCTTATTATCTTATTTTAAAAGTTACTCATGCTAGCTTGTGAAATCCTTTTATTAAATTAATTATTTAATAATCAACTTGAAACTTAAATAATTTTAAAAGTGATCTATCAAACACTTTTGTTATTATAGATTAATTCTTAAGCTATAACAATCCAAAACTGACACTCTTAATATGGTTAGTGTTAGGATCTTATATCAGAGAACTCACACCCATTAAATGTGATATTTATGTTCAGAGACTTTCCCACCTATCAGATCAATCTCTTAGATTAAGTTTTCTCTTAGACTTGAGTTCTAACAATTAGATACCAGAAATATTGTCGATGAAGTTGATTGTGTCGGTTTCTTCTTTCCCAAAGAAGGATGCGAAAATTAATAATATAAAACTATTTTATGTAGTTTTCTTTTCCATTGGGCAAATGGGGATCAAATTCAAGCCATTCTCTTTAAAGGTAAAATTATGTTTTTTCTTTTCTTTTTCCGATAACATATCAAACACATTCTGGTTGTTATAATTTCGTTGGTTTTGAATCAAACACTTGCAGGTTCTAACATTATAAGGTGCATAGAGGAGGAAAGAGAAGTGGTGCTTCCTTTAAAACAAGGCCAGAGGTTGATGAAGATGGCCATCTATCTTCTTGGGGAAGTGAAGATGTGAAAAAGAATTCCTATAACTGGAGAGGAATCGAGTGTAACAACTAAACTGGCCATACAAAGTAACGTGTTTGATCTTGCTGATACTGGGGTGTTATTTTCCACCTATCATTTCTTCCTCTCTCTCACTTGTCAATCTCTTCTGGTCCTGGATCTCTCTTTCAACGAGCTCACTTCCTCAATTCCAATGGCTGTTGCTGGGAAGCAAATTGGAATCACAAAGATTTGGCATGTCTCCCATTAATAACCACCAGGCATTCACTGTGTATAATTGTTCCTGCAACCTTTAATGACATGATGTTTAGATTTGATTATATATGCAATTTAAGTACTTTGCTATTTGACATAAATTTGAACAGGATAAAACTGACCTGAGTCATGAAAATTTCTCTTGGAGGAAATTTCATGAAGTGCCCTAGCTTGAAGTAGGCAAGAAAGGTTGGAGCAACACTCCCCACCCAGCAACTGGAGTGGACTAGTTTTAGTAGTGGCAAGCAAAGATTATTGCAGCAATGTTCACCACAAGGGTGACCTAAAAACACAACATGGCCACTAAATCATATACCTTCATAGGTCACTGCATACAGGACGCACTAATTAGAAAAAATATTAAAACCATAAAAGACTTAACTATGAACAATTTTTTGTGCTTTCCCCTTTGAAAAATGCCCTACCTTCCACTAAAGAGTAGCACATGGACAAATGCAGCAGATAGTGTGGAAAATCCCATACCATAAGTATGGCAAAGAAGAATAGGATGTATAGAACCATTCTTTGCACAAGCATCCCTGTCAAGATGAAAGCGTGAATCCGCAATACTCAAGATATCATATATATGTTTCACCATTCGCCATGAAAAGATTTTGCGAATGTATGGGAAGTTCTTGGCTCTGTAGAGATTGAACCATTAAGAGGATGGTATCAAGTATCAACAGATATATAAAAAGGCAGTGACCGACAGCAACATTGGCAGTGGCAAACCATTGACTAGAGAAAGGACTCCCAAGATACACTGAAATTGTAGACCAGTCAATTCCAATGGAAACGACTCCAAATCGTTTCGCCCCTGAACCCAAATGGTGGACTAGAGCAGACTTAGGAGCCAACCATCAGAACCAAGGATATTGATGTCAACATATATAGTAAACAAATAGCCTGGCAAGACAAAGTTAAACCGCTGACCATGACAATAACAAAAAAGTGATTGCGAGACATTCCCACGTTTGGTATTTCTGATCTTTCTCATGTAAAGCACTGCAATATTTCCATTAATGATATACATGAGCTAACAAAACACCTATTGTGCTTTATATGAATGCACATTACAAAGGGATTACAATACCTGAACAGAGAGACCTGAACTTGATTTCTGGCCACCACATTCAAAGCCTTGCTACCACCTAAATTTCAAACATTCAAAAGAAACTTACAAGATTGAATTTTAAGTCTTTTTATAATTCTTATTTTATAAAGAATTAAGTTTTTATTTTACCTAACTTATATAAAGCTACTTTTCAATTTCATACAAATTGATAGAAGAGAAAAAATAACGCAAAAATTGGAGTACAGCAAACTGGCGTGTAGGAAAAGAGAGACTTCTTTGGCTTTGCTGACTTTGAGGATTTCTCTTCTTATTTTCTTTTACTTTTCAATTTATTCTATAACGATGAATATGTTTGTAGTTTCTCTTAATCTTATGATGAATTAATTTTTCTATGTTAATTAGGGTTATAATGTGGCCTAATTATGAAGATTTAATTCTATGATTTTGTGTTATTTAAAGTTTATTTTTCCATGTTAAGTGTTTAAAACTGTGTTTAATGCATTTAAATATATCTAGCTAATATTTAATTGACTTGAGAACTGTATTGAGACTGGGAGGTGATTTATGTGTTTTACTCTTTGTAATGAATGTCATAAATTACATAAGAGATAGAGATGTACTAACATGACTTGTGTAGTCAATTTATGAATTACCATTGATCTTAATGAGTGTTCATATATTTTAAATCATATAGAGATATAGTGAATTAATGTGTGAGTGTATTTTTGGTATTATATTAGAAATATTATATCAAAAGAATTAGGGTTTTTCGACTGTCAACATGGGTAATATTCTTTAATAGCATGAATTAGGGAATTAAATTGGAATGGTTATGATGAAATCCATGCTCTAATGTTTCATACATTTGAATTTTATAAATTGCTTTTTAGTTTATTTTGATTTCTTTAAGTTTTCTAAAATTAAGTCTTCTTTAATTAATTTTTTCAAATAAATCTAGAGTTAGCTTATTCCAGTACTTAATAAGTTGGAAAATCTTTGTGAGAACAATATTTTTCTCATTACTTTATTATTTGTTCGATTCGTACACTTATGAGAACGATTAATTATTTTTCTCATTACTTTGTTATTTGCTCTTTCTTTTTTTTCATTGTATTGGTTGAAATTAAGAATTATTAATTATTGTGTTGGATTGCTATGTATTTAACTTTGATTTTCATTTGAAGAACTTGGTTGTCAAGGGGCATGAAGCTTTAAAACTTTGTATTTTCAATAATTATATATATTTATCTTTGTCAACCAACCATAAATTTACTACCATGTAGTTTGTAACCAGACAGTTGTTGTATACTGAAACTCCATATATAATTCATGGAATGCATATATTTTTAGAGAATTTGACATCCTATATATACATAGAAGAAGAATGAAAAACGTAATGTAACGGTTTTTTTATTAGAAATGCACAGTAATTGGTGCTATGATACAAAGAACAGTATGAATCACATGATTTGTTGATAATAAAAGATAGAGTATGATAAAATAATTTGGTGTTTCTTTGTGCAAACATACCATGATTTCTTAATAATGACGAGAAGACATGAACGAAAATGTGGAATAACACCAACCGGCACAATCAAAGTCTCTGATGAGCAGTGCTTCACATTGTTCTTGACACTCTTGCAGCTCATAATAGTCCTCACAGCTAACCAAAAGGATTGCTACTAATATGCAGCAAACTAACACCCCACAACCACTTTTACGGTAAACCATCTTTAGGCTATGTGTTATGTGATTGTTGTTTACTTGTGTTAAGAGGGACGTGATTTATATTGATTACAAGGTTGTTACCTTATGATTAGTTTTTGTAAGAAGCTTGATTGACTTTATTAAAATAGACTATTTGTTATTGTTGTTGTTCAATGTAAACTTTATGGTCGTTTTCAAAACAAAGTTTGTTAAAGACTATCCATTTTAAACTGTATAAAAATCATCTCCAATGTATTGTTACACAAAACACAATATTACATATACAAAATCCTACGAAAGTAAGCATGTCTAATGGAATATGTGAATCTAAACATACCCTTAGGTTGCATATAGTTAGGACCCTAAGAAGATTACCTTGATAATCTGATCATTACCTTGTTTGGTTCATCAGGTAATACAAGATTTTGGTAATCTTTGATTACTCAGGTAATACGAGAGAGGTTATGTGATTACCGACTCATAGAATGTTATTTTAATATTACCGTAGTAATCCTATTTTTGTTCCAATTTTACCCTTAATAAAAATTCAAAGTACAAACGCTCTCCTATTGATGTCAAATAACAATTAACCCAACTTGCTAACCGACTTTTTTAACATCATTAATTAATTATTTGGACAAAAAAGCCCCTCATTTTTTAGAGAACTACTAGAAACCCTAACCCAGAATTTCCTAAGCAAATTTGGGTGGTCGAAGATAAATGAAATTTGGGCGATCTAGGCTTTGCCGACGGCTAGGAATACAACCAAAATAACCACAAAGAAAAGGAAACCCTAGATGGGGAAGGCAAGATCGGTGGCGATTGGAGTCTGGTTTGATGGGGTTTTTGGAGTATGAGGGATGGTGGTTTGAGTGATGGTGTCGAACAGGGTTCCAACCATGGGACACCGTTGGAATTACACGAGAACTGCAAATCCAACCAGAACAATGGCCGACGAATGGTGAGCCAAGAGGGTGAGGGGTGTGGGGGCTTTTGATAGTGGAGTTGTGGGGAGTGTGTGGGTGGTGTTGTGGACCGTTAACAACACTAGAATCTGGCAGATTATGGCAATGGATGCGGTTGGGTTTCTTCTTCTTTTTCCAGGCAAATTTGACTTAGAACAAGCCAAAATGTGAAATAAAATTAGGGAAAATGTTCAAATGGTATTAATTTATACCCACTAATCTTGTAAAGGGTATTTCAGTATAATATCTAAGTACTTTATAATTACTGTCAATTAAACATATTAATTATTTATACAGCCTACACAAACCAAACACAAAAATAATTTATATCCATTAATCTTCAAGTTTATTTTTCCCATTGATAATCCTATCTTTATTTTATTAAATCATTGTCGGAACCAAATGCAACCTTATTATTTTCTGTAATTAACTAATTAATTAATCAAATTTCAGAGTCTAAGAGCATCTTCAAAAGACTTTTTATATGACTTGAACTCTTTATTATAAAGAATTTATGTATAAAAACAAAAATCTAACAGACTCTTTATTCTTTAAATATAAATTAAAGAATGAATTTGACTCTCTAGATTTAGAGAGTCAAATTTCACTCTCTATCCTAATTTTAATTAATAAATTGCAAGTTTTTATATATTAATTTTTTCTCCTATTAACTTTCTGTCTCGAAAATAAATAATATCTTTATTAAATTTAATGAGTGTATTGGATTTAAATAAAATTTTATTTTTTATATTTGAAAAATAATACAAATACTCTTATATAAAATATATAAAATATGATCTTTAAAATAAAAAATACTATTAAAGATAATAACAAAGAGCACTATTTATATCTAATCTGCTTTCATGCCACAAAAGTACAAAAAGGGTGGTAATTTTTACAAGTAAAATTATGGATAGCCCGTTTTGAAGGAATTGTTTGAGAGTCCCAAAACCTTTCAAAAACCCCGACTTTTCTGCTTCCTGTGAAGCTAAACCCCCAAAAACAATAATAAAATGGTGGTAAACCCTGTATCTCTCACCCGCAAATCTCCACTCTTGTACCGTTTTCTGGGCCCCTCCCTCAAACCCATCTCCCAGTTTGGCCAACAAATTCGAGTTCCCGTAAACCCAGTTCAAATAAGCGTTTTTAGGGGCTGTTCTACACGTTCTCTGAATTTTGGTCATGGAACTGGGTTTAAGTCGCTGGGTAGTTCCAAAATGGGATTTGGGCAACTGGGTTTTGATTCTCTCCGATTTTCAGCGGCTGCGGAAGGTGTCCCAGGTGGAGCTGGTGGTGGGGGTGGTTTTGGAGGTTCTAGTGATGGCAATTCTGGTGGTGGAAGAAGTGAAGGTGGTGGTTCTGGTGCTAGTGGTGGCGGGAGTAATTGGTCCTTCCTTTCATGGTAAAGTTTTTTGGGTTTTTTCTTCTATTTTGTTTTGTACTTTGCTTTGAGTTTTTGATTCTTAAAGTTTTTTCATGTTAAGTTTTTTTACAAGAGATTTTTGAATGTGAAAGTTAAACTCTTTTAAAATTAGGATGTTAAGTCTATCTGGGTTGATTGTTTTTTCGACGGCTTAGCCTTTACATTTCTGACGGCTTAGCCTTTATTAGGATGTTAAGTCTATCGGTATTTTTAATCTTTGAGGCAGTTGAGTTATTTGGCAGGCCATTTTTTTTTTTTTTTTTTTTTTTTTTTTTTTTTTTGCTGATTGCTCGGATTACTAGCAGACTACTTAATTTTTAAATGAATGAGAAGTATGCACTGCACCGGATGAAATTCCCAGATGTGATGTCAAATTTGAAGTAAAAGAGTTGGAGCTTTTCATAGTTTTGGACATATAACTTTATTGGTTATTGATCACTCACAAAGGATGAGTAGTTACACATATATGCCCTTCAGCTGAATGAAGCATTTTGGTTTTGCTTTAGTTTATAGGATCCCATATTGTGGTCATCACATTAGAGCAATGATCTCTTATGATGATGATTAGTGTCTTTTTGGAGGGGCTAATATTTTAAAATGCTGCTATCTTTTTTCTAAGTTAGTTTATTTTGGTATTTCATTTTTATATGTACTATAAGGGTAAAATGAATATTTATACTCTTTTTCTTCTCCTTTTTAAAAATTGTTTCCAATGTTCATTGGGTGTGTGCATGCGTTTTTACTCTTTTCTCTGTTCCTAAATCCCATTACTAAAAACATGATCCTGTTATATCATTGTAGGTATTTGGCTCTTCTTGCAAAGCATCCTGTGTCAACAAAAGCGGTGACATCTGCACTTTTGACTTTGATTGGAGACTTAATCTGCCAGGTGGACTTTACTTAAATGCAAATATGTTTCTATTGTTCAAGTTTTATTTTTTAGTGCTTAACTGTTTTTCATGTTGTGTTGATTGTATTATCATGCACTTCATCTGGTTATTATTTTGAAATTTGTATAAGTTGATAAAGTTCCATATATGGCATGATTTCATAAGCTATTTCAGCTTTGTTACTATCGGGATTTATGGCACCTTCTAATATATATCATTTTACCTTTATCTTTTCACCCATTACTTGATAGGAAATTACTACAAAAATCCTTGTGAATTTATTTGTGTGGGTAAATAAGTTGTTTGGTTGCTTAGGAGTTAGGAGTATATTCCTACATTGTCTGCATTCTGTATTTTAGAAAAGATTGAATTTGTATATAAGGTTCATGTTGCTGGCCTCAAAATGAACAGAAGACTTTTTAGAAATGATTTGATGGTCTTAAAATGAACAGGAGACTTTTTATAAATGATTTGATGGTAATGAAGTAAGTTAATAGCCAGTAATTCCATAGCACTTACCAAAAAAAAAAAAAAAATTCCATAGCACTTACCAAAAAGAAAAATTCCATAGCTGTTAACCATTATAAGGGGCAACGTTTAATACATGGTGGTATAGAATCAATATATATTAAAAAGAAAAAAATCTGTCTTATTTCTTCAATAGCCTCCCGAAAACTTGTTGCCCACCCCACCTAGAAGGAAGAGGAGAAACTAAAAAATATAGTTTTTTTAATTGTTCGAGTTGGGTGTGCTTGATTTCTTCATTATGGAAAGACTAGTTCTAAGCTTTGTTGTCTACTGAGTTACCACTTGACATGAAAGCTTAAGCTTGGTGAGGTCTTGACATAATTAGTTAAGCTCTAGAATGCTCTTACATGGAAGGTATATAAATCAAACAAAACCACAACAATAGCAGCAAACATAAAGGCAACTTATAACATCTTTCAACTTTAACATGTAATCTTGAAAGTTGAAATGAAATTGCAAATATGAAGTAGTGACTAAAAGTGAAAGAGAATACAAGAGAAACAGAGTTTTGAGAATGAACATATTCAATATTTGAAGTAAATTGAGTGTCTTAAGCAATTGAAATGAAATTTGAACTATTTATGGAATGAAACTCTTTTGGTAGTAGGCTATGTAAATGAGAGTTCAGAAAAGTAGGCATGTTTTGTCTCTCTCTTTAACATCAAAGAGAGAGCTATTGTTGTCATAGCTTGGCTTGGCATGATTGTGCCAAATGGGCTGAAACTTTCCTGATACACTTGCACAACACAATTTTACAGGGCTAGTTGTAAGTTTTACAAAATTATTCAATTAGGATGCCTTTGTTTTGATATCATTTCTCAATAGAATTGTTGTTCACATGTTAGTTCCTTATTCTAGTGCCATGTGGATTTTCATTTCCTTTTTTGTAAAACATGGAGGCACGTGTTCATGGATGTCATGATACATATTGATGTAGGATAGCCTAAAGATATTAGGGATCTATTGTAATCTCTGAGATTTGTTTTTATTTTCTTTCCTAGTTTAAATAAAAGAAGATTTTTTTGTTTGGATTGATCTTCTTTCCTCTTATGGGGAGATTTAATTTCCTCTTATCGGGGGCGTTTGGTTGGGGGTTATATGAGATTACTGATGTTATGTCATCTTATATTACTTGATTACCACGTTTGGTTGTCAAGTGATATATGATTCTGGTAATCTTCCAATACCAACAGGGGGCATTTGGATCATATAATGTTTTATTATAGGGGTATATTATATTAATGGAAAGAAATATTACCTTGAAGATTACTAGGAATGATTAGAAAATGTGTTTGGTTGGTTTAAATAAATTGGTGAATAATATGTTTGGTTGGGAGGATAAATTGGTGGGCATGTTATATAGATTACTAAATTGCCTTTCTTTTTAAATATTAATATAATAGTATTTTTTATTATTATTTTTTGAATAATTTCTTTTAACCCCCTACATTTGAAATTTTGCTAAAACACTACAGCCATATAAAACTTTAATTTGTAGTAAAATCACCCCCATCCACCCCAAGCCACTGCCAACAACCAACAACCACCGTTGGCCGCCGTTAACAGTCGATGGAATGGCGCACAATTGGCCATATATGGTCGGCCGTGCGTTGGCAAAGCCGAAAATGGCCATGGATCACAAATCCATGGCCAGAAAACGGCTAGATCTATGGCTATTTCACGGCCAAAGATGTGGCTGTGAAATAGCCACAAATCTGGTCGTGAAAAGGCCAGATCGGCCACATCTTTGGCTGTGAAACAATCATAGAAACGCCAACCATGGATCGGAAAAGGCCTTATCGGCGTACGACCGGCCAGATCCCACCTGTCGTGCACCATTATGGTGACTGAAGCCGACGATGGTGAGTCATGGTCGGCGGTGGTCTTGGGTGATTGGAAGTATTTTGTTAAGTTTTGAACCATTCTGTGGTTGGGGTGTTTTAGCTAATTTCTCAAATATAAGGGGGTTGGGCTAATTGTTATTTGGTAGACATTTGAGGCAATTGTGTTCGAAATGATTTTTAATTAAGGGAAAAATGGGTAGAAA
Source organism: Pistacia vera (assembly GCF_008641045.1). Classification (NCBI taxonomy): domain Eukaryota; kingdom Viridiplantae; phylum Streptophyta; class Magnoliopsida; order Sapindales; family Anacardiaceae; genus Pistacia; species Pistacia vera. The sequence goes on along the minus strand of NW_022196673.1, from coordinate 483,387 downwards.
AATCAGATTACCCTAGTAATGTTTTAATAACACCCCCTAACTAGGTAATAAGATTACTCCTCACATTATCAACAGTAAACACTATTTGCAATAAAAGATTACTGTAATATTTTATTACTTGCAAACCAAACACCGAAATCTTACAAAATAAACGAAGATTACCCCAGTTATCTTATATACCCCCGATCCAAACAGCCCTATAGTAGTTACTATTGATAATATTTGAGGTAATCTGATAACCTCTATTTTGTTAGGTATTGTAAGATTACTTGGGTATCTTTTTTTTTTTTACAATTTTATCCCTTATTAATAAATTTTTTATTAATAATGCCCTTATTTTAAAATCAATTTACATTAATCTACCATTACAATTTTACCCTTGTTTAATTAAATTTTTGGACAATAATACTCTTATATTTAAAACAAATTGTGAACCACCACTGCCACCCAGCCACCACCACCAACCGCCGTCAGAAGTTGCTGGAAATTGCCGGGAAACGTCGAGAATCGTCGGGAGGCTCCGATATGGCCATATTGATGGCCAAAAATGGTCATATCGAAGCCTCTCGGTGATTCTCGTCGATTTTCAGCAACTTTTGACGGTGGATGGCAGTGCCTAGCAATGGCTTGGGGTGGTGGGAGTGATTTTGTTATAAATTAAAATTTTATATAAGTTGAGGTGTTTTAGCTAAATCTGAAATGTTAGGGATTAAAAGAAACTATTCAAAAATTAATAATAAAAATAATATTATATGCAATTTAGTAATTTAAATAACATATCCACCAATTTATTCCTTCCAACCAAACATCTTAATATAACATACCCACCAATTTATTCAAACTAACCAAACACGTTTTCCCAAAAATTCACAGTAATCTTCTAGATAATTTAATTTTCTATTAATATAACATTCCCAGTAATCCAATATTCTCTGAACCAAACGCACCCATAGAGTTATTTCATTTACTAGTTATTTATTTCCTTATTTTATTTGATTTGGCTATATAAATTAAAGCCAAAATCATTATTGTACGATGACTTGAATTATGAATTGACAATAAACTTTCTCCCCCCAATTTCTATCTTCTCCCCTTTATGTTCTTCTATCACTTATCCCCTTTCTATTCTTCTAGTCCTTCTCTCCTTTCTTCCTTTCTCTCCCTTTTTTGACCCCATCACATATTCTCTCCTTTTGTCCTTTTGGTTTGGAGATAAGTTGTAATCTTTTGAAAATAGCCCTCATGATCCTACATTTATCTGAGCCAGTATAGTTTATACTGACTCTAGAAGCAGGGTGATGCTACCGTATTTGACATATCAACTTCAGATATGTAGGTCTGTTATATCACATAAACTAGGTCATATTTCACATACTATGTTAAAAATCTGGACAACAGGGTGGAGCCAGTGATAATTCATTGTTATTTAATGTTTAGAACAAAGTATTGCAAGTTTTAGTAGATGTGATTGCCTTTCATAACTGATTTAAATTGGATGGCTATTGTGGAACTTGCTTTCTTAGCTTTTTTTTCTTGTCATCATGATGTCACAATTTTAAGTATGACTTTACTGAATTCAAACATTGTTGCCTCAGCTTTGGATTGATCAAGTTGCAACATTGGACCTGAAAAGGACATTCCTATTTACTCTGCTGGGCCTTGTGTTAGTGGGTCCCACATTGCATTTCTGGTATTCCCTGGATATAACCTTTGTCTGCTTCTGATTTGTTTTTATAATTACAGAATATTTCCTGCTCTTCAGCTATTGTTTGGTATTGTAACAGCAGTTCTAATTTCTTCCATAATCAATGCTATTTTGATGCACCGTGTCTAATGCTTCAATTATTAAATAATCTTGAACGTTTCAGTTATATATGTTTTTGTAATCATCTCTTTATAATTTTTTTGATGTCATTAGATCATTGGATGAAAATCGAGACATTTAGGAACTCATCAAAAAATTGTTTATGCTCTTGGATTTCTTTTATCTTTCCTTAAGATAACTTGGCCTTTTGTAGGTATTTGTATCTGAGTAATAACTTGGCTGTTTGTAGGTATTTGTATCTGAGTAAATTGGTGACATTGCCTGGAGCATCAGGTGCATTCTTGCGCCTTCTTCTTGATCAGGTGACTCAAATTTCACTTTGAATTTTCAAATTTCGTGATTATACATGATGTTGCGTCATGATTGTATTACTCTTCTTGAAATATGTCTTTGAATGCGATGCAAATTTATTGCAGTTCATTTTTTCTCCCATATTCATTGGAGTTTTCTTATCTACGCTGCTAACACTGGAGGGAAGGCCAGGACAAGTTGTAGCCAAACTTCAACAGGTAGTGAAAAAGCATTACATTTGTTTTCTTTACTTTTCATACATTCTATTAAGTTTTGAGCGTAGCTTATTAGAAGCATTGTTTATTTACTAATTTCTTATTTTGTTTTGTTTGTATACTATTGTACTTTCATTTTGTAGGAGTGGTTTCCTTCTGTTCTTGCTAATTGGCAACTGTGGATACCTTTCCAATTTCTGAACTTTCGGTTTGTGCCACAGCAATTCCAGGTATGATTATGAATGGCAAAAAGCGCATAAGGAGTTGTTTGTACAGTAGCATACACTTTTTTGGCCATAATTTACCCTTGAAATACTAAATGTTAAGTTTCTTGCTGGCAATATATCTTTCAGATTGTCTGATTTGGGATATGATTAGATTGGTTAATGTAAAGGAGAGGTATTATTGTATGCTTTAATGACTCATTATTAGGATATTACTAGGTACTATATGCCTACCTTTTGTCTTCTTTCTTTCAATTGAAGTAAATTAGCAGAATTACTTTCCAAAGGTGGCCTTAGCGGTTGGTTCTGTCTGACATTGTGTTCTATGATGCGTGCTAAATAAGTATCTATTGACCATATTAAGAAATCTATATTATTCGTTTGTGAAGTTTCACCATTCATAACTAAGGTATCTTTCTGTGTCTTGTTTTATCAGTCGTGTTTTGATTATTTGACATGACTTTTTTTTTTTCATTTATGGCATTAATTTCAGGTCCTTGCTGCTAATGTTGTTGCTTTAGTTTGGAATGTGATTCTCTCATTTAAAGCTCACAAAGAAGTCCTGCCAAAATAGGTTTGTTTTTAGTTCATGAAACTGCAAGACTCATGCTGTGATCCTCTTAACTATTATCCATGATTTCTGTTTTTGGTGGCAAAGTTCAAATATCTTGAAATGCTTGATTGAACTTCTGCCTTGTTTTTTGATGGATGCTTTGACTATGGATTGTTGGATCTTCATTCATGGTGCCTCACCAAGAACCAACCAAAAAGACACCCTGATATTTGTTGTTCATTTGATTGTCTTGAACTTGATGTTTTTGCATAGACAAAATTTTCTGGCTCCAATTGGCATAAGAAAATATTGTAGTGTAAAGTCCTCCATCCATTTCATTGCTGTGTATTTGTGGTGAACAGGCAGTCAATTCAATTTTGCCGGAAGATAACAATTACTCCATCAATCCTCATATAGAGATTTGTTGATGCAAAAGACGTGGGACCGGGAAACTGTAGATTATTGTACTTATTTTCATTATTCTGAATTGGTTTATATGATGTGAACATTAAACAAACTTTGAATGAATTGCATTGCATCCACCACTGAGGAATACTTACACTTGCATGATTTTTGTTAGATTAATTTTTTTATTAGAGGCTCTTGTTGTTGAGAGGATATATTCCTAATGGGACAGCAATTTATGAGCACAACTTGTTTATTTTAAGAAATTTTAATCTTAGGTAATTTTCAATTTTTTATTCAAAATATAGTTTAATTTCAACTAATAATTATTATAAATATAATTATTCTATTCGTTTGAATATATTTTTCCTTATCTTATTCCTACTATTTTCAAAATACACATTTGTTTCCCTATTTTGAAAATACTATTATATTTTATTCAATTATTTTTTAAATCCTCTAATTTGTTAATTTAATTAAACACCCCTAAAAAAAGTTTAAAAATTGACAAAAACACCTCCACTACCTAATTTGCCTGATGGTCACCACCGTCGGAAGGTAGTTGAAATATAGTATAATGGCGTACTATTAGTTGGATCTGGCCGGTAGTGCGTTGATATAGCATTTTTTAGTTATATCTACAGTGGATCTGGTTAGAAAATGTCAAATCTACAGCTAAAGATCTATAGTCATATCTAGTCGTCAACGACGACCAAGATATGGCTATTGTTAACGACCAAGCGTGGCCAGATTTGATCGTCAATGGTTAGATCTAGTCGTAAATCTGGTCTTTTTCGGGTTAGATCCACGGTAGATGTAGTTGGAAAAAGTCATCTCAGTGTATGATCAGTCATATCTAGCCGGTTGTGTATTGATACAATAACTTCGGTCACCCTCTAACAATGATGATCGGTTATCGGTATTTAATTGATAGGTGGGGATGTTTTTATAATTTTTAATATTTTTATTATAAGGATGTTTAATAAATTAATAAACCGATTGATATTTTTGTTAATTTTTAAAACTTGTCTTATTATTTTCACTCAATTCTTTATTATTTCAAAAATACTATTCCAAATAGTAAAAGAAACACACCCAAAAAGTAATTTTAAGATGGTAAACTGATTCAACAAGATGGGGTGTAAAGGATTCTGACACGTGTGATAACTAACCCGGTGATGGTACTGGGGGGATCCTAGGATTGGCTTATTTAGACAATTCATATAAATTACACACGTATTGGGTAGAATTTATATGTGTATTACAAATGACAAAAATACCCGCAAAGAGAGAGAGTATGACGACAGTGCAAATGCAAGCATGAGATCATAAAACGACAAAGGTTTCTGTTAAAGATAACACACCCATGACTCGTGACAATGACACGTCGAGTCAATGGACGCGTCATCACTCTTTTTGACCCAACTCTTCTCTATTCTTCCAACAAATTCTAGGTCAACAACCTCCCCCACTCTCTCACCTACACGACCATTTTAATATGATCACCAAAAAAAAAAAAAAAAAAAAACACTTATTAAATCCCTCTTCATTTAACCTCCGAAAATTTGTTCTTAAATTGTCCAATTATGAATTCTATAAACACGTCATTTATCAATAAATTAATTCATTTATCAATTTTTTAGAGTCAAAATAGTTTACAAATAAGAAAGAACAACATAACACTTCTCAAAATAATATCAAATTTCTCTTCGTAAATAATATGTAGTGTTACGTGGTTTGAATGTATAAAAGAATTAACATGCTATATTTATATAGTCAATATCTCATAAGATAATTTTTTTTTTTTTTGTAATCGAAATGTTCAGGTCAATTTATATATACTTCAATTAATCTCAAAGATCTATTAAACACCTTATAAGTTTAAAAGGTCAGATAAATCATAATATTATTGTGGTAGATAAGTGATTTCAAAGTTTAAACCCAAGAATTTAAAAAAATGAATAAACCTCTTTAACCATCAGATCAATATCTTATAATTATATAAAATGACACGCTACTTTAGTTTAAAAAAAAAAGTGCTATTACTCGATTAAAAACTACACTAAAACCCAAAAATTATTAATTTAACCAAAAATTCCTAAAAGATATTACTTGTATGTAAAATAATTTAATCGAAAAAATATATAAATAACGTGTTATAGAAGGTGTACAAATACAATGGATTCTCTAAGCGATTGAGAGGATTGAACTGTTGACTACTTTGTAATTACCAGTACCGAGGCATTGATGAGTCAACAGTCAACAGAGCGTGTGGACCGTTAGATTGGAGTTTGAGATGATGAAATAGGAGTTGTTGGCAGGAACGGATACACGTTGAGGGAAGTCACAGTCAGTCAAAGATGAAAAAGACAAGAATGTACAATCAAGTACAGCCCCTCGTTTTTGACTCCCTATTCCCAATTCATACTATTCGTCTCTAAAGTCAATTAGGATTTTATATTGTATAGTTTGGTATAACTTACAATTTTCTTTCATATTTCACTAAAATAATTTTAATTTGAAGGTTAAGTTTGTGAAACTTAATGTAATAACGCTAATTTAACTCATTTTTTATGTATAAGCATACTATATACATTTAGTTTATGGAGGTTTTAAAAACAGAAGACAAAAATATATATTAATTAAATTGACCTAATTTTTGTGGGTTAAACCAAATAACCTTTGCAACGATCCTAAACCAAACTAGTTAATTATAAATTACCAATAGTTCACCTTTCTGTTTTAAAACTCAAACTGGACCGACTGATTCGACCAGTAGCCAGACTCTAATTGGGTCGATTACATGATTTAACTTGGTTTTGCCTTTAAACCGGATCAGCCCGGGATTGACCCAGTGTGAACAGTACTAACCCACGGTTCAACCCCCAAGACATACTAAATTGGGTCCCTTTCTTCACCGCTACTCAACCATAACAACGCGACTTCGCCAGTTCACCTTCGCCCATCCGGCATCCACCAAAGTTTACTTTACTTTAATCTTTGATTCTCCTATAAGTTGCTGTCACAACTCCCAATCACAACTTTGCTTTCATTGCTTTGGTTTCGTTTCCTTTTGATTGTTTAATTCATTTTGGCATAGATGATTTATGTGTTTGTTGAAATAGGGATTTGTATGTTTGTGGTGTTTTATGGTGGATAAGGGTTTTCGTGGTGGCTTTGTGGTGGTTTGTCCAACGTTGGGCTGATTTGGGGTGGATTGCAATTGCGACGACTAGAGTTTCCTGGCCAGATCGTAGAGGCGTGTTTGTTGGATTTCAAACATGTAAGGATTTATGCATAATTTTTAGGGGTATGTATGTTAATTTTCATAATAGGGTTTCATACTAACGTCACCGGTCCGACCTGACGGTCAGACCAATCAACTTGGGGATGGCCCCTTGACCAATTCAAGGCTTGGTCCGGATATAAAAGCATTGGTTCACGTATGTTAATGAATAGGTTTATACGAATCTTTGTTTGTCTTCTTCAACCGAAACATGTAACTCCTCACAAATTATTGTCATTTTAATATGGATGACACAATAATAATACATAATACTCTAATATAAATATATACATTTCATAAAAATAAAAAACTCTTAAAGGCAATAAATAATTTCAAATTCCATACTTCAATCGATTTCCAAAATGCTCATGCTTTACAAAACAATTTTTCAACTCTTCCAATCAATTTTAATACCACATCCCATTACTTTCAAATACCTAGCTTATAAACTTAAAATCAAATATTTGTTTGTTAACATCTCAAGACATGAACACCTAAATATGGGGGATAATCACAATCAATGACAATAATATAATTCTAAATACATAGAATCATATCACTTATACAAAATTCGTATTTTAAATTTATATCCTAATTTATGTGACAAATGGTTTGATAAATTATTAAATTTATCTTAATATATTAAGAAGATATTATCGAATCAATTATGTATATATAGCATTATTGTTAATATATATGACATTATACTATCGTTTACTACTAGATATGTATATATAGCATTATTGTGAATGTTAGGACGCTCATAATCATAATAGTCAACCTAAATCCATAGAAGTTTCCTCTCATTAGTCTATAATTATTGTGGTTGTTGTTTTGATACCATGAGTGATTATTGAATTAAATTGATAAAATTGTTAAATCTTACTATTATCAAATCAATCTTTTAAATGTTACTATTATCAAATCAATCTTTTAAATGTATTAAATCATTTACTTTTATATATGATAGAAATAATGTAGATAGATTGAGGGCATATATGTAATTATGATATAAGTAAATATATTAGGTTGTATATTACATTTTTTATTATGAAATGAATAGTGTGAGTACCAATTTTACGAACATGGTATCAGAGCTAGGGTTTGGTACTATTCTGATTCAATTTCCATTTTAACTTTTCCGGCAACCGGCAATCTTGTTTCTTATCATTGTATGTGATTTTGGCGGCCAACAATCTCTAGTCTAGTCTCTCTTTGTGATTTCAGCGGCCGGGGACTATTATTTTGTGATTCCGGTGACTTTTGTTGATTCTTCTTACATTCTCCTATGATTCCACGATCTCCTGTGATTCCGGTGACTCTTCTAATCTCCTGTATTTTCAACGAATCTTCTCGGCTCTATTTTCAGTAATATCTGAGTGGGTTGACTAGTTTTTTATGTCCATTCGGGTGGTATGTGTTGGTGCTTTGTCTGATTTTAGTTAGCATTTTTTATTGATGATAAGATTGTCTTCTTATTTTGGATTTGATTTTATTGTGGGTTCCAGTGTTGTTTGTTTTGTTCTACATTTGTTTGGATTTGAAGTGTGCATTTGGTGATTTGGGTTTATTGAACAGTGGTGACTTTGGAAAGTTATTATAGAATTCTTTGGTGACTTAATTACAATATGGCAGATTCAAGTAAACAAGTGGTGACTAAAATTTCAGTTACCCCTTCCACCAAAATTACAGATAGGAAATTATTAGGAAAGCAAAATTATGTTCAACGACAACGAACTTTTAGGCGATATGTTTCCAACATTGGCATGGGGGATGATTTAACTAAGGATCCATCTTCAGAAACAGAGACTAATAAGAAAACTAGGAAGAAATGGCTAATAGAGGATGATAAATTGCTCAATCAGATTCAAAACACTTTGCATCCAACGGTGGATGATATTACTGATCACTGTGATACAGTTAAAGAATTGTGGGATTATCTCGAGTTTTTATACGCTAGAAAACAAGACTTGTCTCGTGTTCATGATTTGTTGTTGAGGATTTATAGAGCTAATATGCAAGAGAAGACATTGCTTGAGTATCATACAGAGGTGAAGCAAGCTTTTCAAGAAAAAAAGGTTATATTTCCTATGACTACTGATGTTGTGAAGATGATAGAACAAGAAAAGCAAGTGGTTGTGCAATGTTTTCTATCTGGTTTAAGACCAGAATATGATGTAGTTTGGACACAGCTTCTAACCGGTGACAAACTTCATTCTCTCACTGATGTATATGCTCATCTTCTTCAGGTCAATAAAGGGGAAAATAGAGGAACCTCACAGAATCATGCTATAGATCTAGCTAGCATAAAGACTAACAGTGGTAAATGAAACAAAGTGGTGAGTCTGGATATGGGGAGTAGTTGTGGTCGTGGCACTTGTACTTGTTTCTATTCTCGTGTTAAGGGACATGCAAACAAGAAATGTTGGAAGCTTCATGGGAAGCCTCAGAATGGGCAAAGGTCTTAGAAATATGCCTACGTTGCCATTCAAGATGGTCTTATACCTACTTCTTCCCTGGTTACTATTTATGTTGATAAGTATACTCACCTTGCTCGGATTGCTAGTCCTCCATCATCCATTCCATCGATTGTCGATACATTAACAAAGTTGGTAATCCTACAGCATGTGTGTTTACTTCTAGTAACAATTGGGTCATTGATTTTGGTGCTACTCACCATATGATAGGTGATACAGGTATTCTATCATCATTCACATCATCTTCTAATTTGTATTCAGTTACTTTAGCTGATAGATCTACTATGTCTATTATGGGGTGTAGTACTACTAATCCTGCCAAATCTATATCTCCCTCCTCTGTTTTGTGTCTTCCTAACTTTCTTTTTAATTTATTATCTGTTAGTCAAATCACTAATACATTCAACTATGCTATTTATTTTTTCCCTACTTATTGTGTCTATTAGGATCTTGGGACGAAGCATATTATTGGTAGGGGTCGTATCTCGAGTGGCTTGTACATGCTTGATGACATTTCTATTCTTGTGCCACAACTTGTTGCTTGTACTAGTGATTGATCCTTGTCCATCTTCCATGGTTGTTTTTTGGACATCCTTATCTCCCAATCTTGAAGAAATTGTCCTAGTTTAAAGTCGGTGTCATATTTTGAATGTGAGCCATGTCAATTTTGGAAACACCATCGAATGTCGTATAGTCCTAGAATAAATAAACGAGCTACGACTCTTGATATTATACATTCAGACATTTGGGATCCTTGTCCTATTTTGTCTAAATCTAGGTATAGATACTTTGTTACTTTTGTTGATGATTTTTCACGTGTAACTTGGCTATATTTTATGCAAAATTGTTTTGAGTTATTTTCCATTTTTTTGTGCCCTTTGTGTTGAGATACAAAATCAATTTGCCTCTTCGATTAAAATTTTGTGGAGTGATAATGCCAAAGAATATTTTTCTGCATTCTTTTTCCTCTTTTTTGTCCACCAGAGGTATTATTCATCAATCCTCTTGTGTGTGTACACCTCAACAAAATGGGTTGCTGAAAGAAAATTCTTCATTTGTTGGAGGTCGCTCATACACTTCTTTTTCATATGAAAGTTTGTAAAGAATTCTGGGCAGATGCTGTTAGTGTATGCCCTAGGAACCAATCATGCCGTCAGTTTCAATGCATTATGTTTTGTATATATATGTTAATGTATATACATTTTGATCTTATCAATAGAAGAAAGTGTTCTTATTTCACATGTGGTCTATTGCTTCATTTATATATATGTATTACATGTGAAATGTCCGGATGATACAAATCTTTAGAATATCAAAATCATCAAAGTATTCCCTATATAGGTAATATTAATTGGGCAATAATATTACATAGTAGGCATGTTAAATGCCTCCGTAGAATATCATGTGATGGTATTAGTGTGGGTGATTATAAAAGTTATATCACTAGGGCATTAACATAGATAAGCGGTTAGTGAACTATTTATCGAATATGGCCGTTTAAGATGAATCACATGGACATTTAAAATGTAGTAAATGATTCATCATAAGATCGTACTAGTGTATTATTAATTCTTAGACCTGAGATATCACAGTTGGATTATGTATAAACGCATATGATTCATATGGTGTATAAACACAAGGCTAATCATGTCACATGTTAATAAGCCGATTTGGCCATGTGTTGTTTATGTGTGAGGACAAGTGATAGTCAAGATGGGATCCGTTGACTTGATATAGATTAATATCAAGTTCCTAGACAAATGTCAAGATACATTGGAAAAGGGAAATCTCCGGCCGGGTTATATAAAATGTTACCTGAAAAGTTGTTTCATGGTGACACGTTTCATATATATTGATTGTCAATTTGATATAAAATTAAGATAAGGATTTTGACATACCAAGAATTCATTCTTAATTGGGATTAGACAACGGAAGGATTTGATTATACAACGCGTATGATTATAAAATGGTTCGTTGCAGTATATCTTCATTGTGACTTAGGGGTTATGAAGCATTGCTAGATGCCTACCATAATCGGTGGGAGTTTTGTTCATAAAGAGTTATGACAAAACATATCAGAATAGACTATGATATTGGACCCACAGCTAGGCCACAGTAAACCTAAGAGGTCACACATAAAAACTAAGGAGAATAGAGAAATAGCCAAAGATAGTTGATTATCCAAGGTTGGCTAGCACCTACCGAGAGTAATAAAGTTATTTATTTTATTATCATTGAATTAGATTTAATGGAGGGTTATATTAATTATTATGAATAATTTAACAGTTAAATTGTTCATAATTAATCATTTTCTTTATATTAAGTTGAATTTAAGAATGGGTTGTAATTGTAAACGTATGAAAGATTTAAGGGTTAAATTGTTGTGTAAACAATTTAAAAGTTAAATTATTAATTGTGATTAAATGTTAATCCAATGTTATTATTTAAAGAAGTTTAACAACTTCATAATAATTATGGAATTATTTACAACTCCAAAAAAATTATTGAATTGTTTACAAGGCTACATATATAAAGAAAATGATATATCAATTTTTGAGATAGAGATAAAAAATTTCTAAGAACCCTAAATGTCTCTCTTGGCCTAATTCTTCTTTTACCTTAGTGTGGATAATCTTTTGTTTAATTTCTCTTGAAATTAAAAGTCTTCAAGATTGCTAAGGACTTAAGGTAACAAGTTATACCTTACTTGTTTTCAATTTGATTGAATTTTTTTGCAAAATATGAATATACATGTTATAGTATCACATGTATCATTCTCCATGCATTCCATCTTTCAGGTGCGGTTTCTACAGCTTGTCATTTAATCAATTGAATGTCTTCCTCTCTTTTGGGTGGTCAGATCCCTTATTGTATTCTTTTTCCTTCTCAGTTTGTATTTTCTCTTCCTCCCAAAGTCTTTGGGTGTACTTGTTTTGTTCAAGATGTTCGACCTCACCTTTCCAAATTAGATCCTAGGTCTCTTAAGTATATATTCTTGGGTTATACTCATTACTAGAAGGGTTATCATTGCTTTTCTCCTACATTGGGTAAGTATATTGTCTAAACTAATGTTTCATTTTTTGAAAATACTCTTTATGTCGACTCTTCAGTTTCATCAACCCCTATTGTCCTCCATGATTTTATTATTTGTACAATTACTCAACATCATTCCCCCAGCCCCTCCTCGTTCTCTTGTTACTTAAACTTACTCTTGTCAGAATACTCAGCAACAACATGTGGCACCTGTGTCGGTATTTGACTCATTGCTCCTACCGCCAGCCTCGTTTCAGGATTCGAATCCTTTTGACCTTGATCTTCCCATTGCTTTTCATAAAGGGAAGTTTTCTTGTACTTATCCTATTTCCTCTTTTGTTTTTTATACCTCCTTGTCTCTATCCTCCGAGTCTTTTGTTGCATCTTTAGATTCCATGTCTATTCCCAATTCTGTGTCTGAAGCGGTTGCTCATGATAGGTGGCTATGGGAGAAGAAATATTGGCTCCCTAACATAACAATACATGGGACCTAGTTGACTTACCAAGTGAAAAAATTGTCATTGGGTGTAAGTGGGTGTTTATAGTGAAGCCTAATCCGAATGGATTTATGGCCCGGTTGAAAGCTCAGTTGGTTGCTAAGAGTTAGACTCAAACATATGGTATTGATTACTCTGGGGCATTTTCTTCGGTTGCTAAAATGACCTTTGTCTAGTTATTTATTTCTCTTGTAGCTTCCTATAATTGGCCTCTTCACCAACTTGATGTTAAGAATGCATTTATACATGGTGGTCTTCTTGAGGAGGTTTACATGGAGCAACCTCCAGGGTTTGTTGCTCAGGGGGAGTTCGGAAGGGTATGTAAACTGAGAAATCTTTATATGGCTTGAAACAATCTCAACGTACCTGGTTTGGGAGGTTTAGTAGTGTGGTGTCTGAGTTTGGTTTACATAGAAGCGTTTATGATCATTCTGTCTTTTATAGGCAATCTAGTTCTGGCATTCTCCTTCTCATTGTTTATGTTAATGATATTGTGATCACAGGTAGTGATAGTAGTGGCATTCATAGTTTGAAAGACTTTCTGGCTTCTAAATTTAACACGAAAGATTTGGGCTCTTTAAGATACTTTCTATGAGTCAAAGTTTCTAGGAGTAGAAGATGAATTGTTTTGACTGAAACAAGCCTAACTGGAGCTAAAACTTGTGATACTCCTATGGTTTCTAATGTGAAATTGAATACTGAGGATGGAGAGTTGTTTGGTGATCCAGAGCGATATAAACAAATAGTTGGGAAATTGAATTATCTTACAGTAACCCGTCCAAATATTGCGTTCTCAGTAAGTGTGGTGAGTCAATTCATGTCATCTCTCATGACATCTCATTGGGATATGGTTTGTCATATTTTAAAATATATCAAGGGAGCTCTTGGACGTGAGATTCTTTACAGTAATCATGGTCACCGTAGAGTAGAAGGATTTTCATAAGCGGATTGGGGAGGATCATATGTAGACAGACGATTTGTGATTGGATTTTGTGTCTTTGTTGGAGGAAACCTTATTTCTTCAAAAGTAAGAAACAACCTGTTGTTGCTAAATCAAGTGTAGAATCTGAGTATCGAGCTATGGTACAGGTGACGTTTGAGCTTATTTGTATGAGACATCTTCTTAGAGAAATTGGAATTGGTGATCCAGGGACTATGGACTTGTGGTGTGAGAACCAACCAACCATACATATAGCAAATAATTCAGTTTTTCATGAGCGGACAAAGCATATAAAGATGGATTGCCATTTTGTGCGAGAAAAGCTTGAACAAAAATTGATTGCTATTAATCATGTTAGAACAAAGGAACAACTAGCTGACATCTTTACTAAGTCGCTTGTTGATAAAAGGGTAATTTACATTTGTAACAAGTTGGGCATGATAGATATATATGCTCCAGCTTGAGGGGGAGTGATAGAAATAGTATAGATAGATTGAGGGAATATATGTAATTGTAACAGAAGTAAATATATTAGGTTGTATATTACATTTCATTTTTCGTCTCAAAAATGTTTTTGCGCATCTAGCATCTAGAGTTATTCTTGTAGAAAATTTGAGAGCCTATAAAACTTAGAAATCGTGATGAAAACTAGAAACGTTTTTTATACAAAAATTTTATGTAGGCTTCAATTGATTATCTTATTGCATATGTCATTCCAGAAACTTACTTCCCTATTTGTGAACATTGAGGATTCAGTTAATAATAATTGGTAATATTAACATAAGATACGTATAGACCTGGCAAAACGGGTAATATACCCATAGGTCCACAAGTACCCGGTCAGTTTTAGTGTGTATGAGTTCATGCATTTAAAACCCGTGAGAATATTACCTGTACCCGACCAACCAATTATTTTTACGGGCAGGTCGGGTGATACCCACAAACCTGGTTAGCAAATTCACGTATCATTCGGGAATTTATGTATTTTATCAGCACAGCAATGTTATTCGCAAACTATATGCCTCAAACATTTTATTCGCGAATTATTCAGTCGTATTTTTGCAAAAAAAAAAAAAAAAAATCGTTATTAAAAAAAATGTGAAAACGATGTTGTTTCTTCACTTAGTTAGGATTAGGCTTTGTCAAATGAAATCTCCTCTTCGTCTCTTCTTCTATTGATATTCTCCTTTTCATCTCTTGGTCTCTTCTTCTCTTCTAGTGTCCAGCAACAGTTCCTCCATCTTGGCCGTCAGCCCATCAACCTTCACTTTGAATCTCGTCCTCAAACTCTCTTTTCAACTCTCTTTTTCCAAGCTTCAAGTCCAGGACTTCAAGCCTTAAGGTACACACTTTTGTTATTAACTTATTAATTATTGTTGCTTTCTTTTCTTTCTTTCTTTTTTTCCCTTTTTTTTGCTTGATTTGTTAATGAAATGATTGATTGTGTGTGTGTGTGTTATCCGTAGTGAAGCCTTGTGTGTGTTTGTCTTTTTTGTTTGATTGTCTTGGATTCTTGTTATGTTGGTGGATTGCTTGTGTTTGTGCTGGTGTGTGAGTAGTAAAAGGGGTTGGCTTGGTGTTTTAATTGGAGTAGGCTTGATTTTAGGTGGTTTGTGGGGGAGTTTTGTGTTGTGGTGGTGTTTTGACTTGTGTGTTTCTCCTTTGGTTGACCGATTGGATTGTGGGTGTTGTACTGGTTGTAGGTGGATGATTAGTGGTTAGAGAGTCACTTATTATGAAAGTTGCAAGCTGGTGAATACCTGGTTGAGGTGTGTCTTAGTTGTGAGAACTTTTTTGTTGATTCTAGTGATAATGCTGCCATGGTTAAGTGTTATAAGCTAGTTGGTGCTGGGCAGCAGCTGCTTTTCTTTTCCTGCTGGCGTTTTCTCCTTGTCTCAAGGGTCCCTGCATTTCTGCATTTGGTCTTAGGTGAAGACTTTGCTGCTACTGCACTTTTTTCTACAGAAGTTGCACTTGCCTCTTTTCCTTTTTTTTTTTTTTTTTGTTTTTTTTTTTTTTTTGGTTTTGGTTTCTTTTTGTTTAGTCTCCCCAAATTGTTTTGGATGATGTTGGGGTGTGGCTGGGTGTGTAAGAGGTTTGTACATCCTAGATTGTCTTTGTTCTTTTTATGTTGCACCATTTGTTGTTTTTCATAAGGACATGTTGCTACGGGTTTTTCCCGCTTACGTGTTATTCGTTATTTTTTATAAAATTACTAGTTACCCAAAAAAAATTATTGTGTGTTGTAAACTTGTTTGTATCTGCAATTCTGCACTAACAATTGTGTTGTGTTTTTTTTTTTGGTATATCATCCTAAGTTTTCTTTTGTATTTGATGATGTTCTCTTTTCTGTTCTTTCAAATGTAGACTCAACCTAATATGGTACGAAAAAAAAGATAAAATTTGGCAGCATGTTGAGGAGCTCTAGGGGAATAAATGGAAACGTAAATTCTATCAAAAAGTATGTAGTGGTGGGGCTTATAGAATTAAAGCACACTTGTCGAGAATTACTGACTATGATGTTAAGATTTGTAATAAAGTCAATCATGAGACACAAACATATGCATTCTTAGCTATGTCTGGAAGTGGAAGTAACAAAAAATTAAAAAATTCAGCTGATTCTTCTACTGCTTTAAACTCTAATGATCATGAGGAGGAAACAGATTCACCATTTTCGCCGCTTTCTAAAGGTAGCTAAAGACGTCAAAGTCAAGCATCTTTACTAGAAATGAATAAGAAAAAAAAATAAGGAGTTTGTTGATAAAATGCTTGCTAAGTGTTTTGTGGTGAACAATATCGCTTTTAATGTTGTTCAAACTGATGCTTTTAGAGAATTTGTTAAGGCAGTGGCTGAATATGGTGTAGCATGCAAGCTTCCATCTTACTCAACTCTTCAAGCTATGTTAATTCCAGAATCTAGAAAAGGTATTGATGAGTATGTTGCTATGGTGAAGCGTTCTTGGAATACATCTGGACCTGGTTGCACTATAATCTCTTATATATGGACAAATATAATGCACCGACCTTTCATTAATCTTGTGGCATATTCACATGGCAGTGCAGTGTTTATAAAATCATTGGACGTTTCCTGAGAAATAAAAACTGGGATTTATCTGAAAGAAACTGTTGTTTTTGTAATTGAATCAGTTGGACAAGAACATGTTGTGCAATTCATAACTGATAGTAGTAGTAGCAATTTCACATCTATCTAGTGACATGCTCATTGGATAGTATCCTCGAATGTATAAGACGAGGTGTGCTGCTCATGGAATTCAACTTCTTTTGAAACACATATATGATGAAGTTAATTGGGAAAAAGTTGTCACAGATAAAGCAAGAATAACAGTTATGTTCATGACACGGTACATAGTTTTTCATGTAGCAATGAAAGAATACACCAAAGATAGACAATTGAGACAACCTTGTGCCACAAGATTCACTTCAAACTTTTTAATACTTCAATCTGTGTTGAATTTAGAGACGTTCAGTTGTATTATAGTAGGCCAGCTACCTTATTTACTACAACGGCAAAAACGATGTTACAAAAAAGTCATCCTCGTAAGTTTTTAAAAAAATTGTACATCTTTTTTGTACATTGTTTCTCTCTTTGTATTCAAGAAAACTTTTTATGTTATTTGCAGGAATATGGTGGGATTACAATGGGGATGATCTTCTTGTGCTCAAGAAGTATGTCATTCAAATTTTGAGTCAACCTTGTAGCGCTTCATCATGTGAGAGAAATTTGAGTGCCTTTGAAGCTGCTAAAAAAAAAAGGATAGGACACGCTTGTGTATGTGAGGAAGAACACGATGATGATGGATAAGTTCACTTCAACGATGAGTCGCGACTTGGAACCTATAGATCTTAAGAAATTGAGAGAGCCTCCAGACTATCAACATGAAGAAATTCATATGGACGAAGATGCTAATTCTACACCAACGATTGAGGGTTACTTGGATGACTTGATGGATAATGATGACATTTCTTGGTTGGATGATGCTCTTTTTTGTATTGTTATTGTTTGTTTATGTACTTTGTGAGTTTTTGTTAAAGACTATAATTTGAATCTTAGTTGTATTATTTATTTATTTTATTTGTTTGGAGCTCTAATTCGACTTTGAATTTTGGTTTTTTTTATGTGTTTGGTTTGAGACTATAATTGAATCTTGGCTATATATTGTGTTTGAGTCTAGAGACTATAATTTGAATCTTAGTTGTATTATTTATTTATTTTATTTGTTTGGAGCTCTAATTCGACTTTGAATTTTGGTTTTTTTTATGTGTTTGGTTTGAGACTATAATTGAATCTTGGCTATATATTGTGTTTGAGTCTAGAGACTATAATTTGAATCTTAGTTGTATTATTTATTTATTTTATTTGTTTGGAGCTCTAATTCGACTTTGAATTTTGGTTTTTTTTATGTGTTTGGTTTGAGACTATAATTGAATCTTGGCTATATATTGTGTTTGAGTCTAGAGACTATAATTTGAATCTTAGTTGTATTATTTATTTATTTTATTTGTTTGGAGCTCTAATTCGACTTTGAATTTTGGTTTTTTTTATGTGTTTGGTTTGAGACTATAATTGAATCTTGGCTATATATTGTGTTTGAGTCTAGAGACTATAATTTGAATCTTAGTTGTATTATTTATTTATTTTATTTGTTTGGAGCTCTAATTCGACTTTGAATTTTGGTTTTTTTTATGTGTTTGGTTTGAGACTATAATTGAATCTTGGCTATATATTGTGTTTGAGTCTAGAGACTATAATTTGAATCTTAGTTGTATTATTTATTTATTTTATTTGTTTGGAGCTCTAATTCGACTTTGAATTTTGGTTTTTTTTATGTGTTTGGTTTGAGACTATAATTGAATCTTGGCTATATATTGTGTTTGAGTCTAGAGACTATAATTTGAATCTTAGTTGTATTATTTATTTATTTTATTTGTTTGGAGCTCTAATTCGACTTTGAATTTTGGTTTTTTTTATGTGTTTGGTTTGAGACTATAATTGAATCTTGGCTATATATTGTGTTTGAGTCTAGAGACTATAATTTGAATCTTAGTTGTATTATTTATTTATTTTATTTGTTTGGAGCTCTAATTCGACTTTGAATTTTGGTTTTTTTTATGTGTTTGGTTTGAGACTATAATTGAATCTTGGCTATATATTGTGTTTGAGTCTAGAGACTATAATTTGAATCTTAGTTGTATTATTTATTTATTTTATTTGTTTGGAGCTCTAATTCGACTTTGAATTTTGGTTTTTTTTATGTGTTTGGTTTGAGACTATAATTGAATCTTGGCTATATATTGTGTTTGAGTCTAGAGACTATAATTTGAATCTTAGTTGTATTATTTATTTATTTTATTTGTTTGGAGCTCTAATTCGACTTTGAATTTTGGTTTTTTTTATGTGTTTGGTTTGAGACTATAATTGAATCTTGGCTATATATTGTGTTTGAGTCTAGAGACTATAATTTGAATCTTAGTTGTATTATTTATTTATTTTATTTGTTTGGAGCTCTAATTCGACTTTGAATTTTGGTTTTTTTTATGTGTTTGGTTTGAGACTATAATTGAATCTTGGCTATATATTGTGTTTGAGTCTAGAGACTATAATTTGAATCTTAGTTGTATTATTTATTTATTTTATTTGTTTGGAGCTCTAATTCGACTTTGAATTTTGGTTTTTTTTATGTGTTTGGTTTGAGACTATAATTGAATCTTGGCTATATATTGTGTTTGAGTCTAGAGACTATAATTTGAATCTTAGTTGTATTATTTATTTATTTTATTTGTTTGGAGCTCTAATTCGACTTTGAATTTTGGTTTTTTTTATGTGTTTGGTTTGAGACTATAATTGAATCTTGGCTATATATTGTGTTTGAGTCTAGAGACTATAATTTGAATCTTAGTTGTATTATTTATTTATTTTATTTGTTTGGAGCTCTAATTCGACTTTGAATTTTGGTTTTTTTTATGTGTTTGGTTTGAGACTATAATTGAATCTTGGCTATATATTGTGTTTGAGTCTAGAGACTATAATTTGAATCTTAGTTGTATTATTTATTTATTTTATTTGTTTGGAGCTCTAATTCGACTTTGAATTTTGGTTTTTTTTATGTGTTTGGTTTGAGACTATAATTGAATCTTGGCTATATATTGTGTTTGAGTCTAGAGACTATAATTTGAATCTTAGTTGTATTATTTATTTATTTTATTTGTTTGGAGCTCTAATTCGACTTTGAATTTTGGTTTTTTTTATGTGTTTGGTTTGAGACTATAATTGAATCTTGGCTATATATTGTGTTTGAGTCTAGAGACTATAATTTGAATCTTAGTTGTATTATTTATTTATTTTATTTGTTTGGAGCTCTAATTCGACTTTGAATTTTGGTTTTTTTTATGTGTTTGGTTTGAGACTATAATTGAATCTTGGCTATATATTGTGTTTGAGTCTAGAGACTATAATTTGAATCTTAGTTGTATTATTTATTTATTTTATTTGTTTGGAGCTCTAATTCGACTTTGAATTTTGGTTTTTTTTATGTGTTTGGTTTGAGACTATAATTGAATCTTGGCTATATATTGTGTTTGAGTCTAGAGACTATAATTTGAATCTTAGTTGTATTATTTATTTATTTTATTTGTTTGGAGCTCTAATTCGACTTTGAATTTTGGTTTTTTTTATGTGTTTGGTTTGAGACTATAATTGAATCTTGGCTATATATTGTGTTTGAGTCTAGAGACTATAATTTGAATCTTAGTTGTATTATTTATTTATTTTATTTGTTTGGAGCTCTAATTCGACTTTGAATTTTGGTTTTTTTTATGTGTTTGGTTTGAGACTATAATTGAATCTTGGCTATATATTGTGTTTGAGTCTAGAGACTATAATTTGAATCTTAGTTGTATTATTTATTTATTTTATTTGTTTGGAGCTCTAATTCGACTTTGAATTTTGGTTTTTTTTATGTGTTTGGTTTGAGACTATAATTGAATCTTGGCTATATATTGTGTTTGAGTCTAGAGACTATAATTTGAATCTTAGTTGTATTATTTATTTATTTTATTTGTTTGGAGCTCTAATTCGACTTTGAATTTTGGTTTTTTTTATGTGTTTGGTTTGAGACTATAATTGAATCTTGGCTATATATTGTGTTTGAGTCTAGAGACTATAATTTGAATCTTAGTTGTATTATTTATTTATTTTATTTGTTTGGAGCTCTAATTCGACTTTGAATTTTGGTTTTTTTTATGTGTTTGGTTTGAGACTATAATTGAATCTTGGCTATATATTGTGTTTGAGTCTAGAGACTATAATTTGAATCTTAGTTGTATTATTTATTTATTTTATTTGTTTGGAGCTCTAATTCGACTTTGAATTTTGGTTTTTTTTATGTGTTTGGTTTGAGACTATAATTGAATCTTGGCTATATATTGTGTTTGAGTCTAGAGACTATAATTTGAATCTTAGTTGTATTATTTATTTATTTTATTTGTTTGGAGCTCTAATTCGACTTTGAATTTTGGTTTTTTTTATGTGTTTGGTTTGAGACTATAATTGAATCTTGGCTATATATTGTGTTTGAGTCTAGAGACTATAATTTGAATCTTAGTTGTATTATTTATTTATTTTATTTGTTTGGAGCTCTAATTCGACTTTGAATTTTGGTTTTTTTTATGTGTTTGGTTTGAGACTATAATTGAATCTTGGCTATATATTGTGTTTGAGTCTAGAGACTATAATTTGAATCTTAGTTGTATTATTTATTTATTTTATTTGTTTGGAGCTCTAATTCGACTTTGAATTTTGGTTTTTTTTATGTGTTTGGTTTGAGACTATAATTGAATCTTGGCTATATATTGTGTTTGAGTCTAGAGACTATAATTTGAATCTTAGTTGTATTATTTATTTATTTTATTTGTTTGGAGCTCTAATTCGACTTTGAATTTTGGTTTTTTTTATGTGTTTGGTTTGAGACTATAATTGAATCTTGGCTATATATTGTGTTTGAGTCTAGAGACTATAATTTGAATCTTAGTTGTATTATTTATTTATTTTATTTGTTTGGAGCTCTAATTCGACTTTGAATTTTGGTTTTTTTTATGTGTTTGGTTTGAGACTATAATTGAATCTTGGCTATATATTGTGTTTGAGTCTAGAGACTATAATTTGAATCTTAGTTGTATTATTTATTTATTTTATTTGTTTGGAGCTCTAATTCGACTTTGAATTTTGGTTTTTTTTATGTGTTTGGTTTGAGACTATAATTGAATCTTGGCTATATATTGTGTTTGAGTCTAGAGACTATAATTTGAATCTTAGTTGTATTATTTATTTATTTTATTTGTTTGGAGCTCTAATTCGACTTTGAATTTTGGTTTTTTTTATGTGTTTGGTTTGAGACTATAATTGAATCTTGGCTATATATTGTGTTTGAGTCTAGAGACTATAATTTGAATCTTAGTTGTATTATTTATTTATTTTATTTGTTTGGAGCTCTAATTCGACTTTGAATTTTGGTTTTTTTTATGTGTTTGGTTTGAGACTATAATTGAATCTTGGCTATATATTGTGTTTGAGTCTAGAGACTATAATTTGAATCTTAGTTGTATTATTTATTTATTTTATTTGTTTGGAGCTCTAATTCGACTTTGAATTTTGGTTTTTTTTATGTGTTTGGTTTGAGACTATAATTGAATCTTGGCTATATATTGTGTTTGAGTCTAGAGACTATAATTTGAATCTTAGTTGTATTATTTATTTATTTTATTTGTTTGGAGCTCTAATTCGACTTTGAATTTTGGTTTTTTTTATGTGTTTGGTTTGAGACTATAATTGAATCTTGGCTATATATTGTGTTTGAGTCTAGAGACTATAATTTGAATCTTAGTTGTATTATTTATTTATTTTATTTGTTTGGAGCTCTAATTCGACTTTGAATTTTGGTTTTTTTTATGTGTTTGGTTTGAGACTATAATTGAATCTTGGCTATATATTGTGTTTGAGTCTAGAGACTATAATTTGAATCTTAGTTGTATTATTTATTTATTTTATTTGTTTGGAGCTCTAATTCGACTTTGAATTTTGGTTTTTTTTATGTGTTTGGTTTGAGACTATAATTGAATCTTGGCTATATATTGTGTTTGAGTCTAGAGACTATAATTTGAATCTTAGTTGTATTATTTATTTATTTTATTTGTTTGGAGCTCTAATTCGACTTTGAATTTTGGTTTTTTTTATGTGTTTGGTTTGAGACTATAATTGAATCTTGGCTATATATTGTGTTTGAGTCTAGAGACTATAATTTGAATCTTAGTTGTATTATTTATTTATTTTATTTGTTTGGAGCTCTAATTCGACTTTGAATTTTGGTTTTTTTTATGTGTTTGGTTTGAGACTATAATTGAATCTTGGCTATATATTGTGTTTGAGTCTAGAGACTATAATTTGAATCTTAGTTGTATTATTTATTTATTTTATTTGTTTGGAGCTCTAATTCGACTTTGAATTTTGGTTTTTTTTATGTGTTTGGTTTGAGACTATAATTGAATCTTGGCTATATATTGTGTTTGAGTCTAGAGACTATAATTTGAAT
Organism: Pistacia vera; assembly: GCF_008641045.1. NCBI lineage: Eukaryota > Viridiplantae > Streptophyta > Magnoliopsida > Sapindales > Anacardiaceae > Pistacia > Pistacia vera. Next base: position 460,036 of record NW_022196673.1, on the reverse strand, counting down.
CTTAGTTGTATTATTTATTTATTTTATTTGTTTGGAGCTCTAATTCGACTTTGAATTTTGGTTTTTTTTATGTGTTTGGTTTGAGACTATAATTGAATCTTGGCTATATATTGTGTTTGAGTCTAGAGACTATAATTTGAATCTTAGTTGTATTATTTATTTATTTTATTTGTTTGGAGCTCTAATTCGACTTTGAATTTTGGTTTTTTTTATGTGTTTGGTTTGAGACTATAATTGAATCTTGGCTATATATTGTGTTTGAGTCTAGAGACTATAATTTGAATCTTAGTTGTATTATTTATTTATTTTATTTGTTTGGAGCTCTAATTCGACTTTGAATTTTGGTTTTTTTTATGTGTTTGGTTTGAGACTATAATTGAATCTTGGCTATATATTGTGTTTGAGTCTAGAGACTATAATTTGAATCTTAGTTGTATTATTTATTTATTTTATTTGTTTGGAGCTCTAATTCGACTTTGAATTTTGGTTTTTTTTATGTGTTTGGTTTGAGACTATAATTGAATCTTGGCTATATATTGTGTTTGAGTCTAGAGACTATAATTTGAATCTTAGTTGTATTATTTATTTATTTTATTTGTTTGGAGCTCTAATTCGACTTTGAATTTTGGTTTTTTTTATGTGTTTGGTTTGAGACTATAATTGAATCTTGGCTATATATTGTGTTTGAGTCTAGAGACTATAATTTGAATCTTAGTTGTATTATTTATTTATTTTATTTGTTTGGAGCTCTAATTCGACTTTGAATTTTGGTTTTTTTTATGTGTTTGGTTTGAGACTATAATTGAATCTTGGCTATATATTGTGTTTGAGTCTAGAGACTATAATTTGAATCTTAGTTGTATTATTTATTTATTTTATTTGTTTGGAGCTCTAATTCGACTTTGAATTTTGGTTTTTTTTATGTGTTTGGTTTGAGACTATAATTGAATCTTGGCTATATATTGTGTTTGAGTCTAGAGACTATAATTTGAATCTTAGTTGTATTATTTATTTATTTTATTTGTTTGGAGCTCTAATTCGACTTTGAATTTTGGTTTTTTTTATGTGTTTGGTTTGAGACTATAATTGAATCTTGGCTATATATTGTGTTTGAGTCTAGAGACTATAATTTGAATCTTAGTTGTATTATTTATTTATTTTATTTGTTTGGAGCTCTAATTCGACTTTGAATTTTGGTTTTTTTTATGTGTTTGGTTTGAGACTATAATTGAATCTTGGCTATATATTGTGTTTGAGTCTAGAGACTATAATTTGAATCTTAGTTGTATTATTTATTTATTTTATTTGTTTGGAGCTCTAATTCGACTTTGAATTTTGGTTTTTTTTATGTGTTTGGTTTGAGACTATAATTGAATCTTGGCTATATATTGTGTTTGAGTCTAGAGACTATAATTTGAATCTTAGTTGTATTATTTATTTATTTTATTTGTTTGGAGCTCTAATTCGACTTTGAATTTTGGTTTTTTTTATGTGTTTGGTTTGAGACTATAATTGAATCTTGGCTATATATTGTGTTTGAGTCTAGAGACTATAATTTGAATCTTAGTTGTATTATTTATTTATTTTATTTGTTTGGAGCTCTAATTCGACTTTGAATTTTGGTTTTTTTTATGTGTTTGGTTTGAGACTATAATTGAATCTTGGCTATATATTGTGTTTGAGTCTAGAGACTATAATTTGAATCTTAGTTGTATTATTTATTTATTTTATTTGTTTGGAGCTCTAATTCGACTTTGAATTTTGGTTTTTTTTATGTGTTTGGTTTGAGACTATAATTGAATCTTGGCTATATATTGTGTTTGAGTCTAGAGACTATAATTTGAATCTTAGTTGTATTATTTATTTATTTTATTTGTTTGGAGCTCTAATTCGACTTTGAATTTTGGTTTTTTTTATGTGTTTGGTTTGAGACTATAATTGAATCTTGGCTATATATTGTGTTTGAGTCTAGAGACTATAATTTGAATCTTAGTTGTATTATTTATTTATTTTATTTGTTTGGAGCTCTAATTCGACTTTGAATTTTGGTTTTTTTTATGTGTTTGGTTTGAGACTATAATTGAATCTTGGCTATATATTGTGTTTGAGTCTAGAGACTATAATTTGAATCTTAGTTGTATTATTTATTTATTTTATTTGTTTGGAGCTCTAATTCGACTTTGAATTTTGGTTTTTTTTATGTGTTTGGTTTGAGACTATAATTGAATCTTGGCTATATATTGTGTTTGAGTCTAGAGACTATAATTTGAATCTTAGTTGTATTATTTATTTATTTTATTTGTTTGGAGCTCTAATTCGACTTTGAATTTTGGTTTTTTTTATGTGTTTGGTTTGAGACTATAATTGAATCTTGGCTATATATTGTGTTTGAGTCTAGAGACTATAATTTGAATCTTAGTTGTATTATTTATTTATTTTATTTGTTTGGAGCTCTAATTCGACTTTGAATTTTGGTTTTTTTTATGTGTTTGGTTTGAGACTATAATTGAATCTTGGCTATATATTGTGTTTGAGTCTAGAGACTATAATTTGAATCTTAGTTGTATTATTTATTTATTTTATTTGTTTGGAGCTCTAATTCGACTTTGAATTTTGGTTTTTTTTATGTGTTTGGTTTGAGACTATAATTGAATCTTGGCTATATATTGTGTTTGAGTCTAGAGACTATAATTTGAATCTTAGTTATATATATTGTTATATTATTAGGTCTAATAGTTATTGGTTAATTGAATATTTTGCAATTGAAATACTATATTGATTTTAACTAGGTGAATCATGAAAAGTGTTAAAACCAGGATTGATATTGTTGTATTTTTCAAAACGTATTATTGACAATGTGCCGTATTAAGCTCCTATATAATCGTACCATATTTTTCCCGTATCTGAATTTTATGGTTGAATTTTTACAAACGTATTTTTCATGATTTGTTGTATCATACTTGTAAAATTCCCCCATCATTTTTTTGCTGTATCCGTATTTACTAACTAGGCCCACGAGTACCCGTGGGTACCCGCATTAAAAAAAAAAAATGCTTAGGGTTATGTTACAATATCACTCACTTACATATTGCTAAAGACAAACTCCATTTATGTCATCTTCCATTAAACTCCACCTCTCTTTTTCCCTCTCTTTCTTCATCAATCCTGCTTCGGTACACAACCCAAACTCTCCATGCAATCCAACCAAACAAATCTCCCTTTCTCTTTCTCTCTATTAATGGCCAAAAACGCTCAGTAAAAAAATCAAAATATCCAAGAATGAACTCATAGCACCACAACAACAGCACTAGTACAACAACAACTCCTACAAGCACAACAAGTGAGCTCTTCATTTGTTTTACTTCTCGCTTTCCTCTTCTTCCTCCATGAAAATCACTTCTAAATCAATCTTGAGTCCCGGCCGTGCTACAAATTCTTCCCAAGTCTCCCTCTCTACTTCTCTTAGTCAGAGATTAAGAAATAGTGGTAGTACATATCAAAGGCGATCAAGCTTCACCCATGTTCCCAGCTTCCAATGGCAAGAAATAGTGGTAGTACAAAAATGCCTACCTCATTGGAATTTTATGTCCATTACCTTATAAAATTGTAGTTACAATTTACATTTTATGGTTTGAATAACAAAATTTGTCAGGAAAAAAAAAAAAAGAGAGAGAGAAGTGAAAATATATGTGGGAAATGGGTGACCCGCAGGTCCAGCTGTCCCCGCTCGTGCAGGTACAGATGGTGCATTTCCGTACCTATTCAAAAATTTGTTCCATTTGACTCGTACCCACCCAGCCTGCCCGTTTGCCAAGTCTACATACACATACCTAAAAACACACAAAATTAACTTAAGTTAATATTTCAAAATATAATAAATTAAAATGAAATATTATATAGAGTATGACCCATGAAATAAAATTAACAAAATCGAATGTCACACCACTAATTTAACCACTCATCTCGGAGGACTTTTGGGGCATTAAGTAGACATTTTAAGTCATGTCAACTCATTATTTTATAATTCAATAAATTTTCAACTAAACACCATTCAACTTCTACCCCATTAAGTGTATATTGACATCCCTTAAAATTTGGTTTGATTGCCCACATATTTCCTTAGTTTTAAATTAAATACATACCTGGCTTAGACTTTTAAGATCAATAGAAACTTCTTTTAACCATTAAACAAAATCTATGGTATTACGATAGTGAAACATTCAACACTATTATAAACTAATACATATATGATTATCAATCACATTCAATATAAATAAAAATGAGGTAATTTCAAAAACCACGTTTTCGGAATGTATGATCGAAAATCCTAAGTAGGTGTATTTTAATTATTATACAAATATCGTTCTTGCTTTTTCAATAGTTCAAATCCAAACCTTGGAGTAATAGCGTCTCATTTTTAACGATGTAAAATATTGGTATAACTATTACTGTTTATGGAAAATATTTTAGACTTAAAAAAACCACAATAAATTTGATTGATTATACAAAAATCTTAAAAGAGAGGTTAATGAAATATATTTTAAAAAAAAATTAAAAAAATTAAAAAAAAAAAAGGAAAGAAATCAAAGAAGTTTCTATGGGAGCAAGACCCAAGTGTATGCTTTTTTAAGCAGGACAATAGACGATTAATTAATTATTAAAACCTTTTGACTCGAGTTAAACAAACAAAGAAATTTTATTTTAAATGTCAATTTGTTGAATATAAATTATATATTAATCATTCACCGAATGAATCACCGAAAATATAATATTAATTTAATACTCTTCATTCTAGAGAATATCAATTCAACTTAAATATCTGTTAATTTTATTAGAAGGAAAATACAACTTGGTTTCAATATTCATTAATTACACCCAGTGGCTTACATGTAGCGAAGAAGTCAATATATTTAAATAAATCTCAAATAATTTGTCAAAATTTATTGTAGACCAAATGTGGGTAAATTTATACACAATTTGTTCATAACCCAAAAAAAAACACATCCTCTATACTCTAAATAAACCACTTTTATATACTTTTTAAGGCCTCTGAATCTTCTTCACAATGCATTATTACTTTTTTGTACATTCAATTGAGGGTATTTTTGAATGTGACTTTAATATGCAACAACATTTCAATCACCCATTAAATAGAAAAATAAATAATTAATATTTTTGAACTAATTTAAGTAACATTAATTCTAAAATCCATACACCCAGTACACCATTGAAACAAAATTAAAGAAACTATACCATATAAATTAAACCACCTAACAAAAGGCCGCCCCAAAAATATAAACAGACATCCATTACAGAAATTACTGGCCTACCCTCCCCAAAAATAAAAACATAATAAAAAAAAATAAAAATAAAAAAAAAAAAAAAAACATTTTCGTTATTACATCACTTTCCATGATTCTAGAGTTGGGAAGCTCGAGAGAGCATCAAAATCAAACCCAGAACTCCCACCGTCACCCATCACTGACGTCTGGAAGTTAAATGGGCCGGACCCAACACCCGGCCCACCTACAGGCCCAGAGCCCGAGCCCATCGCCACCTGCTGCTGATGATGATCCAGCAAAAAGGCCGACGTATCAAGTGTGGGTAAGCACCCACCGCCATGACCAATTCCAGGCAACCTTCCACCGAGTCTCTGCGGCTCCGGCTTCAGTATCGAAGGCACCGACCCTTGAGAGTTCCCGTACTTCGCGCCGGTCACCTGCTGCACCATCTGCCTGAAATTCGCCGGATCCGCCGTTATAAACGTGGTTTGAGTCCGTTTCGACGCGCGTGACTTCCGCTTCGAAATCTTCCCAGAATTGGGCCCGGAGACGCCGTTTCTTTGGCGTTTCGGAAGGGAAGTTTCCGGGTCAGAACCGGAAACGTTGGAAACAGTGGGAGTTTCAGGGTTGACAAAAGGGGAGATAAAATCTGAAGCAAAAGCTTCAGATACAGAGTTGTTGTTATTGTTGTTAAAGTTAGTAGTAGAAGTAGAGAAGGTCTTTTGGAGGGCTTTGGTTAAAGTTTCCGTCTCGTGAGCGGAGACTTCGGAGAACCAAGGATCACGAAAGGCCCAGGAAGCGGTGAGAGCGGGCAAGTTTTCGGAAGAAGTCATGGTTTTGAAAAATAGGATGAGAAACTGAGGAGAAAACAAATGGACCAATATGAGCTGAATCAAAGCATGATATGATAAGAAATTATAAGATAATGTTAAATTAAGTGCACAGTGGAGATGGTGTATGAACTATGAAGAACCGAAGAAGATTAAGGAAGGGAAATGTATGGCTGGTTTGGTTGATTGAGTGGGAAATGGGAGAAAGGGAGAGTGTATGACAAGGAATTAAATAGGACGGTGAGATGAAGAAACCGCGTTGTGTGGATGGACACGCGTCACCTGATTTGTACGGAATTTTAGCTCTTTTTTAACCATGGTTTACTCTAGTTTTTTTTGTTTGGTTTGGTTTAGGTGTGAATATCTTTTAGGACCTTAAGCTTTGTTTTATTAGAAAAGCTTCCCTGTGATTTAGTAAATCTTGTAAACCATGACAAACCTCTCTATGGATTAATGTTAATAAGTAGGGATTTAGATAAGATTAAATCGGAAGATAAATGATTTTAATAACTCTTCACTAGTTTAATTTTCTATATCATGCTTATTTTTAATAAAGAACTGTCCAATTGAATATATAAATGTATAAAAAAAATTAAAAAAAAAAATCTGTATTTGATGCAAAGCAACTCTGAATTCATAACAATAAATTAATAGTGAAAATCTGCTTAAGTATTCAAGTTTGAAATCAAATTTTATTGATATAATTCTTACTATAACCCTTGGTTTTAGTAAAGGTAAGGGTTTATTTGATAAAATTTTAAAAGTTGCGCCGGTAAAATAATTTTAAACATCTAGGGGTTTAAAATGCTGCAAACTAAAAGTCTGATAAAGAATTGAGGGGTTTTAATGATATTTATGTTTTGAATATAGTATAGAGTAAATTTGACTGTTGTTCTACTAGTAGTAGTAGTAAGAAGTGATGAGAAGAAAGAAGAGAGAGTGAGTTTGACGGTCAAGGCGTGTCATATGGAGTCCTTGTTTACGCGTATTAACTCGTGCTCTTCTGACATCCTCTTTATGCCTTTTTTATCTTTTTTTTTTAATTTTATAATCGCGCCGTTACCGTCAATTATTGAGGGCCTTCTGATTCAGTCCAGTATATTTAAATTCTAAATCTTGCATGGAATAATTTCAATTATTATTTTGACTACCATTAGTCCATTACTATCATTCTCTCTCTCTTCCTCTGCTCAACCTTAGAAGAATTAATTACAATATTTATTTTTATTCAAATATTGATCTTTTAATGATATTATATTTTTCAATAACTATTATTTGATAGAATCTTGAATAGTATAAGGTAGCCTTTAATTTTTTTTGAAAAAGAATAAACATCCAAAACTGCCAAGTGGTTGTAGATAGTAATTAAAAGAGTAATCCCATTTTCCCACCCAAGGTTTGCCTTAATGACATTTTTCACCTAAAAAGTTTTAAAATACCACTTTCTCACCCAAATTTTATATTCCGACCAATCGTCAATCGATTCCAACATTTTTGTGACTCCAAACCACCACCATTCTCTTTTTCAATCATCATTCACCAAAACCACTCAAACCTTACTCTTGTCTACCATTTCAATCGCCGGTAATCGAGCGATTTGTGAAACATACAATCACCTCTTCTAAGTCAGATTTTGACCAATCTCGATCACCAAAATTTAACCTATCACCACCAAAAGATTCACCGGAATCCCTTCTTCAAAAGTCCTAATAGGCTGGATTGGGTTTCTCTCCGTTAGCTACCGAATCGGAAAGTCTATTCTAGGTAGTAAAGAAATATAAACTTTGGGTGGTAACATGATAATTTAAAACTTTTTGGATGGGAAAATGCTATTCAGACAAACCTTGGGTGAGAAAAAGTCGTTAACTCTAATTAAAACTAAGAATAGTCTAAGATATGAAATGAAAGGGGCCCATCGCCATGGCCATGGGGATTGGGGATGCCTAGAGAGGTGAGGTTAGGTAACCTTGGAGTTGATGTGTCCCCTATTTATCAATCATCCCTCCCGCCATTTTGAGAATGGTAGTTGGCCTCCAGTTTACATGTCATATTTTCAACATAATTCAATTTTTCTTTTTTTCTTTTTTTTTTTAATTAGTCTTCCCTACTTTGAGATATTTTTTGAGACGTCTTCTTAATAAAACATTTAGGGAAATTTTCCAACCAAGGGATTTCGCTATCTCTTGTAATATTTTATACATGCAAATGTCAAAATAAGACATGCGAAAACATGTTTGATGTAGGTTAAAATTTTATTTTGTTTGAGGGTGTTTAGTTGAATAACATTACATTATTAAGAATGTTATATTAATAAGAATATAGATTACTTTAAAGATTATTAGGAATATTATATTAAATATGTTTGGTTATATTAGAATAAATTAGTATGTATATATTATATTTATATGTTTGGTTTTGAGGAATAAATGAATTATGGAATAAGTATTTTTACTGAATTGTCCTTCGTTTTTAATATTATTATTATTATTTGGATTATTTATTTAAGCCCTTATATTTGAGAATTAAACTAAAACACTTTAGCCATAATAAAAGTTTAAAAATTAGCCAAAACACCCTAAGCACCCAAGACGACTGCTGGCCACTAACCACCACAACCAGCTATGGTTGGCAATAGTCGAAATGATGCACAACCGACTGGACATGGCCTGTTATGCATTGATCTGTCCAAATTCTGCAAGATCAGCGTGCACCATTCTGACAACGGGGGTCTTGGGTAATTTGTTGGAAGTACAAAAGTAATAATGCCATAAATTTTTTTTTTTTTTTATAAAGATAAAATAGTCCATGAATATTCTTGTAAATTGTTTTCACAACAAAGGCATTATTATCCAAAAAAAAATTATTAATTAGGGGTAAAATTATAACAAAATTAAGATTATCAAGTAGTCTTAGAATACCGAAGAAAATGGTGGTATTCAGATTACCAATTATATAACATTCGGTAATTACTTTTGGTATTGAAATATTACTGAAATTTTTTATTATTTGACAACTAAACATGATAATGTCAATAATATAATATGATATTACCAGAGTAAGGAGAGAATGAGGGAGTATCCCAACCAAACACACTTTAAGTAATCATTCCTTAATTGAGTTTATCTTTATTAATTAAATTTTCCTTATTTGATTATAATTGATTTTTCATATGGAATTATTAAATATCCATAATTAATATAAATAAGGGAACGGTGGTATTATTAGTTTATTACTAATGTTTTGGTTCTGTTAGCGGATAAACTTTATGATGGAATTTACTTGACCATATCAAAATTCAAAAGTACTCTGAACCACCGTCGCAAAGTGGGAAGCATTCTAGAAGGAAAAAGAAATTTGAAAAAAGGAAAAAAGGAAAAAGCCAAAAAAAAAAGGCGCCAGCGGTGACGTGAGAAGATGGCGTGGCATGACGAAACGATGACGTGCAGGTAAAACTTTTAAAAATAATTATAAAATAGAGATAAAGATAGAGATTGGGTTTTGAGTAGACACTTGGATGCTTACACCGAGATACTCGCACCCTTGTTTCCTCGAGTTTACTCTCCTCACTCCGTTGTCACGCCGTTTAGTTAAATTGAAAACATTACGTCTAATATTGTCAATTTGTATATATTTATATTAAAATTATAATGTAAAGTAGTATATTATTATTTGATGAACGTATGAATAATATCCTTAGTCTACCCCATTGCTGTTGTCCTTATTTATTTATTAATCATCTATCATTACTCTAGAGAAGGATTCTTAACATTTATTTCTTATGTTTAAATTCAATAGAATCACAGAAGAACCTCTTTATAGTTATAATATTTGGATTAACTAAATTTATTATTACGAGGAGGTTATAACTTAATAGAAATGCAATTACAATAATTATTTTTCTATTAAAAAAAATTTATTTTATAATTTATGTTTTAATAGTATTAGAATTTCCAGTCATGTTTTAGTAGTATTATGATTTCAATTCATTGTTTTAGTAGCATTATGATAGTACGAAAATAGATATCAAAGAGTTATTACAAAATTGAGTGATCAGATTCGATAACTTCACTACACTAATCAAATAGATATTAATGTGTTCCTCAATCATCCAAATGAGTAACAAGTCATGTATACTTTAACTGAATTAAAAAACATTACTATAATTAGACAAAAAGAAGAATGAGATAATCCTAAGGATGATAGTACGAAAATACAAAAAGTCTTGTATCAAGAAGCTCTAAACATACTTGAGAAGCTATAAATATTTTGGTTTCAATAAGAAAGTATCCATGTTAGCGACTTATTATGAACGCGCAAGATAAAATATATGGTAACAACTCTATAATATAAATCATTGTCAGATAACTTTAGATAAATATTTTATTTCATCTTAAACCTTTCATGTAATATTGCATAGCATATATTTTTGCAATATATATATATATATATAATTATTACTATGTAGAGTCAAGTTCCTTAAGACGGAACCTAAAAAAATTATAACTTATTACAATGTGAAATTTATTTTTATTTATAATTAGCCCAAGTTAGGACCATAATTTTTTATAACTACATGGAAGTTTTTCCTATATAGAGTATCACTATAGAGATGATCAACTGTATAAATGAATACTATTATTGAATTCAGATAATGTAAGGGAACTTTTTCATAATTAAAAATGTGAGTATTTTTTTTTTTTAAAATAACAAAACTTATTAGTATTTAGTATTTTTTTTTTTTTTTTTTTTATATTCGAGGTATTCGGACCAATTTGCGTGCACCTCAGTTAATCCCTTGGAGTCCAAAATTTGTGTAACTTTGTTTCTCTTGTTTAGATTCAATATAATTATAAGTGAATATACATAATGTAAGGGATCTTTTTCATAATTTAAAATGTGAGGTTTTTTTTTTTTTTTTTTAAATAACTAAACTTATTAGTATTTAATTTTTTTTTTTTTAATGATCGAGATATTCAGACTAGTTTGCGTGCATTTCGACTAACTCCTTAAATATTCACACTAGCTACCACCTAATAAGAATTTGTAAGTCATTAAAACTTTCACTATAATTTATTTTTCAATAGTTTATTAATGATTACAAATAAAAATGTATATGTTTCGTGTACAAGATTTTGTAATCATATCACATCATATATTTAAGTTTTCACACTTTTTATTAATAAAAATTATATTAAATATACAAACTCTTTCCTATAAATCAACGTGAGGGCAAGTGAACAGATGAATTTATGTAAAACCAGCTCCACAAATGTTGGATTAATATAGATCAATTATGTGACACTAAAAAAGTTGTGTCACGTTAGTTTGTATACATATTATCAGGCCGAATGATTTATGCATACTTAAGGTTTGTCGAAATGACAAGTTGGTACTCAAAAGGTTTTGAAACGATAAATAGATACTTTTCGTCATGTTCTGTTAGTGATTTTCGTTAGATAATAGTGAAAAGACTAAAATGCCCTTGAAAGTTTAATTTTTAGTTTTTTATAAATTTAAAAATTTCTAAAAAACCCCCTAGGTTTGCTAATTTGACTAAACACCCCAATATATAAAAATTTTATAAAATAACCAAAACACCCCCGCCAGAATCTGGCCGGAAAATTGCGTTACGACACAGACCCATCGGATCTGTGTCGTAACGCGTAGATCTTTCATTTTCCGACAAGATCCGTGGCTGATATGGCCGGAAAAGGCCAGATCTACGGCCAGATCTGGCCGTCGAGACCGAAAACTTGCCGAAAAATTGTGTTACGACACAGACCCATCGGATCTGTGTCGTAACACGTCAATCTGGCATTTTTCGCCACGGATCTGGCCGGAAAAGGCCAGATCGGTGTGTTACGACACAGATCCGACGGGTCTGTGTCGTAACACAATTTTTCGGCCAGATTCCGGCGGTGGTGGCCGGAATCTGGCACTGTGGGTGACGGGGGTGTATTTGTTATTTTATCAAGTTTTTATATATTGGGGTATTTAGTCAAATTAGCAAACCTAGGGGGTTTTTTAGAAATTTTTAAATTTAGAAAAAACTAAAAATTAAATTTTCAAGGGCATTTTAGTCTTTTCACTATTATCTAACGAAAATTACTAACAGAACATGACAGAAGGTACTTATTTATCGTTTCAAAACCTTTTGGGTACCAATTTGTCGTTTTAACAAACATTGGGTATGTATAAGTCGTTCTCCCCATATTATCACTCAATAATAAAGGATTATATGTCAACTCACTTAAAATGGAATAACTAGTAGGTAATATAATCTATATTTAAAAATTCATAGTCGTTTAGTTTAAAAATAGTACGTTGAATGTTCAAAATTGGATTAATTTAATTTAAAAAAACAAAAACATTTGATTTTTAATGGTGGCATTGGTAAGAATGTAAGTGACGTGATGAAAGGATAGACATTAATAGAAGTGATTTCCAGAACACAACCTTCATATCAATATCATATCTTAAACGTTTTAGATTTAATTCACAATCCCCCTTTTACAGTTGTATTAGATTCCCTCCTTCCCTTTATTTATTTATTTTTTCATTGCACCAATTTCGACGTTATTATTGTGGGACATGCATTGACTTCAATGCCCATAACTTCTATTTTAAACCATAGTTTTAATTATTGATATTTAGAACAAAAAATAAATATAAACATAACCAATTTGCTTATTAAATAAAAATAAAATTTGACGTGAGAATAATAAAACTTATTCACATTTTAAGTGGGATAATATTTAATTTAAAGAGATAATATAAATAAATAATAAGATAATATATAGTTATGAAGAGAGGCAGGGTATTGGAAAGAGGGGGCGTCCAATGATAAGATGTGTTCGGTTGATTAAGTTTAAGCTAGAAAAAATAGAAAAAGAAATAGAAACAAAAGGGGGCATTGAAAGGGGGCATTGATTGGGGGCAAAGATACTGTCAATATCATCATCATCCCATCTGCCCATCTTTGACAATTACTTAACCCAAACAAACGGAGATATAGACGTCTACTAGTTTATATTATACGTGTCAACTTTTTATATAACACCATATATTATATATACTATATAGTCTTCAAAAAAGAAAAGAAAAGAAAAAAAAACTGCTTAATATATTACATATAATTCTTGTAAATACATTAATATATATGATACTTCTATTGCAATGAAAGCGTTTGATTTATAACAATAAGCATTGGTCTAATGATTAATAAGATTTATTCTCTTTATTGATTTTTTAGGTTCAAACACTTTTAAATTATTTATTATATTTGTGACTTATTTGGAACATTGAACTTGTAAGGTGTTCAACGAATCCTGAAGATTAGTTAAAGTGTATACAAGTTGGTCTGAATACTCCGATAATAAAAAATAAAAAAATTGATTTATAAATTTTGTGTTGGTTGTATTAGGGTGATAAATTTAGCTTGTGATTTGTTTATAATTATATATGGTTGTATTTTTATTATTTTATGTATATATAAAGACACATCATTTGAGATATATATTGAGATTAATAGCATTGAAATAATGAAAAAGAAAATAAGAAATAAAAATGTAGACATATATCCATACACACAAAGAAACAAAATAGTGATCCTAATTTTTATGAGGTGTCTATCGATATATGAGTAAAATCAATAAGTCCCTTCCATTCCATTAACATCAATGACAGCTTCAATTTTGGGTGAGTCCAGGCGGCCGACGAGAATGAAAGAGATTGTGTGGTTTCCAATTTCCATCCATAGAAGACCTTTTCTTGTTAAACAAACACTGGGCCTTTTTTGTTTTGTACTCTTTTGGGAACCATTTGTTCCACACATTTTTTTTATTTTCATAGGAATATCCTTCAGATTATGCTTAAATATCATCTAATTAAGATTTAATCAGTGCTAAAAGCCCACATAAATTTTGATTTGGGCTGCTGCTTTGGGATGTTAAAGATAGAAGATTCCAAAACTTAAAGAAACCAAAGTATTCTCCCAAGACTGAGGCACGATCACTTTAATTGATTAAAACTGAGGCACCACCAATATTAACTTGATTCAAAAGCAAAAGCTTCTTTAAAGATGATTAAGACTATGAAAATGATACATTATTCTATGCGTTTAGCTCAAGAAAAGGATAAAATANTATTATCACTCAATAATAAAGGATTATATGTGTGGGCACGTCAACTCACTTAAAATCGAATAACTAGTAGATAATATAATTTATATGTAAAAATTCATAGTTGTTTAGTTTAAAAATAGTACGTTGAATGTTCAAAATTGGATTAATTTAATTTAAAAAAACAAAAACATTTGATTTTTAATGGTGGCATTGGTAAGAATGTAAGTGACGTGATGAAAGGATAGACATTAATAGAAGTGATTTCCAGAACACAACCTTCATATCAATATCATATCTTAAACGTTTTAGATTTAATTCACAATCCCCCTTTTACAGTTGTATTAGATTCCCTCCTTCCCTTTATTTATTTATTTTTTCATTGCACCAATTTCGACGTTATTATTGTGGGACATGCATTGACTTCAATGCCCATAACTTCTATTTTAAACCATAGTTTTAATTATTGATATTTAGAACAAAAAATAAATATAAACATAACCAATTTGCTTATTAAATAAAAATAAAATTTGACGTGAGAATAATAAAACTTATTCACATTTTAAGTGGGATAATATTTAATTTAAAGAGATAATATAAATAAATAATAAGATAATATATAGTTATGAAGAGAGGCAGGGTACTGGAAAGAAGAGGCGTCCAATGATAAGATGTGTTCAGTTGAGTAAGTTTAAGCTAGAAAAAATAGAAAAAGAAATATAAACAAAAGGGGGCATTGATTGGGGGCAAAGATACTGTCAATATCATCATCATCCCATCTGCCCATCTTTGACAATTACTTAACCCAAACAAACGGAGATATAGACGTCTACTAGTTTATATTATACGTGTCAACTTTTTATATAACACCATATATTATATATACTATATAGTCTTCAAAAAAGAAAAGAAAAGAAAAAAAAACTGCTTAATATATTACATATAATTCTTGTAAATACATTAATATATATGATACTTCTATTGCAATGAAAGCGTTTGATTTATAACAATAAGCATTGGTCTAATGATTAATAAGATTTATTCTCTTTATTGATTTTTTAGGTTCAAACACTTTTAAATTATTTATTATATTTGTGACTTATTTGGAACATTGAACTTGTAAGGTGTTCAACGAATCCTGAAGATTAGTTAAAGTGTATACAAGTTGGTCTGAATACTCCGATAATAAAAAATAAAAAAATTGATTTATAAATTTTGTGTTGGTTGTATTAGGGTGATAAATTTAGCTTGTGATTTGTTTATAATTATATATGGTTGTATTTTTATTATTTTATGTATATATAAGGACACATCATTTGAGATATATATTGAGATTAATAGCATTGAAATAATGAAAAAGAAAATAAGAAATAAAAATGTAGACATATATCCTTACACACAAAGAAACAAAATAGTGATCCTAATTTTTATGAGGTGTCTGTCGATATATGAGTAAAATTAATGAGTCCATTCCATTCCATTAACATCAATGACAGCTTCAATTTTGGATGAGTCCAGGCGGCCGACTAGAATGAAAGAGATTGTGTGGTTTCCATCCATAGAAGACCTTTTCTTGTTAAACAAACACTGGGCCTTTTTTGTTTTGTACTCTTTTGGGAACCATTTGTTCCACACATTTTTTTATTTTCTTAGGAATATCCTTCAGATTATGCTTAAATATCATCTAATTAAGATTTAATCAGGGCTAAAAGCCCACATAAATTTTGATTTGGGCTGCTACTTTGGGATGTTAAAGATAGAAGATTCCAAAACTTAAAGAAACCAAAGTATTCTCCCAAGACTGAGGCACGATCACTTTAATTGATTAAAACTGAGGCACCACCAATATTAACTTGATTCAAAAGCAAAAGCTTCTTTAAAGATGATTAAGACTATGAAAATGATACATTATTCTATGCGTTTAGCTCAAGAAAAGGATAAACTAAAGAGTAATACTACATCAACAACTATTTCTCATAAATTTTCTCTCACAACCTTGATATGATAGTTCTTAATTGATTAGTTCGTAATTAATTAGTAGGACTCATACACGATCAGTTGTGAACTGATCAATTACAAACTAAGTTTCACTAATTAATTACGAACTGATCAATTACGAATTACTATGTTAGGATTATGAGAGATGGTTATTGGTGTAATATTATTATAAGCAAAACCTCATTTTTATTAAATCCTAGGTTGTGGGTTTTTAATTAAGATTAATTTGTCTTAAAGCATGTTTTAAATGTGGGTTAATCTTGAATTAATGAGAAAAGCAGAAATCTTTATCTTTTTACCCCTGATTGGGTTACAAATTTCAAGGAAGATGTAAAAGTGAAATAGAGGATATGATAGAACTGGGTACGGAAGTAAAAGTTTGAGCAAAATAGTAGAGATTTCTGTGGATAAAAACAAAGTGAAATATCCTCTTTATTCTTAATTAAAGCAATGTGAAACTGATCATTTCTTTAAACTCAGACAATACCTTTAACAAGGCACACACATTCACATCAACTAACTAAGGGCATCTCCAACCCCCGCTATTTGGGTATGAGTGAAACTGCTACTCCAATTCAGCGCCATTTGTTGCACCAACTATTTTGGTGTGAGTGAAACTGCTGCTCCAATTCAGCGTCATTTGGTGCACCACTTTGCTATAATACTGTTCATCCACCCCAAATTAACGTGTTACTGTTTATACAATAATTTTTATTTTATTTTATTTGTATTTAAGTTAATTTGATTATTATTTATAATAATAAATTTATAATAATGATATAATTTAAAAAATGATGAAAAATTAAAAACAAAACTTTATTCAATGCAAATATTAAACTATAATAACTGAAAATAAAAATTAATACTAATTTAAAAACACTAAAATTAAAAAAAAAATACAACATAAACTAAAATAACAATTTAATATTCTGATAGATTAGTTTCAAATCCTGTAAGATCATCAAAATATTGGAAAGAAATAGAGTTATTTTGAGATTCTTGACTTTGTTGTTGAGCTCTTTTTTGCATAATTCTTGATTGCTCAAAATAAAAATTAACGCTAATTTAAAAACACTAAAATTAAAAAAAAAAAAATACAACATAAACTAAAATAACAATTTAGTATTCAGATAGATTAGTTTCGGATCCTGTAAGATCATCAAAATATTGGAAAGAACTAGAGTTATTTTGAGATCCTTGACCTTGTTGTTGAGCTCTTTTTTGCATAATTTTTGATTGCTCACTTTGAAAAAACTCACGTAGGCTTTGATCGATTATGAAATTCAAATCCTCAAATAAAATTTTGTTATCTTTTTGATATTCTACCAAAGCCAATTTTTTCATTTGGATTTCATAATTTTGTGTCCTAACTGAGTTGCCCCGATTGAAAATAGCAGCGAGCTGTCGATTTTCTTCTTGAATAATTTCAATATTGTTTGAAACTTCTTCATCATTTTTCCTTTTTAATTTTGCTTTCTTCATCCCAATGGGTCGTTCAGCTGAACTACCCCTAATATTTTCATCATTTATGTTTAGAGAATATGACGACATGTCACAAAACACCGATTGGGGAGACTTTGAAGTGGGAGTCTCTGATTCTTGTGATACAAACCTACCGGTTTGCCTTTGAAATACTTCTGCATCGTTAACATTATCTGTAAATTTTTCAATATCCTTTAGTATAGGCCACACATAATCAAATCTGAAACCTTTCTTGTAACTTTTATCTTGTGCTAGTAACATTTTAGCTTGAATCATCTATAAAACAATATACATATAACGTTCAAATCAATTAGATAAAAATTAATTAATTAAATGTAACAAATACTTACAATATCTTGCTCAGAAGCACTACTTGAATTCATATTTTCAATTTGACGTACACATCCCCTCAATTTCCCAATAGCTTTAAAGACATTAATGTGTTGGAGGCATATCACTTGTTTACCAACTTAACTCAAGGTATTGCTCCTCCCGCTCATTATATCATTCAAGCAAAAGATTATAATATGGGTTATTATTTAGCTGATGGTATTACCCAAAGTGATCTACTCTCGTACAAACTATTCACGATCCACGTGGTAAAAAAAAAAATTATTTGCAATGAAACAAGAAAGATGTAGAACGTGCGTTTGGAGTTCTCCAATCGTGGTTTGCAATTGTGGCAGGACCGACACGTTTTTGAGATAAAAATATATTACATGATATAATGACTGCGTGTATTATTATGCACAACATGATAATCGAGGATGATACATTATTCTATGCGTTTAGCTCAAGAAAATGATAAACCAAAGAATAATACTACACTAACAATCATTTCTCACAAACTTTCTTTTATAACCTTGACATGACAGCTTCTAATTGATTAGTTCGCAATTAATTAGTGAGACTCATGCGAGATCTGTTGTGAACTAACCAATTACAAGTTGAGTCTCACTAATTAATTATGAATTGATCAATTAAGAGCTATTACGTTATGGTTATGAGAGAGGGCTAGTGGTGTAATATTATTGTAAACAAAACCCCCTTTTTATTAAATTCTAAATTGTGGGTTTTTAATTAAGATTAATTTGTCTTAAAAGCATGTTTTAAATGTGGGTTAATCTTGAATTAATGAGAAAAGCAGAAATCTTTTATCTTTTTACCCTTGATTGGGTTACAAATTTCAAGGAAGATGTAAAAGTGAAATAGAGGATACGATAGAACTGGGTACGGAAGTAAAAGTTTGAGCAAAATAGTAGAGATTTCTGTGGATAAAAACAAAGTGAAATATCCTCGGGTGCGTTTGGTTTAGTATTTTGGATAGGATTTTAGGGATAGTATTGGGTTATTGGATATGGGAGTATTACGAGGTAAATTTTAAAAATTTGTAAAAAAGCCCTTAGGTTTACTAATTTAACTAAAGACCCTAACATATAAAATGACAAAAACACCCCCACCACCTGCAGTGTCAGATTCCGGCCACCACCGCCGGAATCTGGCCGGAAAATTTCGTTACGGCACAGACTTGTCGGATCTGTGCCGTAAAACGTCGTTATGGCCTTTTCCGGCCAGATCCATGGTGGATCTGGCCGGAAAAGGCCAGATCTACGGTCCGTTATGGCCGTCGACGGCCGGAAAAGGCCAAACGAGGGCCATCTTTGGCCGTCAGCGACGGCCAAAGATGTGGCCGTCGTTTTCGATCAACGACGGCCAAGATTTGGCCGTCGCTGACGGCCCACGGATCTGGCCGGAAAAGGCCACAGCGGTGAACTTCTGGCCATTTCTGGTCGGAAGTTAAGCCGTTGTACAGATTCCGGCTATCACCGACGGTGGTTGCCAGAATCTGACAAGTTGGGTTGATGGGGGTGTTTTTGTTAATTTTTAAACTTTTTTTTCAGGGGGTATTTAGTGAAATTAATAACCTTATGGGGTTAAAATGTAATTAAAAAAATAGGGTAATATTTTTAGAATATTGTACCAAACGCTATTTGGAGAATAGGATCCAGAATAGGGATAAAAATATTAAACCAAACATGCACCTCTTTATTCTTAATTAAAGCAATGTGAAACCGATCATTTCTTTAAACTCAGAAATGATAAAGAAATTATCGGTTTCACATTAACAAGACACACATTCACATCAACTAACTAATATAGGCATGGTCGTTGTTTCCAATTTCTAAAAGATTGCATCTCGTTTTCCAAAAATTTATAAGGTTTGACGGGTCTCTATTTTCAAACTTGGGCTTGCAAAACAAGTTTAAATACGACATTTCTTAATATTAGATTGTTGTCATAATATATCGGTTGAAAAATGTATACGATTGGAATGACATTAGCGATATAATTCATTTTAGCTTTGACTTGAGAGGTAATGACATTTGTTTGTTTTAATACATTTCTCAATATCTGGGGTTATATATATATCTATACACACGCAATCACACTCAATATCTAAAATCCCTTCTTTTATGTTTCTAATGTTTTTATTTTTTATCGTTCCTTAAGGACAAATGACTGTTCAATTAATAAGGAATGATTGTTCCTTCGTACGCAACAACCATTACGAATGAACAATCATTCCTTATGAATGAACGATCGTTCATATTTAGTCAAAGTCATTTAGTGCTTTGAGTGTAGTGAGAACTAGGGGTGTAATTAAGTCGAGTCGAGCATCTGGTAAACCAAACTCGATTCGATCGTTACAGTACCGAGTTCGAGCTGAAGAAATCAAGTTCAAACTTGAACTTGGTACTTAAAATTGGAAATCGAGTTCGAATTCGAGTTCGTATAATCGAGTTTGAGGTTTGAGTTCGAACTCGATTTCGAGCTCATCTAATTGGGGTGGATTAGCAAATTTTATAACTTTATTAATTACTTTAAAAACTATTAACTTAACCATTGAGCTTAGAAATACTTACGAACATATCGAGTTGAGTTCTATAGTGGTCAAACTCGACTCGAACTCGAACTCGAACTCGACTCAACTAATTTTGAGTCGCGTTCGAGCCAACATCGAGTCGAGTTCGAGTAGCTCGCGAGCAACTTGACTCGATTTTCACCTCTAATGGGAACTGACGTGACAGTTGCTAACTTAGCTATCAATTGGGGTTGTAAGAGAAGATTGTGAGATTGGGTTGCAGACATAATATTACTCTTTCATGATTAAGTCTCTTTGATTGAAGATGCATGATTTGTGTGAAGAATAATGTGTTCATGATCAAGAAATTATCTTGTTTACTATGACTTTTTATACACGAAACATACCAAGGATGGAGGCTTAAATTAGCGTTCTGGCCCAATAACCAATCAAAATTAATCCAATTGATTTTTTGGGCCAGATTTAGCCCATAGCCCAAAGAGTTATTGGGCTAGAAATAATGAAATGGTCATAAAGTTGGGTCCATACTCTGGGCCGAAACTCAACTCTAAAACCTTCTCCTTTCTTCTTCTTCATCGTGTTGCAGAGCAACAGAATCAACCACATTTTTCAAAAATCCCAGCTGGTATCACCACCACTCACGAGCTGCAATGGGTGAAGAAGAGACGCCAAACCAAAATTCCTATGGAAATTCATCTATCTACAACTTTGCAAGTACTGACTTTGAAGCTGCTGCTCGAGAAGCCGTGCTTCGTGAACAAGTACACCATTCATATGCTTACATACTTACTTCTTCTTCTTTGTTCATATTTTTATTTCTAAATTAATCTGTTCTTTTTCTTCTTGTAGGAAATTGCCACCCAGAAAATCATTCAAAGTCACAGGTTCATATCAATTTTCTTGTAAAGAATAAGAATTCTTGCCTCTAAATTGAATTAATTTTGTGGTTTCAGGGAAGAAGGAGTTGTAGGTGTAGCTTCTAAGGATGGTACGGACATTTTGGCGGACCGATGTGACCCCAGTGCTTTAAAAGTATGTAACTTTTACATCTCTGCTTCAGTTTTGTTGTATTTTCTTATACAGTAAAAATTATATGAATAATTACGATTTAAAACAATAACGTGTCTGTGGTAATATGAAATTTTAGTTTCAACCTCCCGCCATTTGTGAAAAAGTAATAAATTTCTCTAATTTTGATCATTAATCATTTCACTTTGGTCTTGAATATGTACATTCAATTTGTTACAACATGGGATACTTGTTATTAGTATCTTATGGTTTGTGTATAACATATGTGTTTGGTCTCAGCAATGTTACTTTAGAGAGGTTTAATTGTGTTGGCTCATTGTGTATTGTTTATTACTTTGGATGAGTTTGCTAGTTATTATTAGTGTTTCTACAGGAGCATCTACTGAAGATGACCTCGGAACATCGTGCAGAAACGGCATTAAAGCGTGGGAAGCCTGTGATTCCTGAACAAGGTGGGTAATGTATTTTATTCTTATTATTCATATGTTATTCCCAAGTGGAAGAAACTCAGTCAGCCATTCTTTTATTTGAACAAGACAAAATTATGGAACTAAGAGCTGTTATTTTGAAATTTTCATTGTGTGCTGGTTATTCAAGGGATGAAGGGAGTAGTTTCCGAAATTTGCCGCCATTAGGCAGAAAGCAAAATGTTGGATGATTGGGCTCTCTGTCTAGTGTTGAAACTTAGATTAAACCCAAAAAATTTAATATACCCATTGATTCTTGAATTATATTTATGTTGGATTCAAGGATCATACTAGATATAGTGGCAAGAATAATGAGAATAATATTTTTCCATGACCAGCCTGTAGTACAACATAGAATTACTGGTATTGTTAGTGTCAAAAGCACGGCTGAGAGGTGAACTATTGCTATGGATTTCTCTTGCTATTGCTATGGATTTCTCTTGTTTGTCTGGTGTTTGGCTTCTGGTTCTCGTAGTGTCGGGTTCCACCTTTTCAACAGCGAACACTAGACCTATGAACTTTCTGTCTTACCATACTAACTTGAATAAAAAATGGGGATAATCAATTTTTTTAAAGAAGTTTTGTGCACTATGAGCGTGCTTTAAAGATTTTAGATCTTTAATCATGAAAAGTGTCTGTTGATGTCACTGAAATTTTAGAAATAAGATTTGCTGCCTTGGTTTAATGTCACAGGATGAACCGGAGTTCTGTCTACTTTGCCTAAAGGGTCTGGAGATACAATAGTCTTAAATTTTTTTGTTCTTTCTCTTTTTCATCTTATTGCATAACACTGTCCAACCTATCATGATTGCTGGAGGAGGTAAATATTATTTTATCAGCTATAGCTGTCTGCATAACTTGTATGAAATGCATTTCCTATGAAAAGGGAAAAAAATACACTTATAAAATGTATAACACAGGTAAATTATATGCATTAAGGTTTTTGACTATGTGTATGAGGCCATTGTAGCCTATATATATGAATAGAACTTCGGTCAATGTTTGTTACCAAACAAGCCCCTGTTTATCTCAAGAAAATATTTTAAGATGATATGAAAACTGTATGCCACATAATGGAACACTTCAAAGTGATATTGATCTATTTTGTATAACCATAGATTTCATTGCTTGGGTAAAATCTCTGTGGATTGTCCGTCCGCAAAATGAAATGCCAAAAGATGGCAACAACTTAATTGACAGCTGAAATTCTTTCTTGATTGATCTGAAAATGATTACGTATGCTTATGTCTTTTACTCATTTCAGGTAACATAGAAATAGGAAATGGGTATGGAGTACCAGGTGGAGGTGCTTATTACAATGCTCCTAGGCCTAATAGTAAGACTTTCAGTAATCAATTGCTAATTTTCTGGACTTTGGAATGGATTAAGATTAGTATTTGACATCATCTTGTGATGCTTCAGGAAGTTTGGCAGTTGGAAGTGATGAGATGGTTCCAAAAAATTCTGAACTTGATAGAGAGTCAGAGCAGAAGCCTGTCACTAAAGAATTGCCCGAGTATCTTAAGCAGAGATTGAGAGCAAGGGGTATTCTTAAAGATGACTCAAAAAATGGCGATCCTGTAAATAATAATGCAAGTATCTGTCTCATTTAGTCACCGATTTTCTTAGTCTCCAATCTCTGTTTCTTTTTAACTGTCTTAGTTGGCTTTTGAAAAACAGAAGCCCAGTGGTGGCTTATTCAGGTCTTATGATGAAGTTGCATGTCCTTGTAGACCGATGTATTTTAGGACTTTGGACCTGATTTAACTCAACTTGACCAAGTCTGAATCCTATACTAGTTTGCATCAGCTACACATCTTGTATAAGCTACTTAGAAGCAATATTATATTATTTTTTTATACATACATACATATATATATTTTGTGACTCTTGTCTTAATCTTTTCCCTTTTCATTTCTGACCACTAATTGCTTTACTGTCCAATATTAGATTGCTGGATATGACTACTATCTCATTTGACATTCCATTAACTCTTTGGCCTTCAACTTAATCTGTGGGAAACGAATCCATTTTTTTGCCTTTCTCATATTCTCACTTATGGACACTAAAAAATCATCATCACCACATCATTAAAATCCTTATTCTTGTGTAGATACCCAGACTTACAAATATCTAGGATGGCTAATGTTTGTTTAGTGGTTGCATCAACACCTGATGGAACCTTGTAATCCTAACACAAGCTCAATCTACCTTTGCTTACCTCTTATCATGACCATGCATTGGTGTGATGTCCCTCTTTCCAGAAACACCCTTGTTAACTCTTGCAACTTTTTACTGCTCCTGGGTTCTCATGTGGTGTAACATTTTTTTTTATTTTTTTTTATTTAAAGCTATCTTCTATTATTGCTTAACAGTTAACTTGGAAACTTTGAATTTCAGAAGTTGGAGATGTATTCAGCTCAACCTGTTGAGAGAGGAAAGTTGCCTCCTGGATGGGTGTGTACCAATTGCTGTTTATGCTCCTATTTAATCTGTTTTATATTGGACTGCAAAGCCATAAATAATTTATGCATCTTGGATCATGTGATCGGAATAAGAGATCATTCATGAACAGTGAGATGTTATTCAAGTGCATGTGGCGATTGCTTGTGCCTAGTGATTTGTTCAAATTTGTTTATTTTTATATATCCTTCATAGTTTTCATTTTGGAATGTGATTTAGGAACTTTGAGTTGTAATATGAGGAATCAGGGCTAAATGTACTTGTATTCTGGTGAGGTCACAAATATTTGTTGAACATTCATATAAAATATCTTTAGTTCTTGATAATTTACATAAAATATCGTTGGAGAAATGCATTCTTGGTCCCTTAGGTCATGGTAAAGGAAATGTATCTCTGGCTGGCTCATTGGTATTTTATCACTTCTTTTTAAGCATTAATGAAACTCAATAGTGTGGAACCTAGGGGAAATGCAAATGGAGTGGCAAGTGGTGCCCCACCTTAGACGAATATGATGATATTTCGAGAACAGCACTTGGTGATTGATTTGCCCTTTTTCCAGCTAACATTCCTCTTTGAATCTGTTGGTGCTTGAGTCTTAAGTCCTTGATTTTTCTACTTTTCATATTTAAAATTTTTCTTTTTGGTTTTACTTTATATTATTCCTTTTCCCCCTGAACTTCCCTTTTTGGTGCATTTCTTGTATAGAATGTGTATCAAGATTGGGCCCATATTGGATTCTAGGGAACCAATAGCCTGCTCAAAAGTTGAAAGATTCTATATGCCCATCCTCTCTATGTAATCATTTATGTAATCCTCTCTATGTAATCATAAATGATTAGTACAGAACTACAGATAAAGAATGTGTTGTTATGTTGCAGAGAATAAATTTAACATGAACATTCATTGGTTTTCAGAGCAACTTTCCTTTAGCTTTGTAATTTAGATCTAAAAGCTGTCTAGTTGTAATCCTCTCAAAGTTTCTTCTGTTCTTTCAAGCAGCTATTAACTTCTAATGTCTCATTTAGGTGGAGGCAAAAGACCCTAACAGTGGTGCTTCATATTATTACAATGAGAGTACAGGGAAGAGTCAATGGGAAAGACCTGGTGAAACAGTTTCTGTTTAACAAAGTCAATTAGTTGTACCGGTTCTGGGTGATTGGGTGGAGGCAGTTGATGAAACAAGTGGTATGCCTCATATACAGCGTATTTCCATAATTTTATTTTTCTTGAATCCTGCAAATCAATAAAAGATGAATAAAGAAAAATGATTTACAGTTTATTCATGTAAACGTATCATTCCAGTGTTAGTGCACTATTAAAGTATGGATTTCTTACTTCTTTTTGTTGAAAAATACTGATATTTTTATGTTATTATCTGGATTATCTCCGTAGGGAGCTTGAAACTTTTTTTCACCAAAGTATTGAAGGAACTCCCATGTTTTATGGACTTAGTACCTGATATTATCCGCCTGTTTTTTTTCTATCTCAAGTTGTTCGATGGCTTCATGTTATGCAGTTTCAATACTCATCAAAGGCACCACTATATAATCCTCTATCTTGTAATTGCAAGTTAATGCAATAGTCTGATTTCAGAAGATGGGAAATGCAACCAGATAATGGCATTTAATACTTTCCTTCCATGTCTTAAACTTTTTGCTTTAATTAAACAGGTCAGAAGTATTACTACAATACGAAGACCCATGTATCACAATGGGAGCACCCTGGTTCATCACAACCAGTTACGTCTCAACACACTGACAACGCCGTGTCCAGAAATGCAGCTAATGGGATATGGGATAACCAATCACCTGAGCTAGAGAAATGCATGCACTGTGGTGGTTGGGGAGTAGGCCTTGTTCAGATGTGGGGTTACTGCAATCATTGCACACGGTAGGATGATGCCATTTTTTTTCAAGAATTTACATACTGAATAGTGAATACAATACGTTGTTGTGCATGGATGAGGTGTTTGGAAGTATGTCTGAATAGAATCTTGCCTGTCTGCCATTTTTGAGTAATTCCTGCATATAATTTGTTGTGGGTGTGGATAAGGATTTTGTTTCTAGTTTCAATTTAATTCTAAGTTTTAGTTTTTTGTTGGATTCTCAGACAGGATTCAGTGGATCAAAGCTTTCATGATTTTGAATTCAGTTCTATCATTCTAGTGTTAAAATCCAGTTTTAGAGCTAGAATTTTGGCTTAGAAGTGATTTATAGGCTAGTTTAGTTTTGCTTTTTTGGGTGTTTTGGTTATTTAGTTGAGTCTAACTTGAGATATCAAATACTTGTCTCATTTTTAATTGATTTAAGTACAGCTAATTAATAGTCTGATGGACCCAGAGTAAAAAAACGGTATAAGCAAAGGGCAAAAGGGTAAAGGGTGTGGCTGACAGGTGGCATTAGGCATGAAGGGTGTGAGTAGTTAGTTAGAATCTAGTATCATGAGGAATAAAAGAGGGACATGAGAGAGGGGTAGGATATCATTGAATTTGTGGGAATTGTTTATGGGAGGTGCTAACCCTCGAAGTTCAGCTTGTTCTTGAATACTCCATGAAAGTTTCTATTCAGTTTACCTGATCTGTTCCTTCCATTTTTTATTTTTGTTTTCTTGATCTGTTGACTGATTTTGCAGTGATTTAGCCACTGTTGTGTGTTGGTATTTGACTGTGTTATTGCTGTGTTTGTTGGAGTAAGACTTTTGGTGTGGGTATCCATCATATTCCTAAATTTATTGCTTTTGGCAAGCCTGCCTTATTAGGGCTATTGGAAGAAATTTATAAATACCTCCACAATCCAGTATTCTTCTTATGTTTTGATCTAATTCTTGGTTCATTATTAGATCCATGATGCCTAGTTTTCTTTTTGCTAGGAAACAAAGAAATTTTATAATTAAGCAAAAATATGTTATGAAAAGAGGGACAAGGTGTCCTGTAAAAAAGGATCAATTTTCCTAAATGCCCAAAATAAGGTTCTAAAAGATATACAAAATGTATAATTCAGATCTCCATTTATAAAGAGCAAAGGCCCTGTACCAGAACTCAACAAAAAGGATCAGTCCCTGATTAGGCAATTGAAATTTCCTAGACATGATGAATAAAAATGAGACTTCCTAAAACTTTGATATTACTCATAAAGAGGTACAAAGCTTCACTTAGTCTGACAATCTAGAAACCTCCTCCCTATGAAAGCTTCAGAAACTCTATTTCTTTCCAACCTCAAACCCAGACAATTGCCACAAATGCACTATTGCATTATACACCAGACTTCTGCTTCCCGTAGATGAATGCCCTTCTAAGCAAGCCGAAAAACAAGAAAGGTGGTACAAGGGCCCATCTCTGTTGAAGTAGTAAATGCTACCGTTATTTTGCTTGAATTGTTATCCACAAATTTGGAGAACCAATCACAAAAAATATAGGAAAGGAGAAAAAAACAAAGATTATGATTACACCCTCAAAATCCATAGTTGTGCAAGAGACCCAATTTGTACCATGCTTAAAGAAATGATCTAGAAGAAACCTTAAGAGTAGGGGTGTTAAAAAAAATGCAAAAAACCAACCGAATCAATTTTCCGCTTATCCGGAAAACCGATTCAGTTTCGTTCGAAGAAATACAAAAATCAGTTTTCCGGTTCGGTTACTGGTTTACGGGATTATAGGAACGGGTTAACCAAAACCAAGTTATTATAAAAATAATAAAATATAAAATAAAAACAATAAAAATCAAAATATAGAAACCAGTTTATTATAAAAATAATAAATTATAAAATAAAAACAATAAAATCGGTTTATTATAAAAATAATAAAATATAAAACCGGTTTAAATTAGGGAAAAATCAAAATAAAAAATAAGTTAAAGGGAAAACCGGTTCAAAACCTGTTAACCGGTTTTTACTACCCGGTTAACCGGAAAATTGATTTTCCCCTTAACCGGTTCGGTTTAGGAAAATTCCTGAACCTAAAACCGGTTCGGTTCAGAAAATTGGTTAACTGGTTTGGTTAACCGTTTATGAACATCCCTACTTAAGAGTAGGTATAAGGGCTGTCATTGAGACGGTGTCCAAGCCCCTTAATTTTGGGGTTCTTGGTTGGGGAGGATGAAATAAGAATTAATTTGATTGAGGTTTAAGACTAAATCTGCTTTATAATTAAGGTGAATATCTTGTTAGCATTTCTGAAAAGGGTTCAGGAGTGTTAATGGCTTCCCCCCATCCTTAAATTTTGTAATTGGTTGCTGGGGTTAGCAATTATCTGTTGGTTTATATGTATAAGGGTGTGATAGAGATGTGCTCTGGAGTTTAATACAAGAAAAATAAGGCAATTTATAGTAGCTCCTTTGGCTGTAACAGGGGATTCGGAGGTTCTGGGTATTAGTTGATTGAGGGAATAAAATAGAAATGAACAAAAGGAAAGAGAAGAGGTGGAAGCCAAAGAGTTTTACCTATGACTTCTTCTAGTCCTTGCTAGAAGAATATAATAGAGACCCAAAAAGAAATCAATGAACATGTTTATTGGTCACACCTTTTGACGATTCTTGATGTGCAATTGGTCAAGAACTGTACCTCCTTGCCTTTTTTATATTATACAAAGTTCATGGTCTCTTAGAGCAAATAGTTATTTAACGGTCACACAAAGATTGCTTATTTAGGCATAGTATTAAAACCAAAAGGAAACTTTAGAATTGGCAATTGGAGATAGACTTTGTAATAATCAATATGAAAGCCAAAACAGAACCCAAATAACACCAATGAGATACCTATTGACAATGACCCAAGTGTTTACTGTTCATGTGGGGTATTAGTTGAGAAGTCTTTTATTGGCTTTCAAAGTTTTGTAGATATCTCTTGTTTCTGCATCAGACTTTTGTAAACAAGTTGCTCTTTTTGGCTAGGGAATTGTGGAGTTGGTATATGTAGATTTCGGTGCGAGATACTTCCTGTAATGTTTTCACTTCATTTTGGTTTTTCAGTTTATCTTTCTTAATTTCTTTTTGGGGTATGGCCCTGTTTTTACTTTCTTTAAATATCACATACACATTGGTCAGTTTGCATCTTAACTTCTTATAACTTTTGTGAAAAATGTATCCTCTTGATGTGGGTTACGCAAGTATTTGTATGTGATTTTTTCTTTCCCAGAAAATCACTAAGAAACTGAATTTCTTGAAAACTGTATCTCATGCAGAGTTCTCAAGCTTCCACAATCCCAATATCTGCCAGGCAGGTTGAATAACCAGCAGCAGAACAGCACCTTAAATGCCAAAGAAGAATCTGGCAAAAAGGTTCCCAAGCAGAGGTATTCAATCTTTACTTGAATGTTAGATTCTGTTAAAAGTATTTGAGCTTGCTATTGAACAAATAGATTGTAGAATATAGTTGTCATGAACCATAAAACTTGATTCACCCTCCATTGTCATTCCTTAAAAAGAGTATAATATGGTAGAGCTCTAGGGACGAAAATGTTTTGTCCAACAGAATCTTGTATAGCCAGCTTTTTCATTCTTATCAATTTGTCAAGGATAAGTAATATGATCATGTCATCAAGTTCCACTTTTGTGCATGATCTCATGAATAAAAGCTTCCTTAAACTTCAAAACCCCTCTGCATAAAACTTTCCCTGAGAATAGATGGATGAATAACAAGAGATATAAACAAACAAAACATGATAACCTGTGGAATGACAAAGGATTACCAAGGAATAAAAGCTTCCATTAGATGTTGTCAAGAAAGTGAAGATATTAGCTAGTGCACATACCTCTTGCTTGTCCAGTTTAATGATTAAGAACTGGATTTTCTGTGGATTTAAGCATCAATCAAATCAGCAAGAGTACTTGGGGTCTATCTAAAATATAAAATGATACTGTTGATAATATAAAGAGTTTACTGTTTAAAATGTATATAAAATTCAATTTTTTATTTAAATATAACATGATACACAATGAAAAATTGATAACTTCAAATAATATGAGTTCTTGACAACTTATATAACTTGAGTACTTGATAACTTATATAACTCGAGTACTTGGCAAAAACACTATGAATTCACTTAGATACTGTTAACGCCTAAAAATGTCTAAGCATTAACAAGTGAAATGGTTTGGGGTTGCGTGAAAATAGATGGATNCCAGCTTTTTCATTCTTATCAATTTGTCAAGGATAAGTAATACGATCATGTCATCAAGTTCCACTTTTGTGCATGATCTCATGAATAAAAGCTTCCTTAAACTTCAAAACCCCTCTGCATAAAACTTTCCCTGAGAATAGATGGATGAATAACAAGAGATATAAACAAACAAAACATGATAACCTGTGGAACGACAAAGGATTACCAAGGAATAAAAGCTTCCATTAGATGTTGTCAAGAAAGTGAAGATACTAGCTAGTGCATGTACCTCTTGCTTGTCCAGTTTAATGATTAAGAACTGGATTTTCTGTGGATTTAAGCATCAATCAAATCAGCAAGAGTACTTGGGGTCTATCTAAAATATAACATGATACTGCTGATAATATAAAGAGTTTATTGTTTAAAATGTATATAAAATTCAATTTTTTATTTAAATACAACATGATACACAATGAAAAATTGATACCTTCAAATAGTATGAGTTCTTGACAACTTATGTAACTTGAGTACTTGATAACTTATATAACTCGAGTGCTTGACAAAAACACTATGAATTCACTTAGATACTGTTAACACCTAAAAATGTCTAAGCATTAACAAGTGAAATGGTTTGGGGTTGCGTGAAAATAGATGGATTAATGGCGGTTTCTGGTTGTTGGATGGCTAGTTGGCTGGTGGTCTCCTCTGGAGTTGCCGAAACCTCTGCAAAGAAACACTAAACGAGGTCAGAGGCCCAAGCTAGGGGGGTGGTGGTCGTCGTGGGCACTCTGACACTCAAGTCAGTGGAATATTTAATAGGTTGCTCTCAAGTGAAACATAATAGAAATAAGTTGTTTTGAGGAAGAAGAAGATGATTTTCAAAGCCTTTCTAAGAGAAAAATTGGCTTGAATAACTTGAATCAACTTATGTTAACTTACCAAAGATGGAGACATATTATTCTTTATATAGTGTTAGGGTTTGCCAATGCCCTTTAGATCAAACCACCAAGATTGCAGCACGTGTATCCTCTTGGTGTGTTAAGGCAGGACCACAATATATGAGTTTGCCATTTGTCATTGTACCATAGTCCTTTATTCTACTTTTTGCAAGGTGATACATGCTTCTTCTAAGGGTGATGCGTGTACCATCTAAAGGGATGGGCTAACAGGGCAAGCAAATGGCTAACATGCAACAAGATATGGGTGAACGGGGAGCAAGGCAATGGCTTGCTCTTGTTAGCCCTATGTGACAAGAGATAGGCTAACAGGGAGTAAGCCATTGACTTGCTCTTGTTAGCCTTAGGTAACAAGGGATGGGCTAATAGGGAGCAAGCCAATGGATTGCTCTTGTTAGCCCTATATAATAAGAGATGGGCTAACGAGGAGCAAGCCAATGCTTTGCTCCTGTTAGCCCTAGGTAACAAGAGATGGGCTAACAAGGAGCAAGGCAATGACTTGCTCTTGTTAGCCCTATGTGACAAAGTGATAGGGGAGCAGGAGGTGGCCTCTTGGCCATTTCGTGCTCTCCTGAGATACCAAGGTGTGGGAGAGCAGGAAG
This sequence comes from Pistacia vera, assembly GCF_008641045.1. Classification (NCBI taxonomy): domain Eukaryota; kingdom Viridiplantae; phylum Streptophyta; class Magnoliopsida; order Sapindales; family Anacardiaceae; genus Pistacia; species Pistacia vera. The sequence goes on along the minus strand of NW_022196673.1, from coordinate 427,829 downwards.
TGGTCTCTTGGCCATTTCTTGCTCTCCTAGAGTAGCAAGATATGGGTGAGCAAAAGGTGGCCTCTTGGCCATTTCTTGCTCACCCAGAGGAACTAAGTGTGGGTGTGCAAGAGGTGGCCAAGAATTTACCTCTGGGTCGCCCAAAATGAGTGCAAAGTGGGTGTGTAAGATGTGGCCTTTGGCCACCCTTTGCTCTCCTAAGCGGGTGAATGGTGGCGAGTAGGGGCCATTAGCTCTTGCGTATAGAGATTCGGCCTTGTTCGCCAAATATGTTTATTGGGCGAGCAAGATTGGTCATGCCTTGCTTGCCCAAATAATTTTTTGGTGGGCAAGAAAGAAAGGGGGAGCCATGTTGCTTGGCTCTTTTCCCCACAACAGATACGTATAGGGATACACTCATATGTAACAATGGCACAGTAGAAGGTGGTTTGAAGAAGATTCTATTCTTATTTCTTCTTCAAGACATGTTTTTATGTGCCTATACAAGATACTAGCCGTGACTAGATTTGTGATGAGTCGCCCTTTTATACAAATTACACTCCATTGTGCTTGAAACATTTTTAAGAGTCTCTGTGGTGGTAAAGTAGTGAAGTATTGGAAGTCTGAGCCCAGTGACAAGATCAGGCTATTGGTTTAGATGAGGCTGCTGCTCTTGTAATGGGTTTTGTTCTCCATTAAATAACAAATTTTGAAGGGGATATGAATTGGTATAAAATACAATTTTTTTTTTTTTTTTTTTTTTGGGTTAAAGTAAAGTGAATGAAACAAGTGTTTGGGGCTCTATTTATAAACAAAGGTTTGATTAACTAATTCAATTTTTAAACATCACATTCACTGATGTCTTCCAATTTCTACTCGAAAATACTAAGTTAATTGAATTCTTAACTATCTCATTCAATGTTTTTTTCTAATTTCTACTTGATAATGCAAAACTAATTGAATTATCACACTGAGTTATTGAGTCATACTGATAGTAGCAATTATGATTACCAATATGCTATACAAACTACTAATTTTGGAAGTTGATGAATTGAATGTCCTGTCTCTGTCTTGATTTTAGTGACCTTAATGTGATATTCATGAGCAACCAAAGGTATTAGCATTTATGTTGGATTGATAGTTCATAGTTGTAATTGCTATTGTCACTATGATTCAATAACACTGCATGAGTATATAACTTTATATATTTGGGTAGAATTTGAACAAAAGTGTTAAATGTGGTAGTTACGAATTCAATTAGAATTTGATTAATTTTGTAATTTTGGACAAAAGCATTGAATGTGGTAGCTAAGAATTCAAACACTTTGAATATTTGTTCTATAAATAGCTTTGAACTTTCAAACACTTACTTCATTCACTCTAAAATAAATGTTTATATACTAGTTTATATTCATTTCAAGATTTATTAATTAATAGAAAGCACACCACCTCAACCAGTCCCATAACCTAATCCGACCATAAGGCATGGAGCTCCAATATTCAACTACTATACGACCAAAGAGACTTGAAAATGGTCAAGCTATTAAATGTAATTTATGTAAAAAGATACATTATCACAAATCAAGTCAGGGTATTGGTCTCTTACATAGACACTTAAAAATATGTCTTGGAAAAATACGCTATAAGACTAAAATGTTATTCTAGTCTCCTTGGTTATGTAAGTGTGCTTATTCCTAGATACTAATTTATATCATATCGGGTACTTTTATACGTGTGCGAGTATTTTCACTGTGTTTTTGTCAAGTACTTATGTTGTGTGATATCGTTGAGTACTCATGTTATTTGAAGTTTCTGTTTGTCACTATGAGTACTGTTCTATGTTTTAAATAAAATAATATCTCCTTTGTTTGCGAAAATGGATCCTAAGTTGGTGTGGAAACTTTATTAGGTTCAAATTTCTAAAACTTTAAGTACTCTTTTACTCTCATTATTAATACTGTAAAGGGTTCATTATTTGAAATGTATAAATATTTTGAAAAAGAATATGGTAAGAACATAACAGATATTTCTACACCTGTTTGATGAAGAGGTAGAGGACACTGTTCTTGGTCCATCTTCGCTGGAGGGCAAGTAATAGCCTCTAGTTGCACATTCTCTTCTCATGTAGAATTGTTCACCATTGATGATTTCACACAAATTATTTAGTTCTCAACCCTCTTAGCATTAAAAAATGGTAGAAAAGTGTGGCAAATGCTTGGAGCAGCATCTAATTTGCATATTTCCTCTGTGCATATAAAAGTTGAAACTCGGTGAAGTCTTATCTATTTTTAATTTATAAATTTCTTTTACTCTAGCAGGGAACAGTGTGTGTCTATCTGGTGTGTATTACATGGTAAAAAAGATCTGACTAAGATTTTTCAGGTCCAATTGGAAACCTCCTATGGGAAAAGGTAATAGGAGAGATAGTAGGAAACGTGCATATGATGAGGATGATGAACTAGATCCCATGGACCCAAGCTCTTACTCAGATGCACCCCGTGGTGGCTGGTATGTCAATCTTGTTTGATTTAAGGTGTTCTGGTCTGGTATGTGCTTGAATAATCTATTCTAATTTAGTCCTGTATAATTCTGCAGGGTTGTAGGCCTGAAAGGAGTGCAGCCCCGAGCAGCTGATACCACTGCCACGGTATATTTATCACTTTTTTTGATTATTTTTATTTTTCATCTCTTTTCCTTCTTACTAGAGATATTTGATATTGCTTTCGATGGAGTTGAATTTCCCAAGTAGTAGGCATTTCAGGTGCAGAGCTAGTTTCCTCTGCTAGAAGTGAATGCTTATCCTCATGTGTACAAATTGTCAGTGAAACCAGATTAAAAGCAGCTGTTCTCCACATTTAGAATTCTGCAGTGGATGTCTCAAGCTTGACACAATTTAGTTATCCCTTTATGTGAAATTCATTTTGCTTATGGGGCCAGACACCTTCGCTATTATGCTACTTCCAGGGCTTTTTGATTTAGTAGGGTCTATAAAGTTATGGTGGATTATTACTTATTCAAAAAGATACACTAGATTATCTTTTATTAACACCGTAGTTCCTACCAAAGGTGTTGCTAGTTCCACTACAATTTATTTGGGGTCTTTAACTGAAAAGTTAAATTAGGTTTTGTGTGGAGGTTAAAGACTTGAACTGGGGGAAGAACTAGTAAGAGTAATGATTTGGTGTGGCAGAAACAAAAAGAAACAATAATCAAGAAAAATAGAAGTTCTTGAAAGAAGAAATGGCGGAATACTATTACTAAGATAGCATTGATTTGGAAAATAAGTCTCTATGAATTGGGAGAAATGAGATGAGGAGAAATCCAGCATTTTGAAGGGAAGTTCTTGCTAAATTAAATAATCTTCAAATAGCCAAAAAAAAGAAAGAAAAGGGAAGAAGAAGAATTTGAAGACCTAAATAATTGATGTTCAGAAAAGTGACGTTGGTCGCTGCTAAAGCTTGTGTTTTGATCAGACTTGAGCTTTTCAATGTCATTTTGATTTTTCATGATTCTCATACATGACAATCCTTTCTAGATAATTTAGAGGTCCCTAAACTTATATCTAGATCAACTTGAAGAATTATAATGGTCCTCGTTTTGAATATTTGTCTTGCAGAGTCAGTAAATGCATTTGTTTATCATGCTATAGATGGATCCTCTGGGGACATACAATATTAAGTTCTTGCTCTATTAAGCTTGTACCATAAGAGTGTAACAATTATTTCCCTGCAGTCCAAGTTCTTCCTTATGTTTTTAGTTGGGGGTGTTCTGCAATATGAGAAGCTATCATTACATGATAGGATCGATTATTAAATGAGTATTACATTGTTCTATCCAAGGGTTTCATAAGGATTCTGCATCAATACCTTCTGGTTTGCTAGAAACATCCCATTGTTAGTTTACTATTCTTGGTGAGACAAGGGATCATTCAAATGTTTACAAGTATCTGTGTAATCTAGTATCTTCTTACGTTTTAATTCAAGAGATCAACTAGAATCGTTGGTTTCTTAGAGGCAGTTGAATATGACTTTTTCTCAGTCCAACTCTTGTTCAATTTTTTTTTTTTGGGTGTCATTCTCAACATTGTCAGCAGTGTTCTTATTTAATCATGCTCTAACATTTTGCCCTTAATTTTCTAGACCACGATCCCTGGCCAGCCTCTAGCTGATATAATTTGATCCACTGTCTTTCTATTGCAAGACAGCTTGAAAATAAAAAAAAATTATAACAAGGGAGTCCATCTACTTAGGTGGAATATACAACTGGTACAGATTGCATTTTGATGAGATGATTTCGCCAAATAATTAGTAGCCATGAGAATAATGTCCATTCTAGTATAGTAATAGATTATCTATTATTCAAAATATTGGGGTAATTTCCTATCAGCATGTCACAGTTATTCTGTATCTGCATCTCTCACTCTCCACTCTGCATGCATGCTTGCTGAAATGCATTGACTCATGCCTGCCGTCTTTTTGTTTAACATTAATCAGGTTTGCAGTCTGATTTGGTCCAGTTCTCACGTTTCAACCGAATTATTTGTGTATTTCAGGGTCCTCTATTTCAACAGCGTCCCTACCCATCACCAGGAGCTGTCTTGAGGAAGAATGCTGAAATTGCTACACTGTCCAAGAAAGGTGGCTCTAATTTTTCACCTATTTCCAAGAAAGGGGACGGGAGTGATGGACTTGGTGATGCTGACTGAGATTTTGATTGGGTAAACTCTCATATTTGGTTCTACAGTCTTCAGTCCATTGGAGCCTTGTGCTATATGCTGTCTCGATTTTGTCTATGGTCAAGCAAAGGATTTAACCCTTATACCTGCACTGAATGTTGATAAACAATAGACAAGCTTGTCGCCTGAGCATTAATGGTGACAATCAACAATGGATATTAATTCGGATACTCAAATGGACGAACTTTTGAGGGAGGGTTTTTGTATGTATTTGTTGGGTGGCTGATGCTTTTCAGCATCTTGGCTTCATCAAATGGTGGAACGTGTCGAATTTGACAAATGTTTGACCTTTACCATCAGCATGTTTGCTTATAAGATAGGGCAGAATCAGAAATATTTGGCTTGGCAATGACATGTTCTATGGAGATAGCGTTGTAAGAAGAGAAGAAAACATGAAGGAAAAGTATATTTGAGTTTCACTCAAAATTTACTAGTCTATAATTTAGAAAAAGAACTAATATTTGCATATTTATAGCTGTAGTTCATAGATTAGTTTGGGAATTCTGTAAAGGACTATAAATTTTTTTCTAGTGGAAAAAGTGTAGAACTCAACTAATGTGAATAGTGATATGTTAACAGAATATTGGGCAAATTTTTATGGTTGGTGCCATGAAGTTGATTATTGTAGCGAGGAAATCAAACATTTCGCCTTGATTTGCATCTGTTTTCCTTGTTATAAAATGTAGAATTCAATTGAGAGGTTCTGAAAAGAAGAAATTGGCGTCCTTCAAGTTTTATTCAAAAAATTGAAGAATTTTTGAAGCGGCAGACATTAGTGCCTTAGTAGTTGGTCTGGTGGTTAAAGAGTTTTGTTTCTCTTTGAATTTTTTGATTCAAATCTTAGGGTCATCTACTATAATAACATTATAAGTTTATCTAGTCTTTTAGACTGTTTGTAAATGTTTAATTGATCATGAGAATTATTCGAGGTTGTGCGTAAGTTGGTTCTGACACTCCAGTTACAAAAAAAAAAAAAAAAAAAAAAAAATTTATTTATAATAATTGAAATTAATAATTAAAGGGTTACTTTAGCATTATTGTTTTGTTGTAAAAGGCGAAAGATAACAAGGCCCACCTGAAAAAGAGTATGGGTCCATTATCAAAATTTCTTTGTCACTTACTTCAATCCACACACCACACCTACGACTGTGTCTTGGTGGCCCCACTGTTGTGTTGGCAAAATTAGAATATATTATCTTATAAAAGGGAAATATTTATATAAGTTATACCCTCTGTCACCACTATGATTTGTGTATATATAAGGATGTAGAATACAAAATTAAACCTTTTTTCTTTTTTCTTTTTTTAAATTTTCTCATCTTTTATTTTACAAACACCATCTCTACTATAAATGCAATAAAAAATCTACAAATAGGAAAATTTTAATTAGATAAGTTCTGTTTCCCTCCCTTGAAACTGGGCCTAAATATATTAGATTATAATTAAATAAATATTATAAACCAGGAGCACTTGAAATAAATTAAAAACAAAAAACTAATTACTGAAATTAAAAATAATAACTTAATAATTTTTTTGGAAAATAACATATTTATCTTATTTTTTAATTTCAGAAATACAAAATCATTTTTCAGGGTGCGGTTTTCACGTTTCTGTGAATATTCTTGTTTGAGTAAAGGACGTGTAATACAAGGGGGCGTAATGCGCACCACGTATATAATAGAATCGACTATCGAGTGCCATCAATAACTCTCTAGAAATGAAGCAAAGTCTTATCTGGAAACAAAAATATTAAAAGCTAAAAAAATTTATAATAAATAAATTTAAAAAATAATCTCAAATTTTACATTTAGGGTTTCTCTCTCCCCCTTTAGCTTTCATAATTGTTGTAAATTCCTCTCGATCTTCTTGAGGTACGTTCGATTTGTTAACTTTCATTTTTATAATCACTGTTATTATTGTTCATCGTTCTTGATAATCTCGGTTTTACTGGTTTTTATTTTTACATTTTCTGGAATTTCACTTGCTTTAGTTATGGATCATTCATTTTGTTGTTTTGATTGCTTAGAAGCTGCGAGAAACAATTTTTTTTTTGGTTATTTTGGTAAATTTGGTTTGTAATATAATGAAATTGACTTAGTCTTGAGTGGATGATTTTAGTTCTGGAAACTTTGAGCCAAAAGATATGAGAATCGGAGTTATTTTTCGTTTGTTATTTCTTTATATTGTTGTTTTGTTGAAGTCAATTGGTGAGTCAACGTCTGATTTTTTTTTTTTTCCTGGTATTTATAATGCTGGATGGAGTCTGGTCTGCTCATATGGTTGTAGTGACTGATCAATCCGAATATATATTTATTAGTGTACTTTTAAAAAAAAGAAATGGTATTTGCTTAAAGTATAGTGTTCCGTGAAATAAAAGAAATTCTAGTATTTTTGTTTGTTTGTTTGGTATTGGTTTTGTATTAGCTTCTCTTAACTTAGAGTTGATCTCAAGATGTTATAGTTTTACTTCTTACTTAATATCATATTTGGACAGCCACTGACATTGAATGACTTATCCTTTAGAAATAGAGTTTTATCATCCTGGAATGGGATGCCAAAGAAAATTGAGCTGTTGTCACAACTGATGTTTTGTTGTTAGGCTTTGGATCCTGAAAAATTTTTAACATTGAAGTTCCTTGTTGTTTTGGTTTGATAATAGGATTACAATGGAGAAATCTTAAAATGAGGCATCACAACAACTTTCCCATTTTATTTTGGCTTCCATTTTTATTGATGGCCTGGACTTCTAATCTAGAACTTGAATTGTTTAAGATGTAACTAATGGCCTTAGTCCCTTACCAAAAATAATAACAGTCAAAGATGAAACTTCTTCTCTCTTTGAATTCCTCAATAGTTGCTTTACTTGAATCTAGAGAGGAGCTGTTAAAAAAAAAAAAAAAAAAATTAAAAATTGTGTCAACTTTTCAGTTAATTGAGTATTAAATATATTAGCTATGGCATGTGCAGTTTGAATGCATAGGCAGATAAACTTAGGTGCATACTAAATTATAGAGGAAACGGTTTTCATAATTTGTGTTGAGTGATAATTGGAAACAGAGATATATTGGAATGGAAGGTGAAATAAGCAGGTAGAAGTGGGGCAAATTATACAGAGACATGCATATTATTCCTAACTTATTCAAATTTTCATTTTAGATTTGTTTTTGAAAAATCAATTGGAATGGAGTAATATTAGTTCTTATAAGTTTTTCCATGTAAACCTGATTCTGAAGGTTGTATTCCTCACTTAATGGCATGAAAGATAATTGTAAAGAACAGCTGTTATCTAAAAATTGGTTTGAGAATGATCCTGTGCTGCAGGAGAACTCCCCTTCAAAAATGTACAAGAGAGAGAGAGCGAGAGGCATTGATAAAATTTGTATAGGGCAAGTGAAAGAGGTGACAATGAAATTTTTATATTAATTGGTAGAGTTTACTATTACTAATGCATAATACTTTGGTCAAACCCAGAGTTTTCACCTGTTAATCAACTGGTTCAAAGCTTAAGCTGGTATGAAATAATGTTCTTAAACTCGTTTATATGTTGCTCGGCCTTACAAGATCTTCTACTTCTGAGCCTTTTCGTGTTCTTTTTTTATTTTTTCCTGATTGGGTTGAGTGCTGAGGTTGGAAGATTTAGGAGGGATTGCTGGAAGTTTTTAAGTAAGGCAGTCTTGCTTCTTCCTTATCTTGCTTCTTCCTTATCGGTAGACATATGTGTATCTGTTGTTGCCCTTTTTATTAATACTTCTGCACTTTCACCTTGTTTCTACGTTTTCAAATTTTTTACTATTGGTATCTGTAACTATTTCCTAGGTTTTTATTGTTAATTTGTTGTATTTGTTTGTTATGGTTCAAAGCTTGTCTTCTAGCATATGTAGTTATTGTTCTGTCTTTCTTGAAGGGAAGAAATATTGAATATTGATTAGCAAAGATCTATCTTGCAGATGTTTTGGAAAATTGTATTATGAAATCTATTTTAAGCATGGAATTTCTCTGGAAATTTCACCTCGTTTAAACTGGAAATATTTTTGGAGATGGACCTTAAATTTTCTGGTAGACTTGCATGGGCTTATTAGATTGCCTTTGCTTTTATAAATTGGACCATATATCAATTGATATTTGAATGGCACGATGTATCTATTAACATAAAATCTAGGAAATGTTATTGTAGCTTCATATGCGTTTGTAAATTTTTGTTTTGTGGAACTCTTTCTAACGGAGAGGCTTTTATGATAACAAATAGTTTGTTCTGATATTAATTTGTGGATTTTTAGCCAGTATGCTGAGAAAATAGTTGAACAGCGAGGAAGTTTTGGGGACAAGTTTTTGTTTCAGACTTCTGAGAGTTTACAAAGGGAGAAAGAGAGGAGAGAATGTCAAGTGGCAGAAACACCCACTGGTGTTACAGCTGCAGGAGGCCAGTTCGTCTTCAAGGGCGAGATCCATGTTGCCTGTACTGTAGTGGAGGCTTTGTTCAAGAGCTTGACGATATGGTGCACATCAGCCCATTGGATTTCTTTGGGTTGGACAGTGATGAAGAACGTGACCAGAGGTTTGGTCTTATGGAAGCTTTCTCAGCCTTCATGAGGCAGCGAATGGCTGATAGACATAACCATGATATCAGGGGTAGATCTGATTCAATTAATGAACATGGCCAGGGCTTTGGACCTTTGTTGATATTTGGTGGCCAAATTCCTTTTAGATTGTCTGGAAATGGTGGGTTTGAAGCACTTTTTGGTGGGGCTCCGGGCATTGGTTTTGCACGGGGTAATGCTGGCGATTATTTTATAGGTCCTGGACTAGAAGAACTTTTTGAGCAACTTTCAGCTAACGATCGACGGGGCCCTCCTCCTGCAGCCCAATCTTCAATCAATGCTATGCCGACTGTTAAGATCACACAGAGGCATCTTCGTTCTGATTCACACTGTCCTGTCTGCAAAGACAAATTTGAGCTTGGTTCAGAAGCGAGACAAATGCCATGTAACCATATATACCATTCAGATTGTATTGTTCCATGGTTAGTGCAGCACAATTCATGCCCTGTTTGCCGCCAGGAATTACCAGCACAAGGATCGAGTAGCAGTCGTAGTAGTCATCATAGCTCAATTGGTCCAAGTCGAAGCAGCAGTTTTGGTGGCAATGCCAGTGGAAGGGAGAATCAAGGAAGACGGAATATATTCTCTAATTTCTGGCCATTTCGCTCATCAAGTTCTAGCTCAAACCATAATGGAACAGCCGGAAGCAGCTCACAAGCAATGCATGAGAATAACCACCAGATGGGGTACACTGGATGGCCTTTTGATTAAGCTCTTATGTTAGAGGAACACAATTTGCTGCTTGTTGTGATCATAACTCAGTGGCTCCAATTATATACTGAATCATTGATTAGGAGCAGCATTGGTTTGAGACATGAAATTTACCAGTCTGGTGTGTTTACTTAAAAGTGATTTGAGTGTCATATTGTGCATCTTTTATGTAAATCACTCTTTTTTCTTCTTTGTTGAATTACTGTGCCTTTTCAATTGTATTTGCCGTCCTATTATATGCCTAAATAATTTCTCCTTGTAACATTCAGTTCACTTTTACACTCCTTAAATTCATCTGGGCTGTTCTGGTTGAATTGAGAAATTATCGCTAAAGTTGAAAAATCTCTTTAAAATTTTAAGCACATAGGAGTATGGGAAACCCCTTGTCAATGGTTGCTAACTCTAGAGGTTAGTTCCACAAAAACAAAATTGTTTATCTTTGAATCATCTTCAAGAAATTGTTGCCAGACCTATTTTATACTTTTTATTTTAGGATCTCTGTGTCAAAACACATTTGTCTTGGGTGCTTCTTATTATACAGTGGGAAACGTTTACCATTTTGCACTCAATCACATTGTTGTCAACACAAGGAGCAACATGAGATTGCAATAGGTGTATGATTACTGCTTTCTTTATCTGGATCTCTAGCATCACAGCTTCCATTGGTGTCGGTGGGTATTCTTACTTTGGTTATCTGTGACTGTAAAATACATAACCTATTGTGCATATGATTTAAGCCGCTCCCTAATCAAACATCGTCTTATTCATTGATGTGTGTTTTGCGGATTTGAATAACAAAATATTAATGTGGTTGATATTTTTTATTTTAACGTACGTATGTATTGTGAACGTCTTAATTGATTGTCTGAATGGAGAAAAATAGTAATGAAATTGAAGTTTCCAGTAAATGTTAGTTACTATATCTATTAACTTCCTTTGTTGCTTCCAGTGTTCTGAAAATCGGACTGGACAGTCCGGTCGGAATTGTTCGACCAGGAGCCGGCGATATCTCTAGTTCGGTATCTTCTAAAAACCGGTATTTTCAGTTAAACCGGATTGAGTCACGGTTGGACCGTCGGAATAGTACCGAGTCGCGGTCCAATCGCAACTCAATCCCACCAGATTCCGGCATCGTTCGACGGAGAAAATACCACCATTCGACTTGACAACATCTCCACGACAAAACCCATCCATTTTCAGTGGCCGTCGTCCAGCCTTCGTCACTCGCCGTCCACTTAAAGTTCACGCGACCGTCGAATTTCCTTCTTGATTCCAGCAATTTCCGGCGCCGATGAAAATCTCTAACACCACTATCAGATTCGTCAGAACCTATACATCAAAAGCCCCATGATTCCAAACTTCGATTGGCCGCTGATCGTCGCTGCCGCCACCACTCACCAGTCTCTTTGCACGACAGGGGTGTTCTAGACAGATTTCAAACCTTAAGGGAGTATTATAGGGGTGTTTTTGATGAATTTCAAACATTTAGGAATTAACATGTAATTTTATAGGATACGGTCCAACTGACTGATCCAACCGGTCAAACCGGAAACCGGACTCTTGAATGGGTCATAGTCCGATCCGATTTTCGGAATATTGTTGCTTACTGGCTATAAATAATCATCTGAGAGAGTAAAATAATCACTTAAAAGAAAAAACAATGAAGACCATCAAACTTTCAGTGCTTTTTTTTCTTCTTCTTCATTATGTTATCAGGTAAAAAATAAAATTTTTTATTTGAAAGATTTGAAGATTTGTGTTTAATAAATATCCTTAAATCGGTTGTATAAAGTTCATATTCAAACCCACAAAATCACATGTGAATGAATTTAGACAAATGTTTAATAAGGAGGCTCAATACCTCATCTTAAGACACTTAAAGCAAGAATAGCCATTGATGAAAGCTATAATGCTGGAGATCAGTAATGCATAATGAAAAAAAATCATATAAAACCACAATACTTATATAATTTATTTTTAAAAATCATCTTATCAATAAATAAATCAAACATTATATGTATAATTAAAAATAATGAAAAATAAAAAACTTAATTCATAGTATTAAGAAGAATATATTACCTGATAACATAATCAAGAAGAAGAAAAAAAGCTTTGAAAGTTTGATGATCCTCATTATTTTTTTTCAAGTGAATTATTTTACTCTCAAAGTTATAACAAGTAAGCCAAAAAAGTTTAATATAGATAGCAACATTACTGGAAACTTCAATTTCATTACCATTTTACTCCATTTAACAATCAAATAAATCGTTACCACATATACGTTAACATTAAAAATATCAATCACATTAATATATAATAAAAGAGTAAATTAATAAATGTAATCAAGATAAGTTGGTATTAAAAGTTCTAACAATATCAAATTTAACTTTCAAAATAAAATCATGCATGTGAATGTATATATGGTAACAATATCAGATTTATTTTACCTAAATGGTAATGACATTGCAATACATTTTTAATTTAATTGTTTCTCTGTGACTGTAAATTAATATGATACTATTACCATTCACCATTTTAGGTAAATTGTTTTACAGTCACATAAAACAATTAAAGTAAGAATGTATACATCTATTGCAATCTATTAAATCTGATATTGTACCATATAAATTCACAGCGTGATTTGGCAGTTAATTTGATATTGTTAGAACATTTACTACCAATTCTATCTTGGATTATTTATTAATTTACCATTTTTATACCATGATATTGTTTTATTTGATTGTGGAATGGATAAATGGTAATGAAATTGAAGTTTCCAACAAATGTTACTAGATATATATATATATATATATTATATTATATATATATATATATATATTATATAATATATATATATATAACTTCCTTTTTTGCTTAAGAAAAAACAGACCACCAAACTTTCACGGCTGTTTTTTCTTGTTTTTGCTATGTTATCGTGACATATTCTTCTTAATATATGAATTAAGTTTTTTTTTTTCATTATTTTTATTATCATATAATGTTTGATTGATTTACTTATAAGATGAGTTTAAAAATGAATTATATATTTATTTTTATACCCTTCTTTTGTGAGTTCCTCTAACTATAATCTACAAAAAAAAAATACATCCAAAATTTGTAAGTGGGTTTAGTGATATATTAAAAAATAGTGATATAAAATAATAAAATATACTATAAACTAAAGGTTTGGAAGGTTTTTTTAAATTTGTGGTGGTTTTTTTTAGTACACTTGAATCTCGAACTCTTTATTGAATGCAGTATAATTTTTCTAATTTGTATATAAATTTAATTTATATGAAAATGATGACAAAGCATGTCCCATCACCCATCTCTGATATTTCCATGTCCATAAATGATAATGTATGCATGCATGTGCTGGCCGTATTCATCAATTTTATTATCTTTTGATTTTTTTTTAGTGAAGCTATAATGCCGCAGCGTGATGTATAATTAAAAATAATGAAAAATTCATATAAAACTACAATACCTATATAATTCATTAAAAAAATAATGAAAATAAAAAAACTTTTCATAGTATTAAAGAATATATTACCGAATAACATAATTAAGATGAAGAAAAAAGCACTGAAATTTGGTGGTCGTCATTGTTTTTTCTTTTAAGTGATTATTTTATCTCTCAAGTTATAGCCATAAGCACAAAGGAAGTTATATAATAGTACATTATTGGAAACTCAATTTCATTACTATTTTACTCCATTCAAACATGAAATAAAACTTTACACATATATACGTTAAAATTAAAAATATCAATCACATTAATATTATAATAATGGTATAGTTTTATTTGTCAACTTATAAAATATGTTAAGTCTGTTGTTAAACCTGGTTTTTGCATATTCATTTGCTCTTAATCTTTTGGAGTATATTCTTGCATAGGTTCATTTTGTTTGTTATTCTATTGATGATCAATTTATTTGTGGTTGATTTTGGAATGCTGTTCCATTGATTGAAAGCTTGAAGAGAGTCAAGCTGTGGAGCTGAAAGAGAGTTCCACCATTGAAGCTCGAGTTGACCAACCGATGTCTTGGGCAGAAGCTTGCTATAGCAGAACACTTAAGGGATTAGAGGGTGAGTTAGAGTCTAATAGAACAGGGCGTGTTTTACTTTGTTTTACTTAACTTCAACTCCGGATTTGCTTATAATTGTGTTTTTTTTATAGTGGATTCACTTCATTTGGACGAGGTTCCATGATTTAGGCTAAAAGGATTTTAGTCAAACCATGTAAATCTTGTGTGCTTTACTTTTACCACTCTGGTTGGCTGATTTTTGTTGAATTGGTAAACCACAAGCAAAAGTTTAATCACTTATTAGTACCCATTCCGCTGCGTTAAAAAGAGTTCATGAACTCCTTCAAATGGTAAATTAATAAATGTACACAAAAATATTGAATTGGTATAAAAGTTCTAAGAATATCAAATTTAACTATCAAAATAAAATCAAGCATGTGAATGTAACATTCCTGCTTTGATTTTTCTCTGTGACTGTAAAACAATTAATTTAATATATTTACCATATATACATTCGCCTATACGATAACCCAACATACAATGCAAACCTTTACTTACCATATAATAGGTAAACTAACTTGCACGTCAACACAACCTATCAATCATAAATTTGAACTCAATCACAACTTAGATTGTTATTATTCAAATAGGTAATAACTACATGTATAAACTAATTATATAAATATTCCCTACAAAGTGATGTGTCAACCTTGCATGTTTGACCCATCATCTCCTATTATTTGTTAAGTTTATCCCTAATTTGAAAATAATGAATCAATTAAACACGTATGTTTGTATAAACCTTTTCTATGAGGTTTGTGTATGTATAATAAATATATTGGTTTTCCATCTTTTAACGATACATCTATTGTTTGATTGATTTATATGCTAATGATTTAAAAAAAAAAAAATGAATCATATTATGTTAGCATGGTAACAGAAAAATCATTATCAATGTTGTATGTGTAAGTGTAACAGAAACTAAGTGTTGCTGCATCACTGAATAGTATAATATGATTCTTTATTGAGTATCAAAGGTCCCATTTATAAAGAAAATTGAATTTATATATGTCTCTCATGTCCCATTTAACATTATAAAAAGCTGGAAGTCCCGTTTCATTTCGCATTATTTAAGTATGTTGAAATTAAATAGAACACAAATAAGGTTAGTGTTGTATCAGATAAAATAACAACAAATTAACCACGTATATAATTATTTTTATACCCGTTCTTTTTGGTGAGTTCCTCCGACTATAAATTTTCCACGATCACCCAACTATAAACTACAATAGACAAATTACATCCAAAATACGTCAGTGAGGTTAGTGATATTATACTAAAACTAAAGGTTTGGAAGGTTTGTTTTAAATTTGTGGTGGGTCTTTTTTTTAGTACAACAACTTGAATCTCAATTTTTCATTGAATGCATGTATATATTGGACTGCAATATAATTTTTTTGGTGTTTTGTTATATTTTTTTTAATGAAATAAATGTACAGTTTTGACAAATTTCCATGTGCATCACTTTTCTAATTTTGTATGTAATTTAATTTATAATGAAAATATGACAAAGCTACATACAAAGGATTATTTAATTTATTTCCTGCAGTGATGTTGAATGATAATCAATACACCACTTTGGTAATGTCCACTTTATTATCTTGTTTCCTTTTAAATAATTTTATCTGCATTTCAAACTCCAAAATAGAAGTAAATATCATTTGTATTTATAGGAAAAGACTTCGACATCATCTAGCTGGACTCTTAAAAAATTGTCTCCAAGTTTTTATTACTAGATAATAAAGTAAGGAAGTGGATATTGAGTGTAAGGGTGACTTTCTTCATATTGTACTTAAAAGGGGCTTTAATTTTTGTCCCATCGCCCATCTCTGAACTCTGAACATTCCATAAATGATAAATGCTGCATGCATGTGCTGGCTCTATTCATCAATTTTATTATCTTTTGATTTTTTTTTATTACATTTATTAATTGTTTCCTAAAGTTACATCAATACCTTATAGGGAAGGTTAAGTTGATTAATGGTTGTTAGTGTGTTGTTAGTGTCTTCTCTTCTCTTCTGAAAATAAAAAAAATTTAAGTTCGAAAATTTTAATGTCAATATTCCTGGTCAAAAGTACATACGATTGTATCTATTTATTTAAACCATTTATTATAATTAATAATTAATGTAAAAGGACTTGACTTATATACCCTTCTCTTCAACTTCAAATAAATTCATAAATTCTAACCCTAAGTTAATGGTCCAACGTTTAGGTTTTATACTTTTATGTATTTATTTTTCATTTATTATAAATCTAATATGATTGATATTTTGTGAAACCCTTTGTCTTCTATGTAATAAACCCCTTTCCTTTTTGGTATTATCTCCCTCCTCTCTACCTACCATTGAATGTAATGTTTGTCATGAGAATATTTGAGTTATATTGCCAATTAAATTCGTAGAACCTCAAATAAATTTACAATCAAACTTAATCATTTACTCCCTCTGTTTTTTATAACTATCGTTTTGAGAGTGTAAATTTTTTTTCAAATTAAATGACGTTGTCTTGTCTTGTCTTTACCCACATCTTCTTCTCCACTTTTTTCCATGGCCCACATCCTCTCTTTTTCTTTATCTTATCTCTTCCCCTCATCCCTTTCCTCTATCAGAGAGAGAAAATGACATATATATATATATATAATTATTTAAACAGTTCACTTATGTGTGTAGCGGGATAACAAATTTTTCCCACCTACAAAATCAGAGGAAACACAATTGGAAAGATGAAATTGTTTCATTAAAAGTTGTGTAAAAACTTAAAACGTCATTTACATTGAAACGAGGGTAATAGTTATAATAATATCATTATGATTTTTACGTAAGATTGATTCCACTAATCAAATTACTACAATTTAGGTGGTCAATACAACAATATATAAAAAGTTACAATTACAATGTATACATAATGGTAAGTTTGATCGTGAAAATTTTAATGCCTAATCTATTGGGTGAAATGTTTAGGCTGCGTATAATATTTTTTGTTTTATTATTTATTTTTTAATTTACCTTTTTTCGTCTATGTATGTAACAAGTATCTGAAAACCTACAGGTTGGAGCTTTATATATATTTTTAAATAGGAAATGCAACCAACTTATTATTCTCCATTGTTTGGTCATAAGTGATCTGAAGTTATCATGTTGTTTCAAGTAAAAATCTTTAAGTGGGACCTATATAATTCTCATATCCATCAAATCAATGAATCATATCTTCCGGTTGGAAAAGCATTAGGAAGTTTGGAAAACTGAGTCTGAAATGGCCAGTTGACGTTAGTGAAGCTTCACTTTTCTTGTATTTTTGTTAAATATTTAATTGATTTGTTTATCTGAATTTTCTTGTGTTTCTGTGTTTTCTATTATAATTGTTAAGTTTTAGGTTTCTAGCTTTTACTTTAATCACTTATCACCCTATTTTAAAACAGTCAAAGATTAAATTAAATTTACAGGTTTTTGTTAGTGTTTTAACTCTTTGATCACTTTTTAGAAGAGTAAACGCGGTGCATGTAAATTAATAAAAATAGACAATTTTGTTTTATATCAATCATTCTTGGGAAAATCATATCTCTAATAACACTCTGTTACCCAAATATCAGATCAAAATAAGAAAAAGACAAAATCTTTGCTTTGCTGTGCAAGTGGGTGTGGTGTTGGTTTAGGTGCTGCTAGTTTTGTAGGTCTTGGGTCTGCGTTTTGTGATGGAGTTGAAGGAAAGGGAAAGAGAAAGTAAGAAAGAGAGGAAGGGACAAATAATAAAAGAAAAAATATTTATTCTATTAATTTAACTTCTGTAAAATAATTATACAGTCTGATGTTTGGATAGTCTGATGTTTTAAGATTTTTTGGTCTTTTAACATTTTTCTTTTAAAGTTAACCATAACTACGAGTTTGTCCCTTTTTTTGTGTATTTCAAAACTTCTGTTCTTTTCCTATCCATATAAAAAAAAAAAAAAAAAAAAAAAAAAAAAAAAAGTTATCCTTTGCTTAACAGGCAACCGAGTAGCACAGAGCCCAGACGTAAGTTACATTTATGCTGGTGGATGATGTGCCAACAATATTATGTTCACATACAGATAAGTAAAGGGATTTTTTTGTTGTATTTTATTGTCAGTGGGTGTCTCCTTCTCATGCATGAAAATGGAAAACACACTCTTTTAATGCAAAACCTCCTGTCTCTTCTACTGCTAGTCTTTGCTTGGGTCCTTGCTTAATAAGGCAACCGAGTAGCACAGGGTAAAATTACATTTATGCTTGATCGATGATGTGCCAACAAATACTAGTTTACACATAGATAAGTAAATAAGGTACAAGTAAGGGATATTTTTGTTGTATTTTATGTTAGTGGATGTCTCCTTCTCATGCATGAAAATGGAAAACAACTCTTTTAATGCAAAACCTCTCTGTCTCTTCTACTGCTAGTCTTTTAAGTTAACCACAAACCTTTGGTATGCAAGAAAGATTATCACAAAACCTCTGTCTGTTCTGCTTCCTTTTTGTATTGAGGGAGTTTGCCGTTTGAGGTTGGTGAGCACAGCAGCAGCAGCCACTGAGTTCCGCCGTTAAGATTTAAAAGCGTTTGATCGAAGGTTGCCGGTTGAGGTTGGTGAAGCAAAACCTTTAATTTATATGTTTTTTTTTTTAATTGAATTTAGTTGGGTGATTGTAGCAATATTTGATAAGAAAGGTAGATCCTAAACCTTGCATTTGCCCACCGGATTCCGCTTAATCTCGATCTCCTTCGGATGGCTGGATCCATGTTTATTACCTAATAAACTCTAGAGTTTAAATTCGCGATCTAGCTTATATGTAGATTCTGATTATTGAGTCTGTGATGAAGCTGTGGTTTTCTTTCTTTTTCTAATAGGCACTGTATGTGTTGTGTTTCATTAAGCATTGGAGTTTAGTCTTGCGGAAAGAGTGCTTGAGAAGAGAGAGATAGAAACTTGTTTGCTTTCAAATTGTTAATTTTTCATTGCACAACAAAAAATGATTTTTTTTTTTGCTTCGCAAACAGCCACCATCACCACATCAATAATAAAAAACACAAAAATCACCAAGCCAATTGATATTTCAGGTGGTCTCGTCTTAAATGAGAGAGTTTTGCAAGCGCTTCAAACAAAACTTAAATGTCATTACCCAATTAGAGGTATTTCTGAAACCAGAGGGGTTCATAAATTGAGGTATACCTCGGGGGTTGAAATATTTCCCTCGGCAATTTTATCACTTTCACTTGTTTTAGTAATTAAGTAGTTGGATGTCTATTATTAAGGATGAAAACGGAAAGTACACAAGAGCACGCCTATGAAGAGTGTTTTTTGTAGAAAAAAGACTCACCTCACTTCACTTCATCTTCTCTTCCGTCTCTCCTCATTAAAAAATTTAAAGGACAACAAAACTCTTATCTTCTCTCCTCTACATCTCTCCTTCTCTCTTCTAAAATAACAACAAACAGAAGTCTTTTTGGAACTCCCGGCTTAGCTTTTTTGGGGTTTGAAGGAAGAAAAGAGTGTGTCTGGGGCAAGCTGGGTAAGAAGTGAGAGAGTCGATTTCATCACAACACCATATTTGCATTTTATTATATATACCATATTTTTACTTTTTTGTAATACAGTGCTTGAGAAGAGAGAGATATATAAAAAGGTGGAGAAGAAACTTGTTAGTGTTCAAAGATGTTAGGTTTTATGGCACAAGAAAAAATGGTTCCTGGCATCCAAAACTTTTTGTTTTTTTGGGTATTCCATGGGTTTATGTTGAGAAGTTACCTGATTTCATTGTATGGGAATCAGAAAGGGAATTCGACTTGATTTTAACTTGATCTATGAACTAATTTGACAATCTTGTTATTTGATGCTTTACTTACTTTTATTAATTTTAATTGTTATGTTTTGTTATCCCACATTTCACATATTTGTACAAGACTAGCAAAGGAAGCTTTTATGTTAGTGATGCGAGTGAAATAGCAGTAATTCCCTTGCTGTATTAAAAGATTTCTTTTTTGCTGTATTTGGAAGTTCCTTCTTACCAATTTACTTACTGGTGGTGAGAATCTAGTTGAACCAGCACTTGGAAAAGTAAAGCATCTTAAACAATTGTAAGTTCGTTCTCCACATAGCTCAATTAGGGCAAAGGGTATATTCGGTATTTCCCTTCTTAACTATCTACCTTTTATTGTCTTCTCCGTAAAACCAACTTAGAAAATGAGAAATTTAGTTTCTTGCTTTTTTTTTTTTTAAAGAGAAAATGTTGGTTCTATTCCTACCTTTGGCTTCTCGTTTTCGAGCACAGAGTACTTGTTTCTAGGACTGATGCTTTGTTAAGCTGATGGGAAAATAAAATAGAAAACCCAAAATATATACCAAACTAAGAACAGAGAGTAAAAGGAAAATCTTATTCTCTTTGTAATCTGGTATATATAATGTAGAACTGTCATCGTTGCAGTTTTAAGCTATTAATGTTTTAGTATCTGTTTATTCTTTCTAGGGTTATGGTTTATCGGCAATAGTTGTTTTGTCTAAGAAGATGGTAATGTTGTTTTCAGTATTCCTTTTCATGTTAAGTGAACAAAATGTAACCTTAATTATGCATGGTTTATTAGGTATTACTCTCAGCAAGGTGTATTGCACTGTTATTTTGCTGTATTTCTTCTATGGAACGACTTCCGTTTCCAAGAGAAATCAGAAAGCAGAATTAGTTGTTAATGTTTCTGAAGGCAGACCGATTCCTCTAACATTCTTCAGAATAATTTTTGAGGTAGTTTATCGTTAGCTTGCACTTGGAGTGATTTTGTTTTAATGTTAACCTCATTTTTCTTTTTTTTTAAGGGTTTATATTTTACAATTTGTTTGGATATTTATATATATTTAAGGTTTTTGTTGAGGTGTTTATTTCAGGTTTTGAAGCTACCAGACTAAACAAACCTTTGAATATTCACCCTTGGTCTCTTGTCGGGGATGAAGCATCCATAATTGTTCAATTGACCGATCATCATGCTTCAAGCGGAATAAGATTGCCTTCGAATGGAGGTGCTTTGTGATGGTGATATATGTCTTGTTGGAGGAGTTGGTGTCTATAACCCAGGATTCTGGGGAATGGTAAGAAATAGTTTATCTTAATTACACAAAAATATAATGAATTTTTCTATATCCTTATTATTTGAATATGTTGATTTAAATATTAATTATTAGTTTTTTCTTCTCTTTCCTGTAGGACAGCAAACAAAGGAAGATTTACAAAATTGTCTTTTATCTCCATTCATTGAGCTCAGTTAATATATCAGTATCTTTAGCGAGCTCAGATAGATTGCCGACGCTGGCCATTACCAATCTCATGTGAGCATTATTATTTGCTTTTCTTCCACAAAGATTTTTGTAAATTTATATTTTAGAATTTAATTTGATTTCATTGCAGTGCTTCCGCTTGTGACGTCTCAAATTGGACAAAGATGGATACTTTGCTGGAAGCTAAAGAAACAAATCTAAATGCTAGACTTCAGCTGAAGACTTCAAAACAGGGGTTAATGTGGATTGATCAATTCTCAGCCATCCCCTTGGACACATACAAGGTAGTTAGAAAAGAAATTCAACATGCAGTCTTCCTTAAATTTAAGCCCTCTTTGTCTTTTATAATAGCTTTGATTGGGTTAGGATGGAGTTAACTATTCGTTGGTTATATATACGGATACTTTGCTGGATCTGGCCGGTCATCATTGATGTGACCTTTTTCGATCAGATCTATAACCAAAGATCTAGCCGTTGACGACAGCCATATCTTGACCATCATTGAAAGACAGATCTTTAGTCTTAGATTTGACCGTTTCTGACCAAATCTATAGTGGATCTGGCCGAAAAAAGCTAGATCAACGCACGATTGGTAAAATCCAGCTGGTCTTGTGCCATTCCGATGACTTGCAGCCATCATCTATCGGTGGTGGATGATTGCCGACAATTAGTTGGGTGGGTTGAGAAGAGAGGGGGAGGGGGGGGGGGGGGGGTTGTTGTTAATGTATAAACTTTTATTGAGAAAAATAATTGTTAAATGTTTTGAGTTGAATATAATATGATTGGATTTTGAATTGAATAGTCAATATTAAAACAAATATGTATTTCATTGGATTAGATAAGATAGATTTTGAAAAGTGTACCAAACAGGGGGTTATTCTTTTCTATTTTCTCTTGTGCTAAAAAGGGGAAGGTTGGCTGGGTTGTTACTTGAAATCGAATTTCAACTCTTTAGACAAATTTAATCCTTTAATATCTTAAGGGATTGAACATTTTTAACATTGTGATCTGATTCTATGCCTTCAGAATAGCATCTAATGTTTTTGATGATTTTATGCTAAATTGATTTACAAAAAAAAAAAAAATGAATCATATATATGTTAGGCATATGGTAACAGAAAAAATCATTATCATGTTGTAAGTGTAAAGTGTAACGGCGAAACTAAGTGTTGCTGCATCACTGAATGTATAATTGATTCTTTTATTGATGTTATTTCCAAACGGTCCCATTATAAGAAAATGAATTTATCTATGTCTCTCTCATGTCCCATTATAACATTAAAATAAAAGCTTTAGGAATCCCGTTTTTCATTTTTCGCATTATTTATAAGTATTTGTAAATTAATAAGAACAAACAAATATGTTAGTGTTGTTCAGGATAAAATAACAACAACTTAACCACGTATATAAATTATATTTTATAACCCGTTCTTTTGTTGAGTTCCTCCGACCTAAATTATTCCTTTTCCACGATCACCCAACTAATACCGACAAATAAAGCCACTATAGATGTAGACAAAAACAAAGATATAAAACTGAAAAAAGACAATACCGATCAAACAGTAAAAAAATAAATATAAATACGTAATAACAAGAATGAAGAGTCATATAGTATTATAACTATAAGTGAAGAAAAAGAAAAAGCCAAAATTACTCCAAAATACGTCAGTGAGTGAGGATATTATACTATAAACTAAAGGTTTGGAAGTTTTTGTTTTAATTTTGTGGTGGGTCTTTTTTTTAGTACAACAACTTGAATCTCAATTTTTCATTGAATGCATGTATATATTGGACTGCAATATTTTTTTGGTGTTTTGTTATTATTTTTTTTAATGAAAAAATGTACAGTTTTGACAAATTTCCATGTGCACACTTTTCTAATTTTGTATGTAATTTAATTTATATGAAAATAATGACAAAGCTACAAAGGATATTTAATTTATTTCCGGCAGTGATGTTGAAATGATAATCAATACCCCTTGGTAATGTCCACTTTATTATCTGTTTCCTTTTAAATAATTATCTCATTTCAAACTCCAAAATAGAGTAAAATATCATTTGTATTTATAGGAAAAGTTCGACATCATCTCTGGACTCTTAAAAAAATTGTCTCCAAGTTTTTTATTACTAGATAATAAAGTAAGGAAGTGGAATTGAGTAGTAAGGTGAACTTTCTTCATATTGTACTTAAAAGGGCTTTATTTTTTGTCCCATCGCCATCTCTGAACCTGAACATGTCCATAAATGATAAATGCAGTCATGCATGTGCTGGCTCTATTCATCAATTTTATTATCTTTTGATTTTTTTTATTTACATTTTAATTAATTGTTTCCTAAGTTACATCATAACCTTAACTATGGAAGGTTAAGTTGATTTGGTTGTTGGTGTGTTATTAGTGTCTTCTCTTTCCTGAAAATTAAAAAAATTTAAGTTCGAAATTTTAATGTCATATTCCTGTCAAATACATACGATGTATCTATTTATTTAAACCATTTATTATAATTAATAATTAATGTAAAGGACTTGACTTATATACCCTTCTCTCTCAACTTCAATAAATTCATAAATCTAACCCTAATTAATGGTCCAACGTTTAGGTTTTATACTTTTATGTATTTATTTTTTCATTTATTATAATCTAATATGATTGATATTTTTGTGAAACCCTTTGTCTTCTATAAACCCCTTTCCTTTTGGTATTATCTGCCCTCCTCTCTACCTACCATTGTGTAAATGTTGTCATGAGAATATTTGATGTTATAATTAGCCAATTAATTCGTAGAACCTCAAAAAAATTTACAATCAAACTTAATCATGTTACTCCCTCTGTTTTTTTAACTATCGTTTTGAGAGTGTAAATTTTTTTCAAATTAAATGACGTTGTCTTGTCTTGTCTTTGACCCACATCTTCATTCTCCACTTTTTTCCATGGCCCACACATCTCTCTCTCTTTTTCTTTATCTTATCTCTTCCCCTCATCTCTTTCCTATCAGAGAAGAGAAAATGACAATATATATATATTAATTATTAAAAAACAGTTCACTTTATGTGTGTCGGGATAAACAAATTTTTCCCTACCAACAAAATCAGAGAAAACAGTCAAATTGAAGAGATGAAATTGTTTCATTAAAAGTTGTGTAAAAACTTAAACGTCATTTACATTGAAAGAGGGAGTAATAGTTATAATAAATATCATTATGATTTTTACTAAGATTGTTCCACTAATCAATTACTACAATTTAGGTGGTCAATACAAACATTATATAAAAGTTACAAATTACAATGTATACATAATGGTATTTTGATCGTGAAAATTTAATGCCTATCTATGGGTGAATGTTTAGGCTGCGTATATATTTTTGTTTTATTTATATTTATTTTGATTTAATTACCTTTTTTCGTCTATGTATGTAACAAGTATCTGAAAACCTCAGGTTGAGCTTATTAATTTTATAGGAATATGAACACCAACTTATTATTCTCCATTGTTTGGTCTAAGTGATCTGAGTTATCATGTTGTTTCAAGTAAAATCTTTAAGTGGGACCTATAATAATCTCATATCCATCAAATCAATGATCATATATCTTCCGGTTTGGAAAAGCATTGGAAGTTTGGAAAACTGAGTCTGAAATGGCCATTCGCGTTAGTGAAGCTTCACTTTTCTTGTATGTGTTAAATATTTAATTGATTTGTTTATCTGAATTTTTCTTGTGTTTCTTGTGTTTCTATTATAATTGTTAAGTTTTAGGTTTCTAGCTTTTACTTTAATCACTTATCACCCTATTTTAAAAACAGAAAGATTAAATTAATTTACAGTTTTTGTTAGTGTTTTAACTCTTTGATCACTTTTTAGAAGAGTAGACGCGGTGCATGTAAATAAAAATAGACAATTTTGTTTTTATCAATCATTCTTGGGAAAATCATATCTCAATAACCACTCTGTTACCCAAATAATCAGATCAAAATAAGAAAAAGACAAATCTTTGCTTTCTGTGCAAGTGGGTGTTGGTGTTGGTTTAGGTGCTGCTAGTTTTGTAGGTCTTGGTTCTGCTTTTTGTGATGAGTTGAAGGAGGGAGAGAAAGTAAGAGAAGAGAGGAAGGGACAAAATAATAAAAGAAAAAATATTTATTCTATTATTTAACTTCTGTAAAATAATTATCCAGTCTGATGTTGGATAGTCGATGTGTTTTAAATTTTTTGGGTCTTTAAACAATTTTCTTTTAAAGTTAACCATAACTAACGTAGTTTGTCCCTTTTTTGTGTTTTTCAAAACTTCTGTTCTTTTCCTATCCATATAAAAAAAAAAAAAAAAAAAAAAAAAAAAAAAAAAGGTTATCCTTTGCTTAACAAGGCAACCGAGTAGCACAGAGCCCAGACGTAAAGTTACATTTATGCTGATGGATGATGTGCCAACAAATATTAGTTCACATACGATAAGTAAAGGGATTTTTTTGTTGTATTTTATGTCATGGGTGTCTCCTTCTCATGCATGAAAATGGAAACACACTCTTTTAATGCAAAACCTCCTGTCTCTTCTACGGCTAGTCTTGCTTGGGGTCCTGCTTAATAAGGCAACCGAGTAGCACAGAGGTAAATTACTTTATGCTTGATGATGATGTGCCACAAATACTAGTTTACACATAATAAGTAATAAGGTAACAAGTAATGGGATTTTTTGTTGTATTTTATGTTAGTGGATGTCTCCTTCTCATGCATGAAAATGGAAAACAAACTCTTTTAATGCAAAACCTCTCTGTCTCTTCTACTGCTAGTCTTTTAAGTTAACCACAAACCTTTGGTATGCAAAGAAATTATCACAAACCTCTGTCTGTTCTGCTTCCTTTTTGTATTGAGGGGTTTGCCGGTTGAGGTTGGTGAGCACAGCAGCAGCAGCCACTGAGTTCCGCCGTTAAGATTTAAAAGCGTTTGATCGAAGGTTGCCGGTTGAGGTTGGTGAAGCAAAACCTTTAATTTATTTTATTTTTTTTTTTAATTGAAATTAGTTGGGTGATTGTAGCAATAATTTGATAGAAAAAGTCCTAAACCTTGCATTTGCCCACCGGATTCCGCTTAATCTCGATCTCCTTCGGATGGCTGGATCCATGTTTATTACCTAAATACCTCTAGGTTTTAAAATTCGCGATCTAGCTTATAGTAATTCTGATTATTGAGTCTGTGATGAGGAGCTGTGGTTTTCTTCTTTCTTTTCTAATAGGCACTGTATGTGTTGTGTTTCATTAAAGCATTGGAGTTTAGTCTTGCGGAAAGAGTGCTTGAGAGAAGAGAGATGAAAACTTGTTTGCTTTCAAATTGTTAATTTTTCATTGCACAAACAAAATGATTTTTTTTTTTGCTTCGCAAAGCCACCATCACCACATCAATTAAAAAAACAAAAATCACCAAGCCATTGATATTTCAGGTGGTCCGTCTTAAATGAGAGAGTTTTGCAAGCGCTTCAAACAAAATTAAATGTCATTAACCAATTAGAGAGTATTCTGAAACCAGAGGGGTTCATAATTGAGGTATACCTCGGGGGTTGGAAATATTTCCCGGCAATTTTATCACTTTCACTTGTTTTGTAATTAAGTAGTTGGATGTCTATTATTAAGGTGATAACGGAAGTACACAAGAGCCGCCTATGAAGTGTTTTTTGTAGAAAAAAGACTCACCTCACTTCACTTCATCTTCTCTTCCGTCTCTCCTCTCTCATTAAAAAATTTAAAGGACAACAAAACTCTTATCTTCTCTCCTCTCACACTCCTCCTTCTCTCTTCTAACAAATAACAACAAACAGAAGTCTTTTTGGAACTCCCGGGCTTAGCTTTTTTGGGGTTTGAAGGAAGAAAAGAGTGTGTCTGGGGCAAGCTGGGGTAGAAGTAAGAGGTGATTTCATCACAACACCATATTGCATTTTATATATATACCATAGTTTTACTTAGTTTTGTAATACGTGCTTGAGAAGAGAGAGATAAATAGAAAAGGGGAAAAACTTGTTAGTGTTCAAAGATGTTAGGTTTTTATGGCACAAGAAAAAAATGGTTCCCTGGCATCCAAAACTTTTTGTTTTTTTGGGTATTCCATGGGTTTATGTTGAGAAGTTACCTGATTCATTGATATGGGAATCAGAAAGGAATTCGACTTGATTTTAACTTGATCTATGAACTAATTTGACAATCTTGTTATTTGATGCTTACTTACTTTTATTAATTTTAATATTGTGTTAAATTGTTATGCCCATTTCACATATTTGTACAGACATAGCAAAGGAGCTTTTATGTTAGTGATGCGAGTGAAATAGCGTAATTCCCTTGCTGATATTAAAATGATTCTTTTTTTGCTGTATTCTGGCCGTATTCATCAATTTTATTATCTTTTGATTTTTTTTTAGTGAAGCTATAATGCCAGCTATCAGTGATGTATAATTAAAAATAATGAAAAATTCATATAAAAACTACAATACCTATATAATTCATTTAAAAAAAATAATGAAAAATAAAAAAACTTAGTTCATAGTATTAAGAAGAATATATTACCGAATAACATAATTAAGATGAAGAAAAAAAGCACTGAAAGTTTGGTGGTCGTCATTGTTTTTTCTTTTAAGTGATTATTTTATTCTCTCAAGTTATAGCCATAAGCAACAAAGGAAGTTAATATATATAGTAACATTTATTGGAAACTTCAATTTCATTACTATTTTACTCCATTCAACAATGAAATAAAACTTTAACATATATACGTTAAAATTAAAAATATCAATCACATTAATATTATAATAAAATGGTATAAGTTTTATTTGTCAACTTATAAAATATGTTAAGTCTGTTGTTAAACCTGGTTTTTGCATATTCATTTTGCTCTTAATCTTTTTGAGTATATTCTTGCATAGGTTCATTTTGTTTGTTGATTCTATTGATGATCAATTTATTTGTGGTTGAGTTTTGGAATGCTGTTCCATTGATTGAAAGCTTGAAGAGAGTCAAGCTGTGGAGCTGAAAGAAGAGTTCCACCATTGAAGCTCGAGTTGACCAAGCGATGTCTTGGGCAGAAGCTTGCTATAGCAGAACACTTAAGGGATTAGAGGGTGGAGTTAGAGTCTAATAGAACAGGGCGTGTTTTACTTTGTTTTACTTAACTTCAACTCCGGATTTGCTTATAATTGTGTTTTTTTTATAGTGGATTCACTTCATTTGGACGAGGTTCCATGGATTTAGGCTAAAAGGATTTTAGTCAAACCATGTAAATCTTTGTGTGCTTTACTTTTACACTCATGGTTGGCTGATTAATTTGTTGAATTGGTAAACATCAAGCAAAAAGTTTAATCACTTATTAGTACCCATTCCGCTGTGCGTTAAAAAGAGTTCATGAACTCCTTCAAATGGTAAATTAATAAATGTACACAAAAATATTGAATTGGTATTAAAAGTTCTAAGAATATCAAATTTAACTATCAAAATAAAATCAAGCATGTGAATGTATACATTCCTGCTTTGATTTTTTCTCTGTGACTGTAAAACAATTAAATTTAATATATTTACCATATATACATTCGCCTATACGATAAACCAAACATACAATGCAAACCTTTACTTACCATAATCAATAGGTAAAACTAACTTGCACGTCAACACAACCTATCAATCATAAATTTGAACTCAATCACAACTTAGATTGTTATTATTCGAAATAGAGTAATACTACATGTATAAACTAATTATATAAAATATTCCCTACAAAGTGATGTGTCAACCTTGCATGTTTGACACATCATCTCCTATTATTTGTTAAGTTTATCCCTAATTTGAAAATAATGAAATCATATTAAACACGTATGTTTGTATAAACCAGTTTCTATGAGAAGTTTGTGTATGTATTAATAAATATATTGGTTTTCCATCTTTTAACGATACATGTCTATTTTTGATTGATTTATATGCTAATGTGATTTAAAAAAAAAAAATGATCATATATATGTTAGCATGGTAACAGAAAAATCATTATCATGTTGTATGTGTAAGTGTAACGAAACTAAGTGTTGCTGCATCACTGAAGATTAAATATTCTTTATTGATGTTATTCAAAGGTCCCATTTATAAAGAAATTGAATTATATATGTCTCTCATGTCCCATTTAACATTAATAAAAGCTTTGGAAGTCCCGTTTCATTTCGCATTATTTAAGTTTTTGTAAATTAAATAGAACACAAATAAGGTTAGTGTTGTATCATGATAAAATAACAACAAATTAACCACGTATATAAATTATTTTTATACCCGTTCTTTTGGTGAGTTCCTCCGACTAAATTATTTTCCACGATCACCCACATAAACTACATAGACAAAATTACATCCAAAATACGTCAGGTGAGTTAGTGATATTATACTAATACTAAGGGTTTGGAAGGTTTGTTTAAATTTGTGGTGGGTCTTTTTTTAGTACAACACTGATCTCAATTTTTCATTGAATGCATGTATATATTGGACTGCAATATAATTTTTTTGGTGTTTTGTTATTATTTTTTTTAATGAAATAAATGTACAGTTTTGACAAATTTCCATGTGCACTCCTTTCTAATTTTGTATGTAATTTAATTTAAAATGAAATAGGACAAAGCTACAAAGATTATTTATTTTATTCCTGCAGTGATGTTGAAGATAATCAATACACCACTTGGTAATGTCCACTTTATTATCTTGTTTCCTTTTAAATAAATTTTATCTGCATTTCAAACTCCAAAATGAATAATATCATTTGATTTATAGGAAAGACTTCGACATCATCTAGCTGGACTCTTAAAAAAATTGTCTCCAAGTTTTTATTACTAGATAATAAAGTAAGAAGTGGATATTGAGTAGTAAGGTGAACTTTCTTCATATTGTACTTAAAAGGGGCTTTATTTTTGTCCCTCGCCCATCTCTGAACTCTGAACGTCCATAAATGATAAATGCATGCATGCATGTGCTGGCTATTCATCAATTTTATTATCTTTTGATTTTTTTTAATTACATTTAATTAATTGTTTCCTAAAGTTACATCAATACCTTAACTATGGAAGGTTAAGTTGATTAATGGTTGTTAGGTGTGTTGATTAGTGTCTTCTCTTTCCTGAAAATTAAAAAAAATTTAAGTTCGAAAATTTTAATGTCAATATTCCTGGGTCAAAAGTACATACGATGTATCTATTTATTAAACCATTTATTATAATTAATAATTAATGTAAAAGGACTTGACTTATATACCCTTCTCTTCAACTTCAAATAAATTCATAAATTCTAACCCTAGTTAATGGTCCAACGTTTAGGTTTTATACTTTTATGTATTTATTTTTCATTTATTATAATCTATATGATGTATGTTTGTGAAACCCTTTGTCTTCTATGTAATAAACCCCTTTCCTTTTTGGTATTATCTGCCCTCCTCTCTACCTACCATTGAATGTAAATGTTTCATGAGAATATTGAGTTATATGCCAATTAAATTCGTAGAACCTCAAATAAATTTACAATCAAACTTAATCTTATGTCTCCCTCTGTTTTTTATAACTATCGTTTTGAGAGTGTAAATTTTTTTCAAATTAAATGACGTTGTCTTGTCTTGTCTTTGACCCACATCTTCATTCTCCACTTTTTTCCATGGCCCCACATCCTCTCTTTTTCTTTATCTTATCTCTTCCCCTCATCCTTTCCTCTATCAGGAGAGAGAAATGACAATATATATATATTAAATTATTTAAACAGTTCACTTATGTGTGTAGCGGATAACAAATTTTTCCCACCTACAAAATCAGAGGAAAACAGTCAAATTGGAAAGAGATGAAATTGTTTCATTAAAGTTGTGTAAAACTTAAAACGTCATTTACATTGAAACGAGGAGTAATAGTTATAATAATCCATTATGATTTTTACGTAGATTGATTCCACTAATCAAATTACTACATTTAGGTGGTCAATACAACAATTATATAAAAAGTTAAATTACAATGTATACATAATGGTAAGTTTGATCGGGAAAATTTTAATGCCTAATCTATTGGGTGAAATGTTTAGGCTGCGTATATATTTTTGTTTTTTTTTATATTATTTTGATTAATTACCTTTTTTCGTCTATGTATGTAACAATA
This sequence comes from Pistacia vera, assembly GCF_008641045.1. NCBI lineage: Eukaryota > Viridiplantae > Streptophyta > Magnoliopsida > Sapindales > Anacardiaceae > Pistacia > Pistacia vera. Next base: position 396,322 of record NW_022196673.1, on the reverse strand, counting down.
TCTGAAACCTACAGGTTGGAGCTTTATATATTTTAAATAGGAAATGCAACCAACTTATTATTCTCCATTGTTTGGTCATAAGTGATCTGAAGTTATCATGTTGTTTCAAGTAAAAATCTTTAATGGGACCTATATAATTCTCATATCCATCAAATCATGAATCATTTTCCGGTTGGAAAGCATTAGGAAGTTTGAAAACTGAGTCTGAAATGGCCAGTTGACGTTAGTGAAGCTTCACTTTTCTTGTATGTTTTGTTAAATATTTAATTGATTTGTTATCTGAATTTTCTTGTGTTTCTGTGTTTTCTATTATAATTGTTAAGTTTTAGGTTTCTAGCTTTTACTTTAATCACTTATCACCCTATTTTAAAAACAGTCAAAGATTAAATTAAAATTTACAGGTTTTTGTTAGTGTTTTACTCTTTGATCACTTTTTAGAAGAGTAGACGCGGTGCATGTAAATTAATAAAAATAGACAATTTTGTTTTTATCAATCATTCTTGGGAAAATCATATCTCTAATACACTCTGTTACCCAATATATCAGATCAAAAGAAAAAAGACAAATCTTGGCTTTGCTGTGCAAGTGGGTGTTGGTGTTGGTTTAGGTGCTGCTAGTTTTGTAGTCTTGGGTCTGCGTTTTGTGATGGAGTTGAAGGAAAGGGAAAGAGAAATAAGAGAAGAGGAAGGGACAAAATAATAAAAAAAAATATTATTCTATTAATTTAACTTCTGTAAATAATTATACAGTCTGATGTTTGGATAGTCGATGATGTTTTAAGATTTTTTGGGTCTTTTAACAATTTTCTTTTAAAGTTACCATACCTAACGAGTTGGTCCCTTTTTTGTGTATTTCAAAACTTCTGTTCTTTTCCTATCCATATAAAAAAAAAAAAAAAAAAAAAAAAAAAAAAAAAAGGTTCCTTGCTTAACAAGGCAACCGAGTGCACAGAGCCCAGACGTAAAGTTACATTTATGCTGGATGGATGAGTGTGCCAACAATATTATTTCACATACAGATAAGTAAAGGGATTTTTTTGTTGTATTTTTATGTCATGTGGTGTCTCCTCCTCATGCATGAAATGGAAACACACTCTTTTAATGCAAAACCTCCCTGTCTCTTCTACTGCTAGTCTTGCTTGGGGTCCTTGCTTATAAGGCAACCGAGTAGCACAGAGGTAAATTACATTTATGCTTGATCGATGATGTGCCAACAAATACTAGTTTACACTAGTAAGTAAATAAGGTAACATTAATGGGATATTTTTGTTGTATTTTATGTTAGTGGATGTCTCCTTCTCATGCATGAAAATGGAAAAACTCTTTTAATGCAAAACTCTCTGTCTCTTCTACTGCTAGTCTTTTAAGTTAACCACAAAACCTTTGGTATGCAAAGAAAGATTATCAAAAACCTCTGTCTTGCTGCTTCCTTTGTATTGAGGGATTTTGCCGGTTGAGTGTGTGAGCACAGCAGCAGCAGCCACTGAGTTCCGCCGTTAAGATTTAAAAGCGTTGATCGAAGGTTGCCGGTTGAGGTTGGTGAAGCAAAACCTTTAATTTATATTTTTTTTTTTTTAATTGAAATATTGGGTGATTGTAGCAATATTTGATAGAAAAGTAGATCCTAAACCTTGCATTTGCCCACGCTTCCGCTTAATCTCGATCTCCTTCGGATGGCTGGATCCATGTTTATTACCTAAAAACTTCGAGTTTAAAATTCGCGACTAGCTTATATGTAGATTCTGATATTGAGTCTGTGATGAGGAGCTGTGGTTTTCTTTCTTTTCTAATAGGCACTGTATGTGTTGTGTTTCATTAAAGCATTGGAGTTTAGTCTTGCGGAAAGAGTGCTTGAGAAGAGAGAGATAGAAAACTGTTTGCTTTCAATTGTTAATTTTTCATTGCACAACAAAAATTATTTTTTTTTTTGCTTCGCAAACAGCCACCATCACCACATCAATAATAAAAACACAAAAATCACCAAGCCAATTGATATTTCAAGGTGGTCTCGTCTTAAATGAGAGAGTTTTGCAAGCGCTTCAAACAAAACTTAAATGTCATTAACCATATTAGAGGTATTTCTGAAACCAGAGGGGTTCATTAATTGAGGTTACCTCGGGGGTTAAATATTTCCCCGGCAATTTTATCACTTTCACTTGTTTTAGTAATTAAGTAGTTGGATGTCTATTTATTAAGGATGAAAACGGAAGTAACAAGAGCACGCCTAAAAGAGTGTTTTTTGTAGAAAAAAGACTCACCTCACTTCACTTCATCTCTCTTCCGTCTCTCCTCATTAAAAAATTAAAGGACAACAAAACTCTTATCTTCTCTCCTACATCTCTCCTTCTCTCTTCTAACAAATACACAACAACAGAAGTCTTTTTGGAACTCCCGGGCTTAGCTTTTTTGGGGTTTGAAGGAAGAAAGAGTGTTTCTGGGGCAAGCGGGGTAAGAAGTGAGAGATCGATTTCATCACAACACATATTTGCATTTTATTATTACCATAGTTTTACTTAGTTTTGTAAACAGTGCTTGAGAAAGGAGATATATAGAAAAGGTGAGAAGAAAACTTGTTATTGTTCAAAGATGTTAGGTTTTTTGGCACAGAAAAATGGTTACCTGGCATCCAAAACTTTTTGTTTTTTTGGGTATTCCATGGGTTTATTGAGAAGTTACCTGATTTCATTGATATGGGAATCAAAAGGGAATTCGACTTGATTTTAACTTGATCTAGAACTAATTTGACAATCTTGTTATTTGATGCTTTACTTACTTTTATTAATTTTAATATTGTTTAAATTGTTATGCCACATTTCACATATTTGTACAAGACTAGCAAAGGAAGCTTTTATGTTAGTGATGCGAGTGAAATAGCAGTAATTCCCTGGCTGTATTAAAAGATTTCTTTTTTGCTGAATTTGAAGGTCTCTTCGTACCATTTACTTACTGGTGGTGAGAATCTAGTTGAACCAGCACTTGGAAAAGTAAAGCATCTTAACAATTGTAGTTCGTTCTCCACATAGCTCAATTAGGACAAAGGGCATATTCGGTATTTCCCTCTTACATATCTACCTTTTATTGTCTTCTCCGTAACCCAACTTAGAAAATGAGAAATTAGTTTCTTTGCTTTTTTTTTTTTTAAGAGAAAATGTTTGTTCTATTCCTACCTTTGGCTTCTCGTTTTCGAGCACAGAGTACTTGTTTCTAGGACTGATGCTTTGTTAAGCTGATGGGAAAATAAAATAGAAAACCCAAATATATACCAAACTAAGAACAGAGAGTAAAAGGAAAATCTATCTCTCTTTGTAATCTGGTATATATAATGTAGAACTGTCATGTTGCAGTTTTAAGCTATTAATGTTTTAGTATCTGTTTATTCTTTCTAGGGTTATGGTTTATCGGCAATAGTTGTTTTGTCTAAGAAGATGGTAATGTTGTTTTCAGTATTCCTTTTCATGTTAAGTAACAAAATGTAACCTTATTAGGCATGGTTTATAGGTATACTCCAGCAAGGTATTGCACTTTTTATTTTGCTGTATTTCTTCTATGGAGCGACTTCCGTTTCCAAGAGAAATCAGAAAGCAGAATTAGTTGTTAATGTTTCTGGGCAGACCGATTCCTCTAACATTCTTCAGAATATTTTTTGAGGTAGTTTATCGTTAGCTTGCACTTGGAGTGATTTTGTTTTAATGTAACCTCATTTTTCTTTTTTTTTAAGGGTTTATATTACAATTTGTTTGGATATTTATATATATTTAGGTTTTTGTTGAGGTGTTTATTTCAGGTTTTGAAGCTACCAGACTAAACAACCTTTGAATATTCCCCCTTGGTCTCTTGTCGGGGAGGAGCATCCATAATGTTTCAATTGACCGATCATCATGCTTCAAGCGGAATAAGATTGCCTTCGAATGGAGGTGCTTTGTGATGGTGATTTATGTCTTGTTGGAGAGTTGGTGTCTTAACCCAGATTCTGGGGAATGGTAAAATAGTTTATCTTAATTACACAAAAATGTAATATTTTTCTATATCCTTATTATGATTATGTTGATTTAATATATTATTATTAGTTTTTCTCTCTTCCTGTAGGACAGCAAACAAGGGAAGATTTACAAAATTGTCTTTTATCTCATTCATGAGCTCAGTTAATATATCAGTATCTTTAGCGAGCTCAGATAGATTGCCGACGCTGGCCATTACCTCTCATGTGAGCATTATATTTGCTTTTCTCACAAAGATTTTTGTAATTTATTTTTAGAATTTAATTTGATTTCATTGCAGTGCTTCCGCTTGTGACGTCTCAAATTGGACAAAGATGGATACTTTGCTGGAAGCTAAAGAAACAAATACAATGCTAGACTTCAGCTGAAGACTTCAAAACAGGGGTATGTGGATGATCAATTCTCAGCCATCCCCTTGGACACTACAAGGAGTTAGAAAAGAAATTCAACATGCAGTCTTCCTTAAATTTAAGCCCTCTTTGTCTTTTATAATAGCTTTGATTGGGTTAGGATGGTTTAACTATTCGTTGGTATATTACGGATACTTTGCTGGATCTAGCCGGTTTGCATTGATGGATCTTTTCCGACCAGATCTATAGCCAAAGATCTAGTCGTTGACGATGATCATATCTTGGACATCTTGACAGACAGATCTTTAGTCTCAGATTTGGCCGTTTCTCGACCAAATCTATTGGATCTGGCCGAAAAAAGCTGATCAACGCACGATGGGTAAAATCCAGCTGTTCTTGTCCATTCCGGACTTGCAGCCATCTCTATCGGTGGTGGATGATTGCCGACAATTAGTTGGGTGGGTTGAAAGGAGAGGGGGAGGGGGGGGGGGGGTGTTGTTGTTAATGTATAAACTTTTATTGAGAAAAATAATTGTTAATGTTTTTGGTTGAATATAAATGATTGGATTTTGAATTGAATAGTCAATATAAAACAAATATGTATTTCATTGGATTAGATAAGATAGATTTTGAAAAGTGTACCAAACAGGGGTTATTCTTTCTATTTCTCGTGTTAAAAAGGGGAAGGTTGGCGGGTGTTTACTTGAAATCGATTTCAACTCTTTAGACAAATTTAATCCTTTAATATCTTAGGGATTGAACATTTTTACATTCTGATCCTTCAGAAAGCAATTGTATTAAAAGTTTGTTATATGATGTTTCATTTATACACTAAATTAGTTTTGGATTGAATCTTGTCCAGTAAGCAATATATAAAATTTCTAGAGTCCACCGCATAGTTCTTTTGATTGGCTTTATTGAATCCCTGCTCCTTACCTATCTTAAACTCTTTATTTGCGTTCAGTAACTGAAATTATATTTATTGCTCAGAAATTCAAATAGAATAATGCCGTATTTCTGGTTATTTTCATCAGGTGGCAATTTTTTGGAGGAACTCTTTAAGAAATGTCTTTTGTTGGAAAGACACTGTTAGACTTTGGGAGGAGACGTGGGCATTTAATGATGGATGATGGACGGATGATGAACTTAGCTATCTTGAGTTTCTTCAATTAAGCATTTGTGTCTAATCTGGAGGGAAATTTTATTATTGTTGGTAATACTTAAAAAGAATTTCACTTATACTCCTTAAGTAGATAAGTAAAAGTTTAATTCTGGTTTATGCAGCTATATAAAGATCTTGGTGCATTGCCGATATGGGTGTTTATAATGGTAATAATGCATACTTGCTTTTTTCCTCTAATTGGCCTATGTGGTTGATTTATTTTTCACTAATATTTTTTATCAATTTTGCAAGAGCGAGCATTCGGGTCGAGAAAAAGCTTCCAATGTCTCACTTTTTGTGCAAGTATGTTTTCATATTGTTGCCTTGATTGTTTGTATGATCATTGGTCCAATCAAATATGGCCATCCTTATTTCTTTTTGTTAGTATAAGATAACTAATAAGTTTTTTGTTTGTTTGTTGACTCCATATCTAATTAGTGATCAATCAATAAACTTAGTTTTTGTTATGTAGTGCCAGATTTTATTTTTTATGAGATAAAAACAAATGGACTTCCATACATCCCATGAGTTGGTGCCAATTTTTCTTTCTTGGGTTTTTGTGATATGATATTCATTGAAAAAAATTATTGATGTTTGGATCTTATCAACTATATATTTGAGTGGGTTTTTTTTTTTTTTTTTAATCCATTTTAGCGACCAATCAATAAATTAAGTTTGTATTATGCAAGGCCAAATTTTGTTTTTGATGGAGACAAAAACCAAATTGACTTCCATATTTCCCTGTAGTTGGTGTATATTTGTTTAACATTCACATTTTTCTTTTTTGGAATTTCGGATCTTACATTCATTTAAAAGAATTATCGATCTTTGGATCTCATTAACTTTATTGATCTATAGTTGTCATTTTTTCATGATTGAAAGCTTTTCTTCACGGTTTTTCCTTGTCAAGGAAGGGAGACTTTTGTTGTAGTGTATGGATCTTGAGTTGCTTCATTTTTCAAGTCTAAATGTAGAATTAAGGGTCTCAAGTGTGACTTATATTGTATTTTCCCTTTATATATTTATTAGAGATATTGGACATAAGCCCACGTTACGTAGAAATACTAAAGAGTCTTTTCTTTTGTATAAAATCTATTAAATAATTTTTCTCTTTAATTGATATAGTAGCACCTCTCATATGATATATATATTACTTATTGTTTTTCTCATATTGTTTAGCTAAACTTAACCTCATATTTTTTTTCCAAAGCTGATAATATTTTGACTATGTATATTATGTATGTTTTGTTTTAAATTACAAGAAGCCCTGTGATGGCATTGATTTTGCTATAGGTGACTCAAGCTCTAAATGAGGTCTGTACGAGCTTCAATAGACACCCTAAACCTTTTGACTTAAGATATATTGTTGTTGGAAATGAAGAAGGCTACTCGGAAATAAGTGCTTATGAAGGTTTGCATCTTGTTCTAACTCAAATCTTTTGTTTTGGCTTATTTACACTCTTCTAAGTCACTTCATTTCAAGTTATTAAATGATTAGAAAGTGCACCATGATAATGGTAATTGAACTAAACTTTTATTATATGAAAGAGCTTTTGTCTATGATCCAATAATTGTAGATATATATTGAAAATGAATGTGATTTGATAGTAAATTCTTAATAAGCCAAAGGTCATTCATTTGACATTAAACTCTCATCTATGGATTTAAAATTTGAAGTTAAATATATGGTTAGTGAACTCTTATTGGTCAAATATATGTTGAACCCTCACCTACAAACTTAAGCTTTTAGGTGGGATGACAATTTAACATAGTATCAGAGCCAAATATCTGAAGTTCGAATTCACACATACAAACTGAATAAAGAAAAATGAAAAAAAATCCAAGTTTGATATGATAGGGCCTATAGGTCTAATATACAATGTTGAGCCCTCACTTACAAGCTTAAACTTTTAAATGGGATGGCAACTTAACAATTCTGACATGATGTCTATTCATTAATGAACTCTTCTAAATTTCTAGGATTATTTGTCTTTGATGAGTTCTTATACGATTTAATAAATTCTTCAACAATATCCATTGCATTTTTAATAGTTTTTTTTCATCTTTTTTTTCTCTAGTACAAGCTTGCCAAAAGAGTTTACGAATGTTACCCTGCTCTTTTAGATTAATGGATAATAATATACTCACCTTTTTATTTTTAATGACCAAAGAACTACCCCAAGTTCTACAATGCGATAAAATGCTACTATATAGGCATTAGAGTAATCTCCAATCGTGACGGGTCTATGGATCAACTAGATCATCCAATTGATTTATATGATTTTCATGTAAAATTCTTGACGCAACTCTTATATATTAATATATAAAATGTTTTAATTTGTTCTTGCAATGAAAGTAACCTTGTTTCGATTATCTTATACTTAAATAGATTTATACAAATGCCAGTGACTTCTTTTCTAATGTTCATCACTTTGACCGTACATCACACAGTGGTCCAAAGATATGCACCTCTCTATGATCAATAGATTTTGTTTTGATTCAAACCTGTGAATCATAGGCTATTCAATACTGTGCAGGTGTTTGTTCGTGAACAGGCTGTGAATCGAGAAGATGCTGGCACGGGAAGTTTTTAGCTGCACTAGGAGAAGTTGGATTTCTCATTGGCTTGGAAAGGAACAGGTTTGCCAATGTGCATAAAAATCCAAGTGGTTATCTTTTGCTTGGGTAAACGAATGTTTAAGTAATATATCACACAAGCTTCACTATTCTTTCTAGCTCCAATTTGATCACATTCCAAGTAATCTTTAACTAAAATGATGGTAAACTATTAATTATAACTTTATTTATTGCACTGATATTGTTGCAATGGTATGCTATGCACCGCTGTTTGTGAATGTACATGATAGGAGGTAATTTTGCCGTCTTTTGAATTTATAAAGCCTTGTTATTTTTTATTTACGGTTTATTCTAACATAAGAAAAATTTGTCTTTTAGTTGGAAACCGGATGCAATTGTCTTCAACTCCTATCAAGCATATATGGAACTCCTAGCTACTGGTTGCGACATTTTTTTACAGATGCAAGTGATGCAATGCTTCTTAATGCAACCCTCCTCACAAATTCATCAACTTCAATCCTTCATCAAATGGTTAGCAAGCTAGAAGATCTATATAAACAAAACAACTCCTTTCCAGAGTAGGTCGGATTAATGGAAACAAGGATTGAAGTTGATGAATTTGTGAGGAGGGTTGCATTAAGAAGCATTGCATCACTTGCATCTATAAAAAAATGTTGCAACCAGTAGCTAGGAGTTCCATATATGCTTGATAGGAGTTGAAGACAATTGCATCCGGTTTCCAACTAAAAGACAAATTTTCTTATGTTATAATAAATCGTAAATAAAAAATAACAAGGCTTTATAAATTCAAAAGACGGCGAAATTACCTCCTATCATGTACATTCACAAACAGTGGTGCATAGCATACCATTGCAACAATATCAGTGCAACAAATAAAGTTATAATTAATAGTTTACCATGATTTTAGTTAAAGATTACTTGGAATGTGATCAAATTGGAGCTAGAAAGAATAGTGAAACTTGTGTGATATATTACTTAAACATTCATTTACCCAAGCAAAAGATAACCACTTGGATTTTTATGCACATTGGCAAACCTGTTCCTTTCAAGCCAATGAGCAATCCAACTTCCCCTAGTGTAGCTAAAAGACTTTCCGTGCCAGCATCTTCTCGATTCACAGCCTGTTCACGAACAAACACCTGCACAGTATTGAATAGCCTATGATTCACAGGTTTGAATCAAAACAAAAACTATTGATCATAGAGAGGTACATATCTTTGGACCACTGCGTGATGTACGGTCAAAGTGATGAGCATTAGAAAAGAAGTCACTGGCATTTGTATAAATCTATTTAAGAATAAGATAATCGAAACAAGGTTACTTTCATTGCAAGAACAAATTAAAACATTTTATATATTAATATATAAGAGTTGCGTCAAGAATTTTACATGAAAATCATATAAATCAATTGGATGATCTAGTTGATCCATAGACCCGTCACGATTGGAGATTACTCTAATGCCTATATAGTAGCATTTTATCGCATTGTAGAACTTGGGGTAGTTCTCTGGTCATTAAAAATAAAAAGGTGAGTATATTATTATCCATTAATCTAAAAGAGCAGGGTAACATTCGTAAACTCTTTTGGCAATTTGTACTAGAGAAAAAAAGAGGAAAAAAAAGCTATTAAAAATGCAATGGATATGTTGAAGAATTTATTAAATGTATAAGACTCATCAAAGACAATAATCCTAGAAATTTAGAAGAGATCATTAATGAATGACATCATGTCAGAATTGTTAAGGCCATCCCATTTAAAAGTTTAAGTTGTAAGTGAGGGCTCAACATTGTATATTAGACCTATAGGCCCCATCATATCAAACTTAGATTTTTTTCATTTTTCTTTATTCAGTTTGTATGTGTGAATTAGACATTCAGTTTGGCTCTGATGCTATGTTTAATTGTCATCCCACCTAAAAGCTTAAGTTTGTAGGTGAGGGCTCAACATATATTGACCAATAAGAGTTTACAACCATATATTTAACTTCAAATTTTAAATCATAGATAGAGTTTAATGTCAAATATGACCCGGCTATTAAGAATTACTATCAAATCACATTCATTTTCAATAGAATATCTACAATTATTGGATCATAGACAAAAGCTCTTCATATATTAAAAGTTTAGTTCAATTACCATTATCATGTGCACTTTCTAATCATTTAATAACTTGAAATGAAGTGACTTAGAAGAGTGTAAATAAGCCAAAACAAAAGATTTGAGTTAGAACAGATGCAAACCTTCATAAGCATTATTTCCGAGGAGCCTTCTTCATTTCCACAACAATAATCTTAAGTCAAAAGGTTTAGGGTGTCTCATTGCAGCTCATACAGACCTCATTTAGAGCTTGAGTCACCTATAGCAAACTCAATGCCATCAAGGGCTTCTTGTAATTGAAAAAAACAACATACAGAATATATAGTCAAAATATTATCCGCTTTGGAAAAAAATTATGAGGTTAAGTTTAGCTAAACAATATGAGAAAAACAATAAGTAATATATATATCATATGAGAGGTGCTACTATAATCAATTAAAGAGAAAATATATTAATAGTTTTATGAAAAAAAAGGATCTTTAGTATTTCATACATAACGTGGGCTTAGTCCAATATCTCTAATAAATTGTAAAAGGGAATATGCAAATAAAGTCACACTTGAGACCCTTAATTCTACATTTAGACTTGAAAAATGAAGCAACTCAAGATCAATACACTAATACAAACGTCTCCCTTCCTTGACAAGGAAAAACCATGAAGAAAAGCTTTCAATCATGAAAAAAAAAGCAACTATAGATCAATAAAGTTAAAGATCCAAAGATCGATAATTCTTTAAATGAATGTAAGATTCGAATTCCAAAAAAAGAAAAATGTGAATGTATAACTAAATATACACCAACTCACAGGGAATATTGGAAGCAATTTGGTTTTTGTCTCCATCAAAAACAAAAATTTGGCACTGCATAATACAAACTTAATTTATTGATTGGTCGCTAAATATGGATTCAAAAAAAAAAAAAAAAAAAAAAAAAAAGCCACTCAAGATATATAGTTGATAAGATCCAAACATCAATAATTTTTTTCAATGAATATCATATCACAAACCCCAAGAAAGAAAAACTGGCACCAACTCATGGGATGTATGGAAGTCCATGGTTTTTATCCTATAAAATAAAAACTGGCACTACTAACAAAAACTAAGTTTATTGATTGATCACTAATTAGATATGGAGTTAACAAACAAACAAAAATTACTTATTAGTTATCTTATACTAACAAAAGAAATAAGGTATGGCTAATTTGATTGGACCAATGATCATACAAACAATCAATGCAACAATATTGAAAACATACTTGCACAAAAGTGAGACATTGGAAGCTTTTTCAACCGAATTGCTCGTTCTTGCAAAATTGATAAAACATATTCGTGAAAAATAAATCAACCACATAGGCCAATTAGAGTGAAAAAGCAAGTATATGCATCATTACCATATTAAACACCCATATCGGCAAGGACCAAGATCTTCTATAGCTGCATAAACAAGAGTTAAACTTTTACTTATCTACTTAAGGAGTATAAGTGAAATTCTTTTAAGCATTAAGAACAATAATAAAATTTCCCCCCAGATTAGACACAAATGCTTACTGAAGAAACTCAAAAAGCCAAGCCATCATCCTCCATATGCATCATTAAAATGCCCAGGTCTCTCCTCCCAAAGTCTAACAGTGTCTTTCCACCAAAGGACATTTCTTAAAAGAGTTCCCCAACAAAATTGCCACTGATGTAAATAACCAGAAAATAGGCTTATCATATTTGAATTCTGAGCATAATATAATTACAGTTACTGAACTCAAATACAGAGTTTAAGATAGGTAAGGAGCAGGGATTCGATAAAGCCAATCAAAGGAACTATGCGGTGGACTCTAGAAATTTTTATATTTGCTTACTGGACAAGATTCAAGCCAAAACTAATTTAGTATCTCACTCCTTGTTTGGCTTGTTGAAGGAATTCTCATCCATTACATTGTTGGATGTGAGTAGAGTCTTAGTTGATCTTGATGAGTTTATCGAATTTGACCATAACCCCTCCACTGATATCTTCAATTTTACTTGAATGCTCCCGAAATTCGCAACCTGCACATGCGCCACAGTAACATATAAGATCTATATAAGCAAAACAACTCCTTTCAAGAGTATGTCGGATTAATACAATAGGAAATACCTTTACTTTCAATGAACTATATATTTGTTTAAATAAAGGCATTAAAAGATAACTGTGAGTTTTAGAAAGCAATTACAATTTGGGAGAAAATTCGAGAAAGAATTGTAACTGTATTTCTTGATTCTTGACTACTGGATACAACACAATTCAGTTTTTATAAGTAGAAGAAGCCGACTGAAGTTAACTAATTGAAGTACAAAGATCAAAACGGCAGCGTATGTAGTAGTGACTTTTAAGTGAAGGGCAATTGTTTCACTTCTTTTAGCCTTCGACGTCATGGTCAAGAGCCCCCTCAAGCTAAACTGTCTTGCAGTTTAAGTTTGTTTGAACAGTTTATTCTGTTATTCTTCAGTCTTCTTTCTGTACACTTTCGGCAACAATTTGCAGCAATACAATTTCAAAACAAAACACTTATGCAGATGCAAACAGAACTCCTGCAATTCTGCTTCAGCTTTTCTCATTCTAGTGCCAAATTTCTGCACAACCTTAGCAATTTTCAGCAACAACTTCTTAGCAACTTCAGCAACATCAGCTTTTGACTTGGATCGACTAATATCAGTAAGAACAATTCCAGCAAAAATTCCAACAATCTCAGCACTACTCAATACTACTTCACAACAATCTCAGTGCTACTTTTACTACACCAACACAGCTCAACACTACTTCATTTACCAGCAATTACAGGGCCTTCAGTAAATTCCCCCCAACTACAGTAAAATTCAGCCAATTTAGCCAACTGCTCAACATCAATTTACCAGCAAAGCAATAAAGAAATTTGCAATATCAAACAACTCAACAACTTTTAATTCACCAGTAACTTCTGCAAATCAGTAACCACAGTAACTTTCAACCACAAAGCAATATGCAATATCAAACACCTCAACATCTTTTAATTCACCAGCATCTTCGGCAAGTCAGTAACTTCAGTAACTTTCAACCACAAAGCAATCTGCAATATCAAGCAACTCAACATCTTTTAATTCTTTTAATTCATCAGCTACTGCAGCAACTTCAGCAAATTATGAAATGCAGTAAATTTCAATCAACAATAACTATTTTAAATTCACCAGCAACTTCAGCAAATTAGGAACTACAGTGAATTTCAATCACCAATAACTCTTTAAATTCACCAGCAACTTTTACATCAGCAACTACTTCTTCAGCTACTAGTAACTACAAACCTGTTCAACACTTCTTTGCTACACTAGAACTATATCTGCAACTTCAACACGCCAAAGTATTTTCGACTTAATCACAACTTACCATTACATTTAACTTCTTCTTAAGATCATTAAACCGAGCAACAGAGAGTGTTTTGGTAAGAACATCAGCAATCAGCAAATTTGAAGGCACATACTGAACAACAATTTTATTGGCAAGAACTTGTTTTCTTATGTAATGAGCATCAATTTTTATATGCTTGGTTCAAGCATGAAACACAAGATTTGATGCCAAGACTCCTGCACTCACATTATCACACTATATGACAAGGGTGTTATTAATTGCTAATCCTAACTCTAAAAACATACTTTGCAGCCAAGCTATTTCAGTAGTTGTTTGAGCTAAAACTTTGTACTCAGCTTTAGTGGAAGAGAGAGCTACAACTTTCTGCTTCCTTGAGTTCCATTGAATCAAATTTGGGCCTAAATATACACAGTATCCACTGGTAGACCGCCTGTCCTCTAAATTACTTTCCCAGTCAACATCTGCATAACATTCAACAGGTAGAGCAACAATTGGAGTAAATTTCAACCCATGATCTTTTGTTCCTTTAATGTACCTGAGGATTCTTGCAAGCTTGCCATTGAAGCTCAATTGCAAGAACATACTCAATTTGTTTACTGTGAAGATAATGTTTGGTTTGATTAAGGTAGGATACTATAATGCCCCTATAATGCCCCTACAGTGCTTCTAAACAAACTAGGATTAACAAATATAGCACTATCACCAGAAAAATATTTTGTATCAGTTGCTATTGGCGTAGAACATGCATGAACTTCCAACATTTGAATCTTTGCAGGTAAATTAGTAGCATACTTTGATTGCTTTAAGTGAATTCTAGTAGTTGTTTTTGTAGCCTCCAAACCAAGAAAATATGCAAGTGAACTAAGTGTTTTAAGAGTAAATTGGTCAATAGGCTCCAGCACTATCTGGCTAACATAAACCATATTAGAAGTAGTCAGTAACGGGGGCGGATGCAGCCCACCCTCAAATTTAAAAAAAAAAAAAAAAGTATATTAATATGTTATATATCTCACAAGATTTGGTTTGGCCTACCCTAAAATTTTTTTAAAAAATTTTATTATGTTATGTATACTATACTATACATAAATGAATATGAATATTATGTGCAATTAGTTTTTATTTTGGCCCACCATAACAGAAATTTCTAGATCTACCGCTGGTTAGTAATATATCATCCAAATTAACAAGTATATAAATCACTTCTGAGTTTTGTTTAAGAATGAACAAACTAGAATCTAAAATTAAATTGTGAAAACCTTTGAGAAGAAGTGCTTGTTTAAGCTTATCAAACCAAGTCTTGGAGCTTTTTTAAGTCCATAAAGGGCCTTGTTGGGCTTACAAACATATGAAAGATTGCTGGAGTCCTCAAAACCAGTTGGTTGTTACATGTAGACAACTTCATTCAGTGTGTCATTTAAAAATGCATTATTAACATCCACTTGCTCAGTGTCCTAATTGTTTGTGATTGCGAAGGGGATTATGATTTTGATGGTGGAAAGCTTGATTACTGGACTGAATGTTTCGAAATAATCTAATTCAGGGGTTTGATGGAAGCCGTTTGCTACCAACCTTGCTTTGTACATTTGCAAAGAACCATCAACATTAAATTTTGTCCTAAACACCCATTTATTTCTCACAACATTCATCTCAGGTGAAGGAGGAACAAGAGTTTAGGTGTTATTGAGTAGTAGAGCATAATATTCACTTTTCATGGCTGATTTCCACTCAGCACTAGATAAAGCTTTTTGGACTATATTTGGTTCAGGAACATTTTGTCCAGTTGCTATAAAAGTAGTAAGTTCAACAAGCAGATTACCATCTTTAATAGAGGCAACTTTCTTGGCTCTGGTAATCATGCAACTGAAGAGTCAGGAATGCTAAAGAACTTCAAGGATGTAAAATGCCAAGCCTATCCTACATCGATTTACAATCAAGATTGATTGTACCACAAACAAAGTTGATGTTGAGTATGAATGGAAGCCAAAGTGGTTCCCAAAATGTTGTGAGTTCGGTCATGTTTGCCACCCACCAAAGGCAGCTCCAGAGCCTATTGAGGCCCTTGAGGAAGCCTTTTCGAGTGTTCCTCATCCATGCCCTTTTGGGGTCTTAGAGATCCCCCACATGAGCACCATGCTTCCAGATAACCTTCAGCCTAAGACCGCCTCGACTTCTGACCAAAAGGATGTTTTCCCAAAAGGTTGATTTGATTATTAAGGATTGTGATTTGTTGCCCTTCAACACCCTAAAAAGGGCGGCGAGGGACCAATCGAGCAACGACTCCTCCATGGGTGGCCAAGCAGGGCCATTAGCCATGGTTTCTATTGCCCATGACGATTGTTTCCCTCCCCTTACCGAAGGTTGAGGTGGACCTCCACTCTGATAGAGAGTAGCCCATGCTCAGTCCCAAACCTCTCGACTAACTCCGGATCTGCGAGCTTCCTAAGGTAAAAAGAATGAGAAGAAAAGACGACGATCCTAGTTTTTTGTTTCTTTTCTTTTTTGTAGAGCATGCATGCTCCTTGGGCTTCTGTGCCTTTATTATAGAGCCTACGTGCTCTTTTCTGGGCGTTTGTGCCTTTGTTTGGCTTGTAGAGCCCGTGTGTTATCTTCTCGGGCATCTATGCCTCTAAGCCTGCGTGCTCTCGTGACAGGGGCCTGTGTGCCTTTGTAGTCTTGTTTTCTTTGGCCTATAGGCCATTTGTGTTACTTTGTAACCTACTTTTTGGATATAAAACTGTAACTTTTCCAAATATATATATATATATATATACACAACTTCAATGGAGCATGAAGGTAGTGAGCACTCAGCAGATTTTTGTGGCTTTAAAGTATCAGGTGTGCTAGAAAACTGAGATGATGTTAAATCTACTTCAATAGAGCAAGAAGGCACGAGGGACTCAGAAGGTTTAGGATTGGAATGTTTAGGATTACAGGATGAGTTGGATGTAGGTATATTGAATAAGGTGTCAGAGGCTGATGAGTTTTGATGGTTAATAACAATATCTTTACCAGATGAATGTGACTGTGATTGTGTATTATATGAAACTGAAATTGGAGAAATAGATGTTAAGGAGAGAGTATTCTTACTAACTATTGGAAATGAACCATTTGGAGCATAGTGTCACGCACTTAACTTCTTTGTTAAGTTCGTGTGGCCTTAACTTTTCTTAAATGAGTTAAGCAGCCTAACGCTCACACAAACTCACAGGCTAAAAGTATACAAATGAGAGAGAAGTGTAGAGAAAATATAAACTTTGTATTGATGGAATTCAACTTATGAAAATTTACATGGTAGAGTTACCTATTTATAGGCTCAAGCTCCTCAAAGTAATGTGACTAATCTATATGCTTAAGCATTAAGCAACCCTAGATGGCAAGCATTGGTGCAACCTTGGAAACGAAGTTGGTTAGTCGTTAACCTAGCTGCTAAGTCGTTAACTTAGCCCTTAAGTTTGCTTCACCCTGAAGTATACTTAATCAGTAAGCAACATGCAGCATGCTTGAGTCAGCAAGCAGGCTGGTCGTGACATTCTCCCACACCTAATGCTGCGACGCCCTCGTTGCATTATCCTTATAGCGTAGGATTGAGTCTTGGAATTACCACAATGAGTCTTCGGTCTCCTAACTGGCTTCAGCATCGGGAAGTCCCTTCCATTTGATGAAGTATTCCTGGTAATTTGGCACACCACGTCGGCGAATGACTCTGTCAGCAAGTATTTCTTCAATCTCCTTGTCAAAAGATGTTACAACAGTTGTTGGTGCTCGTTTAGAGACTCCTCGAGATGGCTCCTCCGGGTCTTCATGGAATGGCTTCAACAAGCTTACATGAAAGACCGGGTGTATCTTCAGTTTCGGAGGAATTTGGAGTCGATACAAAACTTTGCCGATGCGTTGTATCACTTGAAAGGGCCTTTCATATTTGCGCACGAGGCCTTTGTGCACCTTCCTTAATGTCTTGAACTATTGGGGCAGTAGCTTTACGAGAACAAGATCACCTTCTTGGAACTCAATGCGCCTTCTTTTCTTGTTGGCCCACTTTTTCATTCTCTTTGTTACCTTATGTAGGGCTGCATGAGCAAGTTCAGTTTGTTTGTGCCATGACTTAGCTAACCTGAAGGCTACGGGGCTCTTCCCATCATAGCGTGTGGCTAGGGAAAGAGAAGTGTTCGGCTGTCGTTCCATGATGATCTCGAAAGGACTTTTGTTGGTTGCCTTGCTCCGCTGCAAGTTAAATGAGAATTGGGCTGTGTCAAGGAGCTTTGCCTAATCCTGCTGGATAGCACTCACATAGTGCCACAAATATAGCTCTAACAGTGCATTGACGCACTCGGTTTGGCCATCAGTTTGGGGATGAAAGCTGGTTGAGAAGTCTAGGTTTGATCCTAGCATCTTGAATAACTCAGTCCAAAATCTCCCGGTGAACCGAGGATCTCGATCACTGATTATACTTGTTGGAATGCCCCATAACTTGATGATGTTGTGAAAGAAAAGCTTGGCTGTTTCCTCTGCTGTGCAATCGGGGATGAAGGTGGCATACTTGCTAAACCTGTCCACAATGACTATGATGCTCCCGGACCCTTCGGACTTTGGCAAACACGTGATGAAGTCCATTGAGACACTCTCTCATGGTCTCTTGGGCACGGGTAATGGTTGTAGCAAGCTTGCCAGTTGTTATTGCACTACCTTGTCTTGCTGGCAAACAAGGCAAGTTCGCACATACCCCTCAATGCTATCCTGCATCCCAGGCCAATAGTAGGCAGATTTTAAGAGAGCAAGGGTGCGTCTCATACCTGGATGGCCTGCCCACAAGGAGTCATGGCACTCCTTGATCAATTCTTTCCTCAGATTGTCTCATCTTGGGATGTAGAGGCGGTTGCCTTTGGTATAGAGTAAGACGTTAGTCAACCAAAACCTCTGGGTTTTCCCTTCTTCTAGCAAGGCAATGATGTTTCAAGCCAATGGCTCATGTTGGAGTCCCTACTTGATTCGGTCAACCAATGCGCTTGTGACTTGACTGATGCTCGCCAACTCGGCCTTGCGGCTTAGTGCATCTGCCACCACATTGGTCTTGCCCGGCTTATACTCCAAGACATAATCAAACTCGGCAAGAAAGTCCTGCCATCGTGCCTGCTTCAGACTTAACTTCTTTTGGGTCTGAAAGTAGCTCGTCGCGACGTTATTTGTCAAAGTAACAAACTTAGACCCAAACAAGTAGTGTCGCCATACTCTAAGGCAATGGATGATGGCTGTCATCTCCTTTTCTTGCACGGTGTAACGCCGCTCGGTTTCATTGAGCTTTCGACTCTTGTAAGCAATCGGATGCCCATTCTGCATGAGTACTCCCCCGATGGCAAAGTCGGATGCATCGGTGTGCACTTCATATAGCTGAGTATGGTCTGGCAAGGCAAGCACAGGTCCCTTGCTGATTGCAGCTTTCAACTCCTCAAAGGCAGCTTGACACTTATTAGACCAATCCCACGGCTTGCTCTTCTTGAGTAAGTCTGTCAATGGGGCTGCCTTTGCCGAGTAGCCTTTGATAAACTGGCTGTAGTAGTTTACTAATCCAAGGAAGGATCGTAACTTCAACACTTTAGTGGGTGTTTCCTACTCTTGAATGGCCTGCACTTTGTTATCCTCCATCATTAGCTGCCCATCCTTGATCTTGTGACCCAAGAACATTACCTCCGACTTGGCGAAAGAGCATTTCTCTTTCTTGATATACAGCTTGTTGTCCCGAAAGACTTGGAACACTTCCCTGAGGTGCTGCATGTGCTCCTCCCAGGTTTTGCTATACACCACTATGTCGTTTAGATAGACGACCACGAACCGGTCGAGGTAGGGATGGAATATCTTATTCATCAAAGTGCAAAAAATGGTTGGTGCATTTGTTAGACCAAATGGCATGACCAAAAATTCATAAGACCCATACCTTGTAACGCAAGTGGTTTTTGGCTCGTCGCCTTCGGTTATGCGCACTTGATAGTAACCTGACCGCAGATCCAGTTTGGTAAAGTAGTGGGCATACCCCAGCTGATCGAAAAGATCGGCAATCAAAGGAATGGAATAGTTATTTTTCATAGATACCTTTTTGAGTGCTCGGTAGTCTATGCACATGAGGAAGGAACCATCTTTCTTCCTTTGAAACAAAACTGGTGCGCCATAGGGAGCTTTGGAGGGCTTGATGAACCTTGCATCTAGTAGTTCTCATAACTGCCTCCTTAGTTCCGCTAGCTCTGGTGGTGCCATACGGTAAGGACTCTTGGCAAGTGGCTTGGCGCCTGGCTTCAGCTCAATCTGATGGTCTAGCTCCCTTCTAGGTGGTAGCTCATTTGGCAGCTCGTTTGGTGAGACATCAACAAACTCCTCGAGAACTTCTGCTACCTCCCGAGGCACTGCCTCTGGCGGGATTGGCTCCTCGTCGTCATATTGCTTAAGGATGGCCAAGTAGCTTTCCTCTTTCTTCTTGATGCCTTTCTTGAACTGCATAACCGAGAGTGTTGCTGTCTCCGGCTTGGTAGAACGGCTAGTGGGCAACACACAAGCTTGTTCCCCGTCCATGATACACATGGTGTTGGTTGAAGGCAAGGGAAATGCCTTAACTTGTTCCATAAACTCTAAGCCAAGGACAACTTGGTAGTCATCCATCGGTGCAATTGAGAAATCTATTTAGCCGGACCAAGTTCCCATTGTGTTTCTGACATGTCGAGCCATTCCATGTATCGGTTGTGCCACTGAGTTGACGGCCTTGATGGTGCCTCCACCTCCTGAAGCCTTGAGGCCTAGCTGATGTGCTTCACTTACTGAAATAAAGTTATACGAAGCTCCCGTATCTACCATGACTTTGGTGGCCTTCCCATTAATGGCCATATCAACATAGAGCAACCCTTTGGCTTGGGTTTTTGGTGCGGACTGAATCCAATTGAGTAGTTACATTGATCCCATATGTGCCCCATCGCTATTGCTTTCGGCTTGCTTGCCCTCCTGATGCTTGGCTATAAGGGAAGTAAGAGCTTTCTTCTCTGGACAGTCTTTCACCCAATGAGGCCAATTGCAAATGAAGCAATTGTTGTGGGGTTTGTTGGAGCCCTTGTCCTAACGTTTGCCCTTGTCCTTACCTTTGGATGAGGAGTAGTCTTGGCGGGTGTCTCGGTTACTCTCTTTAGATTGCCCCTTGTCTCTCGCACCTTTAACAAAGCTGCCCTTCTTATCTTTGGATTTGCCGGTGTATTCTTTTTGGTTGCTATAATCAATCAAACTTTCAGCAACTGCTATGGCCATGGCAAGATCTTGCACTCCCCGATGCCTTAGCTCTGTTTTCACCCATGATTGCAACCCATCCATGAAATTGAAGAGCGAGTCCTTGTCGGACATCTCTAGGATCTCCAGTATCAAGTCGGTGAAGTCCTTGATATAATCACGGATCGTCCCTGTTTGCTTGATCCTTCGCAAGCAAGCTCTTGCCTCATCCTCGACATTCTCCAGGTAAAACTACCGCTTGAGCTCTCTCTTAAAATCATCAAAAGTAGAGATAGTGCAAATACCTTTTTCGATGTCTCACTCTCTTCTCCTCCACCACAACCTTGCGGTGTCTGTGAGATAAAGGACTACAGTTTCAATCCTTGAGCTTTTCTCCGTGACGCCTACGGCCCCGAAGTACTTGTCTAGCCCCCACAAGAAGTTGTCAACCTTTTGTGCCTTGCGTGAGCCACCAAAGCTTTTAAGCTTTGGGACGTCAATCCTTTGGCTTTCAATGACGTTGCTGCCGGTCCTTACAACTATAGAGCGCTTTCATCGCGCTAAATCAGCTTGCACCTCGTCTAAGCGAACAAGTGTATTGTTGATTTCGATTTGGAACACATGATGGGCCTTGGCCAGCTCCCAGATGAACTCCTCACGGATTCTCCCCATTTCAGTCCTTAGCGATTCTTCCAGTTGAAGCAACATGACTTTCACGATAGTGTGGGTTTTGGTAACCTCCATCTCTAGATCATCCACTTGATGATCTAAATCCTCTGACTGCGTGCTCACTCTTTCTTCTACACGAGATAGGCGTGAGTCAAAATTGGTAATAAAATCTTTGAACTTACCTCTCTACCTTGAAGGGTTGGGTTGGGGTCAACTTTCTCTGGACGACCACGTTCTTGGGAAGTCTCCTTCTCTGCCATCTTGGTTCCCTTTGTTGAAGCGACAGTGTCTTTTGCCATTGAATGAAAACGGAGGTTCTGCTAACTGAGGCTCTGATACCACTTGTCACGCACTTAACTTCTTTGCTAAGTTTGTGTGGCCTTAACTTTTCAGAAATGAGTTAAGCAGCCTAACACTCACACAAACTCATAGGCTAAAAGTATACAAATGAGAGAGAAGTGTGGAGAAAATATAAACTCTGTATTGATGGAATTCAACTTATGAAACTTTACATGGTGGAGTTGCCTATTTATAGGCTCAAGCTCCTCAAAGTAATGTGACTAATCTACATGCTTAAGCATTAAGAAACCCTAGGTGGCAAGCATTGGTGCAACCTTGGAAACGAAGTTGGTTAGTCGTTAACCTAGCTGCTGAGTCGTTAACTTAGCTATGAAGTTAACTTAGCCCTTAAGTTTGCTTCACCCTGAAGTATACTTAATCAGTAAGCAACGTGCAGCATGCTTGAGTCGGCAAGCAGGCTGGTCTTGACAATAGGCTACTGCAGGAGATGCAAGATTAGCTAAACAGTGAAGGAAATTTACATAAATGAATGAAAATTGTGCCATAGAGGGTGTGACAAATGACTCAGAAGAAGAATTTTTGTTGGCATCAAAAACATCAAATCTAGTAGAAAAAGGAAACTCATTCTTATCGAACTTAACACTAGGATTGACAAACACTCTCCCATCTGAACTTAAGCACTTATACTCTTTATAAATTAAACTATACCTAACAAAACACACTTAGTTGAATGAAAACTAAATCTGTGTTTATTGAAAACGCTAAGAAAAGGAAAATAGGCACATAAAAAAACTTTCAAAATATCATAAGAAGGAGAAAATTTGAACAACATCTAATATGGGGAAACATTTTAGAACAATAGTGGGCATCCTAATTATTAGAAACACAGTAGTTTCAAATGCAAGCCACAAAAAAATCGCAAGGGCATAGAAGCATGTGCTAATAAGGTAAGACCTGTCTCTGTAATATGTTTGTGTTTTCTTTCACTTCTACCATTTTGTTGGTGGACATATGAATATGAATGCCTAAATTGTATTCCTTCACTAGTAAGATAAGGTATCAAGCTTTTACACTTATCTACTTGATCAAATTGAAGAGACTTGACTTTATAACCAAACTACCTCTCAGCTAAGTGATAAAATTTTACAGAGATAGACCTAACTTCTACTTTAGTTCTAAGAGGAAAAAGCCAAGTGAACCTACTAAAATCATCAAGGAGTTGAACATAATACTTGAACTCTTCTAATGATGAAATTGGAGCAAGACCCCATATGTCACTATGAATGAATTTAAGTGAAGCAATGGCTTTAGAATTTGAACTAGGAAAACTAGTGTGATACATTTTTCCTAATTGGCATGCTTCACAAAATTCTATTGATGAGGCAGATTTAGAGATTACGATTGATAAGGAAGATGAAGATTTTTGTAAACCTATCATGATTTTACGAAAAAATATAGAGTGGGGATAACCTAATCTGTTGTGCCGAATCATGGACTCAATGTTCTTATTTGTGATTGTCAATGCAACAGAGGTACACATAGTATCAACATGCTCAATGTAATTTGATTGAGGCATATTATTATGAACAACATTTTTATCAAAAATAGTTGCTCTTTTATTATTAGTGGACTAAGTACAAGGACCATCAAGTCGATTTACAACTTGTGAAACCTCAATGGTATTATTAATAAGACCAGACTCAACAACTTTTCTTTGAGCAATCTCAGAGTTACAAGGTATGACTGATAATAGAGATTTTTCTAACACTTAGGACCACTGAAAGCTACACATGTTCTAGATTGTGAGAAATTTGCAAGCTTTGAAGATGAAAATGAAGAGGATTGAACAGGTGTTGATGATAAGGACTGACTGGACTGATTTGATGGAATCACCAACTGATACAACCCTACCTTAAGATCTCCTTGTAGTAGTACTACCCTGGTAAACGTGTCCTTTACAACATAACAATCAAAGTTAAACTCAACCACAACATTGTTATCTTTTGTAAACTTAGATATACTAAGTAAATTTTTGGTTATTCTAGGTATACAAAAAATGTTTTTGAGATATAAACACTTAGATCGCAATGTAGTAGGTAAGGAAGTAAAGCCAGTATGAGAGATTTTGAAAAAGAACATGCTTTCAAGACTCCAATTGAGATTTGCAGATAGCAAGAACCAACTTTAAAGCATGTAAAATTATTTTTCTCACTGAATTTAGAAGCCAAAGACTTGATTTCTTGGCTTCTAAATTCCAACAACATTAAAAGAAATCCTTATTTCCTTTTTTTTTTTCACTAAAATAATTCTTTTTTTTTTTATATATATAAATTCGGAAGCAAGTATATATATATATATAAATATATATAATATATATATATATATATATAAATATATATATATATATATATATATACTTATTTTCGATTCGGGTGTGTATACAAAGTAGATTTGCTAGTTGTAACCACCACTAGGTGACTTGATGGTAAAAGAGTAAAAGGAGGTTCTATGAGCTCCTGAGTTCGAGTCCCCCTAGACACTAATAGAGGTGGCCACTGGGGTTCTTACTTGGCCGACAATTCTAGGGCCTCGGGGGATTAGTTAAGGCTAAAATATTTGATAGTTATACTAATGCTTAGTTGCATACGATTGAAGAAATGATGGTCAAAGAACTCGAGGGTGTAAGGCTTTTTTATTTTTGGTGAGGGAAGTCAGATATGTAATCCTGTAAATCTTTCATGGAAATTGAGGTTCCATGATGTAAAGGGGATTCTATGCATTCGCTATGGTTGAGTGAAGTTTAGACTAAAAGGGATTCTATGGAGTCTCTATGGCTGAGTTAAGTTTAGACTAAAACTTGTGTCGGTTTTTGTAGTGAGATGAAGTTCAGTAGAGTACTAACGAGTAGGGACGGAGGGAAGGGGTTCACTTGACCCTCCTTAAGTTTTGAATTTTTTTTTACTAGTTTTACAAATTTGCACCTAAATGAAAAATAAATTACAAAAAAAACTTTAATCAATCCAATAAGTTAAACTCTCATTTTCCTTTTTGGGTCAAAACTAAACCCCTCTTCCTCTACTTCCCAAACGGTCTTTTTTTTATTGCCCATAACTGATTCAACAATTTACGGTTCAAATTTTTCTTAAATTTCTAATTATTTATCCACACAAATGCAGTTTTCTCCTACCTATCAAGCCGACAAGCCCATTTCTCTTCAATTTGTCAGGTAATACTAATACTAATATATTTTATATTTGTATTCTTTTATGTTGAAAGTTAATGTTAAATTATAGATTAGGATTTAGGAAAATGAAATTTCCATTGGGACCACAAATTGTACCCATATTTTTTATAATGTCCTAGATATGTAGTTTTAAGAGTTGAATAATTGTTTCAATAAGGTAAACACTGAATTGCTTATTTGTTTGGCATATTTATGTCCAAATGAATCATTTGTTGTTTTAATAAACAAAAATTGATGCGACTTGCCGAACTTTATCCACAAGATTTTTTTGACTTAGAACTCATGGCACTTGATTCTCAACTTGATGTTTATATTTTGTGTATGATTCTAATGTCAAATTTATGGGATTAAAAAGGATTGAAGATCTTGCAAAATAGATGGTTGAAAGTAAGAAGGATAGAGTGTTTCTATTAGTTTATTTGTTGATGAAATTAGCATTGATGCTACCCGTTGCCACTGTTAGTGTAGACAGAGCATTTTCAACAATGAATTTTGTGAAGACTCTTTTGCGAAATAGAATGAGTGATCAATAGTTGAATAATAACTTAGTTGTATATATAGAGAAAAATGTATTTGATAGTATTAATAATGATGTCATTATAAAATACTTTCAAAAGATGAATTCCCGTCGAGAACAATTATAAATGTATTAGTTAATGAGAATTTTATAAATACAAACTTGTGCTTATTTTAATTTAAATTTGTATTGTTCTTTCAACTTTGAACCCCTACATTTCATTTTTAGCTATGTCCCTACTAACGAGCAATGTTTGGGGCAGAACTACTACAAATGCTTAAATTGGATTCATACGAAAGATTGAGCTTGGAAAGTTTTAATACTTTACCAAATGTATTAAACCTAAGCAGAATGGGTTGCTAAGTTGATTTTAGTGCTCATTCATCACCATTATAAAACAATCAAACATGAACCAAAATAAAGAACACCATGGGTTTTTACATGGTTCGGCAAAACACCTACATCCATGGGACCAAGTCTAGAATGAAACCAATCCACTATGGTAAACTTTTCAGTTCAATTACAAAGCCAAAGACTAAGCCTTAGTTGCAAAAACACTCCTTGTTTTGTAACGCTTCAACCTCCACCCTTTGGTCGAACTTCGAACTACCACATCAAGCTTCACGTTCACGAAACCACTTGGTCAGCCTTGAGCTTCTCTCAAGGTACGGCACCAAAGATCCACTCTAGTTGAATCAGCTCAGCAAGCTTCAAGCACCAACTACATGACCAACGTAGAAAGATGGACAAAATCAAAGTATTTTGATGAAGGTATTTATAAGCCTACCTAAGCATAGAAACCTGATAAAAAACAAAAGAAACCTTTAAGAATATTCAGAGTGCTTTCAAGGAAATAATTAGGCTTAAATGAAATTGCATTGGAGAAGAGATTATATAGAAAATATCCGCCCAATGTAAGGGGACAAGTGGCTAACAAGAAAACTTTATGGTTTCACCTTTATGAAAAGTTTATTCCAATTCTCTTGGGACCACTAAAAATTGTAAACAAACTTTCCAACACACGGCATGAATAAATGAAAAGTGTCATGGACCACAAACAATATCTCATAATGAGAATAAAAACAGTTCACGGGAATATTGAGATGCAATACGTGTTATGCAAAATATATGTCAGATGCATGTGACCACTCAGACTCTAAGGTGCTCACACAATATAATAGAAAGTAGACTCAATTGAAAGTGGTCACTTTGACAGAGAGTCGTCACACTAGAAATTTAAATATAAATGATTGTGCAGAGGCAAGACGATGTCATGACCTCAAAGATCAGTGTTCCCACACTGGGTTCATAATTTGACAAATAACTTACAATTTCACCCTCTGTCAAACTTATGAACAAAACACAATCCAAAAAAAAAAAATAATTGTCTCAAAAGAACATCAATCAATTAATAGAGACAAGAAACAATCTCAATGAGAAGCTAAGCATCTAAGGAAAAAAAAAAAAACCTGAAATCTTAAGCAAGGCATGTATAAAAAATTGCTTTTAAGATAAACATAAACAGGGCTGAACAGCTCCCCCCTCAATAGGAGCACTCCCCCTGAGTAAGTAAACCAAACACTTCAGAAATCAAGTGATTAGCAAAAAAATTTCAGTTTTTATCATAAAATAAAAATAGCAGCAACTGCAAACAAAAGAGAAAACACATTAGAAAAATAGTCATCATAACCGACGAGCAACAAAACCTTAATCATGAAAATTGTTTACCACATAAACAAAATGCATCAGTAATAAGTTCAAGAGAAGTTTAAACTAACAAAAACAATAATAAAAAGTTCTGCATGAAAGAAAACAAAAATAAAAATTCTCTCTCTTCACACCAAGGTGAGCACATCAGTTCACCACCTCAATTCAGCCCAAAGTCATCACCTCAGCTACCACATCAGCACACGTAAATAGTAAAACTACTCCTCCTCTTTGTTCATAAGTTATGGTGTCTTGAGGATCTTCTTGGGGGAAGTTTGTTCTTTTCAGCCTGAGTCTTCAACCTTTTTGCTCAAATGGACACAGCTAGTGCAAGAGCATCATCATCAGCTCAAGTGTCGGAAGGATCTTGTTGTTGTTCACCCTCAGTATTGGCTTCATGGATATGAGCCAATGTAGTAGCAGTAGCATCCTAGGCAGTCTTTGCTTGATCAGAAGCAGCAGCATGATCTATCTCTTCTAGAGCAGTAGTAGTAGCTTGGTCATCCTTTTCTAAAGCAAGAGTAGCAACTTGGTCATCCTCTTCTTGATCAGAACCAGCAGCTTTGATTGTATCTTGTTGAGTTTCAACTAGAGGTTCCTGTTGAACTGGAACAGTTGATGAGGAAGCAGCTGCCCATGATGAAGTTAGTTCAGCTTGGATCTTTTTCACCATATCCTCTAAGACATCCACTCGTGCATGAAAAGTGAAGTGAATGTGAGTCATTTGCTCAGTAAGCTGAGAAAATTTCTCATCCATTTTGCTATCGAGAACCTGTAATAGATAAAAAATTATTGATTGGCCAGTGTTAGCTTTGCCAAAGGCAGCATTTGAGGATGAAGGCACATCTTGAGCAGGTGCTGAGGTTGGAATCTTGATGGTCTTGGCTATAATGCATCTAATTTTTAGGCGAGAATCAGTTGGTTGCCTCTTAGGGTTATAGGAAGTTACAATCCTATGGATCAGGGAAGCAAAAGGTAAAGCTAAGGATTTCCCCTTGGCTTCAGTAGCAGACCTAATGCTAATGTAAATCAAAGCCCCCAAATCAATTTTCTCCTAATTAGCAATTCCATAAATCAACTGAGCTTTATCAAGACTCATAGAGTTGTGAAGCGATGGAGACCAGTTTGTCAGGGTGATCATAAACAAAATGTTATAGAACTGGGTCAACACATTGGAAGGAATGTGGCCACTCTTAGGCCATTTCAGAACAGACCCTCCAGTGAGGTCGATGGCTAACTGGTCCAGGTGTTCAAGACTAATGGTTAAATCATCAGGTTCCTCAATAAGGGGTAGATTCAAAAACTTCCTAACCACCTCAATTGTGAATTCAATCCAATGCCTTCTAACACAAACTTGATTTCTTTTCAAACTAACCCTGTTTATATCAGTCTTAAAGTTTGAATAAAATTCTTGGACAAAGGCCTAATAAGGGAGAGGAAGACTCTCAACAGTTTTTACCCATTGTCTATCAATCACAATAGACTTGATATCAGGAAAATCATCAAGTTGTACACGGGATTCAGACAAGATAGGTCTATGAACAATAAAGTCATTAAACTTTGATTCAGCAAAAGGAATGTTAAAGATAAGACATTTACCCAACTCCAATGATTCAAAGGCAACAATTTTGGCCTTTTTCTTCTTCAACTTTGGTGCTTTCTTTGTCTGTTTGGATTTTTGATGAGATTTCTTCTTCTTCTTGCACTTAACTCTCTTGATCAACGACTCATCAAAGGAATGTTGATCAATAGTAGGTGAGACAGGTGGTGGCAGAGTCTTGTCAGATGAGGATTGTGAAGGGTCTGGTTGTTCATCGGTTTGACTCTCCCTCGCCCTTTTCTTTGATTTTGACACATTCCTGATGTCGGCGATGGAGGAATCTTGATGCTCCATGATTGACAAACACTCAAGGATTAAAAAACTCAAGATGAAATTCAAAGAAAAATTTGAGAGAAAAGGCTTTGAGCGGCACGAAAATGTTTCAGCTGAGAGACAATGAGATGTCGCAACAATTGAAACGTGCACCCTAGAAAAATATGGAATTTTAAATGAAGTCGTCACTTAAGTTTCATGTGAGCGCACTGTCACGCAATGTGATCACTCAAAATAGTTAATTTCAAGGTGATAACCTCGCTCTAGGAGTGGTCACACAACACATGAAATAAAACAAACAATCTCAATCATTAGGTGGTGACTCAAAAATCAGTGTGAGCATACAAGGATCTTTTTCACAAATCAAATCAACATATTAGAGTGTGGTAACTGTAAAGACTCATGTGAGCACCGTGAAGCAAGCAGGCTATCACATGAATACTCAAGGTGATGACATAGACACAAAGGAAGTAGACTAAAATCACATAAAATTTAAAAAGAAACAAGTACAAAATGGTCATGAGATCAATCAAAAATTGTCATACGATTTAAAGAGACAAGTCATATTTTGATTTGATTAGAAGACACAAAATTCATTTCTCAACCTATGAAAGAAATGTATAAGGAGTATCTCATCCAAAGAACATTCCACAACTTAAAGCAATCACTCCTTTAAGTCACAAATGAGCAACAAAAGCAAACATTCTCAATCATATGTGTGTGAAGTGTCCTCAAGGGGTAAGTATGACTTATTGGTCAATTTTGAAATAAAAGCAACTCCCCTTTCTCTCATGCCCTTTTTTTTTTTTTTTTTTTTTTTGTTATTCTTTTCGTTTTGAATTTAATCTCAACATTTTGGATTCTTTTGCATATCAATAGAGATTAATGGGCATAACACTCAAGAGGTAACCAAGTGAAGCTTTCACACTTGCAAATAGTTAGTCCTCTAAGCGGTAGATTTTCCAAGGACGTAGGGGTCTTTACATCGTAGAAAATTACTCAAGTATGACTTTCACACTATAAACAAGGTAGCTCTTTCACAAGGTGACAAGAAATATGCACATAACACTCAAAAATGAAAAAAAGTCGTTATACTTCTTTGAGGTGAAAAACAAGGTGGACACGTCACTCACCACACATATTTCAAAGGGAGAAACACTTCTTTATGACTCAACACATATCAAATACACTTGTAACCTTAAAGACAAAGAAAAGTTTTCTCATGACATTATTAAAAGAAAGACTATACTCAAGTTGAGTTAGTCCAACAGACTTCCTCAAATTCACAAAAGTTTGAAAGTCTAAAGCCTTTGTAAATAAGTCAACAAGTTGAGAATTTGTGTTCACATTTGCAAGGGTGATCACTCTATCTTCGACCAATTCTCTAATGAAATAATGCCTAATATCAATGTGCTTTCCTAGAGTGTTGAACTGGATTCTTAGATATGTTAATTGCACTTGTATTATCATAGAAAATAGTAACACATTTTTTATCAAAACCATAGTCACTTAACTTGTTTAATCCACAAAACCTGTGTATAGCAGCTCCCTATAGCAATGTACTCTACCTCTATAGTTGAGATTGAAATGGAGTTCTATTTCTTGCTGTACCAAGTCACCAATTTGTTTCCAAGGTAAAAGCATCCTCCAGATGTACTCTTCTTGTCATCCAAGCTTCCAGTCCAATCTGCATCACTAAAGCCAACCAAGGTAGGGTTAGTGTCAGATGCAAACCACAATCCAAAGTCACATGTACCTGAGACATATGTCATGATTCTCTTCATAGCTATAAAATGAAGTTTAGTAGGATCAGCTTGAAACATTGCACAAACACCTACACTGAAACATAAGTCAAGCCTACTTGCAATTAAATACAACAGGCTTCCTATCATGCTTTTAAACACTTTGTTATCTACCTTTTTCCCACTTACATCCTCAGACAGTGTAAGGGTAGAGCTCATAGGTGTTTTAGCATATTTTGCATTTTCAAGGTTGAATCTTTTAAGCATGTTCTTTGCATAATTTGATTATGATACAAACAAACCACTAGTGATGGCAATGGGCCGGGCCGGGACCGGGTACCCCTTGGCCTAGGCCCAAGCCCAAGCTCGACCTCATGACACATGCCCAAGCCCGGCCCGAGCCTGCTACGGGTATGATAGGCAAAGCCCAAGCCCAAGCCCGGCCCGACGGGTTTTTTATAACCGCAGGCCCGGCCCAAGCCCACCTTTTTTAATAATGTTTACTTTTAAATATTAATAAATTTTTTTTTTATATTTTTAATTTTAGAAATAGTTTTTAAATATTAATTGAAGCTATTTCCGCAAATAATTTAAGCAATAAGTGAGCAATTAAAACTCCATAATATTTGATTATACTAACTTTCAACTATGCATAATATGTTATGATAAAATCCACTTTTATAAGTTAAACCAAACCCATGTAACTCATTTAAAGGCAATTTTAACGTGTTAAACCTTCAATATGGGATGAAAATCGAGGTTTGGGTTTGAGAAAAATGGATATATATATATATTATATAATATATAGTATAATATATCTAATTAATATATAATTAAATATATAGTATAAGGGTAAATTAGTAAAATTAATAATAAAATTTTTGGGACGGGCCGGGCCTAAAGATATACCCATGCACGGCCCGTACCCGAGGTTGGGCCTTAAAATCAAGCCCAGGCCCAAGCCCAAGCCCACCAACCTCAGGTAAAGCCCGCCCCTTTTGGGCCGGGCCGGGTACCCGAAATTGTCGGGCCCATTACCATCTCTACAAACCACTATCAAATTGCTTAATTTGAAGTCCTAAGAACATGTTTAATTCTCATACCATGCTCATTTCAAACTCATCTTTCATTGAAGTAATAAACTCTTGCAATTGTGTGTGTGAAGTGGAACCAAATACTATGTCATCAACATAAATTTGAGCACAAAGAAACTCACCACTACCATGTTTAATAAAAAGAGTCTTATCAGCATTACTGTTCCAAAATTGTGATCAAGAATGAATGAGGTAAGCCTCTCATACCATGCTCTTGGAGCCTACTTCAGTCCATATAGTGATTTCTTCAGTTTGAACACATGATCTGGCTTGTAAGGATCCTGAAATCTAGCATGTTGCTCAACATAAACTTCTTCCATAAGCAAGCCATTCAAGAATGCACTCTTCACATCCATTTGATAAAGCTTCAACTTTAAGCAACAAGCAACTCCCAAAAGCAATCTAATCGATTCTAATCTGGCCATTGGAGCAAAGGTCTCGTCAAAATCAATCCCTTCTTCTTGTGTGTACCCTTGAGCAACAAGCCTGGCCTTGTTTCTAACAATATTTCCAAATTCATCAGACGTGTTCTTAAAGATACACTTGGTTCCTATGACATTAATTCCTTCAAGCTGAGGAACCAAGCTCCACACGTCGTTCCTCTCGCATTGTTCAAGCTCCTCATGCATGACAGCAATCCAGCAATCATCCTCCAGAGCTTGTTTTGCATTCTTTGGTTCTGAAAGAGAAACATAGCATAAATGGTTAATTTAATTAAATCTTTTTCTCCTTGTAACCATTACCTCTTTAGGATTTCCAATGATAGAAGATGGTGAATGTGCCTTCTTGATCCAAGAGGGTAGTTCTTTGGTCTTGGGAGTCCTTCTTAGAGTGATTTCATCTGATAGATCAACTACCAAGTCAAATCCTTGTCTTTGGGAGATAGACCCCTGTTGAGCAACAGTGGTGCTCACTTCAGGTTCTTAGGTGGTACTTCATCTTGAGATTTAGTTCCAAAAGGAGTCACAGTGGGCACTTCGTCACGATATGTGGTCACTTCAGCAGGAGCAATCATATCATCAATTTCATCTTCCTGTGAGAACTGTGAGTAATCTTCTAAATCAGAGAAAACCACATTGAAAGATTCAATGATACGTTGTTTTCTCATGTTAAAAACTTTATGTTCTTTTCTCATGTTAAAAACTTTATATGTCCTACTATTTGAAGAATACCCAAGGAAGACTCCTTCATCACTCTTAGCATCAAATTTCCCTAGATGATCTCTATCATTCAAGACATAGCACTTGCATCAAAGACATGGAAATACGAAAGATTTGGCTTCTTACCTTTCCACAACTCATATGATGTTTGAGATGTATCTTTCCTTAAGAAAATTCTGTTAAAGATATGGCATGCAGTGTTTATTGCCTCTGCCCAAAGTCTTGTAGGCAACTTCTTTGCATTTAACATAACTCTTGCCATCTCTTGAAGCACTCTATTATTCCTCTCCACTACACCATTCTGTTGTGGTGTCTTTGGGGCAGAAAACTCATGCCAAATGAGCTACATTTCACAAAAGTTAGAAAAATCAGAATTTTCAAACTCCTTCCCTTGATCATTTCTTATCCTCATCACCTTTTTTACATGGCAGTTTTGCTCCACCTGTAATCTTTTCACAAGACATTGAAAGCTTCAAATGCATCATATTTTTCTCTTAAAAAATCAACCTAAGAAAATCTAGAAAAATCATCAACACAAACATAGACATATCTCTTTTCACCTAAACTTTCAATTTGCAGAAGGCCCGTAAGATCCTTATGAAGTAGTTCTAAAACACAAGAGGTAGTCAAACAAGATAGAGGTTTGTGACAGCTCTTGGTTTGCTTACCCTGTTGGCAAGGACCACATACTTTATCGTAGGGAAACTCAAGCTTCGGCAGACCCTTAACAGTATCATTCTTAGAGAGTTTCACGAGATCTTTAAAGTTCATATGTCCAAGTTTCTTATGCCATAGACCAATACAATCTGATTTAGTGCTCAAACAAGAAACTTTGTTAGACAATAAATAGCAATTATCATTTGATCTATTTCCCTCAAGCAAGGAAGAACCATTAGCATTCAAGACTTGACACATAGTCTTTGAGAATGGCACAACACAATCCTTGTCACAAATTTGACTAATGCTAATAAGATTTTCCTTAAGACCTTCAATATAAGACACATCATTTAGCATTGGGAAGCCAAGAATGACAACAAAATCTTTTCCAAGAATCTTACCCTTCTTCCTATCACCATAGGTCACATGGCCATCTTCTACAAGTTCAAGATTAGTCAATAAAGCTTTGTTACCTTTCATGTGTCTTGAATAGCCACTGTAAAAGTACCATAGGTCATTTTCAAAATCAAGTAATGAAGTATGGGTAACAAGACAGTTAGCACTAAACTTGGGTTTCCACACTTTGTGATTTTTGAAAAAAAATGTTATGGTGTGGTGACTCGAGAGATTGAAATGATGACCTTACTGAATTAAAATCATGATTTTCAATGCATCTTTTCAAATATAAAATGAGTTTAAAATAGTTTGGTCTGATATGACCTTTCTTTTGGCAAAAATGACAGATAGGAATGAATTTTTTTACCTTCAAGGTCTAATCACGTGGGGTATTCTGAATTGACTCAGACACATTGACAAAGGTATGTCACACCAAGTTTGGAGTTGCTAGCACCAGAAGAGAAGCCCAAACCCGATTTATCACCGAAAACCTTTCCTTGTCCAAGAACTTCATCAAGCTTATATGAACCTGCATTTAACATTTCAACAATGGCTTTGGCCTCAGTTAGTTCATTTAAATCTTGATTCATCAAAATTTCCTTATTGGACAAATCAGATAACAAGCCTTTCATTTTATCATTCAAATTTTTCTTATCTTCTATTAAGTAAGATTTTTTATATTCAAGAGATTTAATCCTCTTGATGGTTTTTAGCCAAGCCTCATACATTTTGTCATAAGCCTCATGTTGCTCTTTGTAGACATCACTTGAGTCATCCGAGGACATACTATCATTGTCCTCTTGGTTAGTTGTAACAGCCAAAAAATTGTTCATTCTTATTTGTGTCATCACCCTCACTCTCACTCAAGATGGCAACCATGACTTTTCCCTTTTTCTTTAGAGTGTTCATACACTCAGATTGAATATGGTCGTAGCCTTCACAATTAAAGCATCCATTTGCTTTTCTTTTCATTTTCTCTTAGAAATCTTTTAGAGAACCCTCCTTGACCAGATTGGTTAGAAAATCTTTTAACAAAGGCTTGTTTTCCCTTTTTAGCCACATTTGGCTTTCTTATGTTCTTTTTCATGAATTTTGAAAAGTTTTTAGCGATTAGAGTAAACTCATCATCTTTATTATCACTGGTATCACAACTAACCAAAGAATCAGAATACCTCATGTTTCAATGCAAGCCCTTTACCTGATTTCTTTTCCCATCGTTTCAGGCTAAGCTCGAAGGTTTGCAGAGATCCAATCAATTCATCCAGTTGCATCTCGTCAAGGTTATGACATTCTTCAATGGAGGTTGCTTTGGACATGAATCTTTGAGGTAAGGAGCACAACACATTCCTAACAAGTTTAGCATCAGAAAAGATTTTACCTAAAGCAAAACACTTATCAGTGATATCACACAATTTGCCATGAAAATCAGTAATGGTTTCATTATCATGCATAACAAGTTTTTCATAGTCTATGATTAATCTTCTAAGCCTGGTCTTTTTCACAAGATTGTTCATTCATTTTTAACTTGGAGGCTATCCCATGCATCCTTAGCCATTTCACAGTTAACAATATTTTTCATTTGACCTATACTAACAACATTAAAAATAGCATGAAGGGCTTTTGCTTTCAAGTTAAAATTAGACTCTTCTAACTCAGCCTTGGTCCATTGATCAATGATTTTTCCTTTACTCCCACGTGCTTCATCAGTTTTAGGTTCTTTCCAACTGACCGTACAAGCATTCCAAGCCCTCTCATCTATGGATTTCAAAAAGGCACATATCCTAGGTCTCCAAAATGAATAGTTGGTTCCCTCTAACAAGGGTGGTCTATTGGTAGACCCTCCTTCACTAAAAAAACTCATGGTAAACAAATAGTTAGTGTGGTCACACAAGGACAAGGTGATCACAGTCAGAAAGTTCAACACTAGTGTGGTCACACATCTCCAAGGTGGTCACAAGTCTGGAAAGAACAAAAATGTAGAGAAATCATGAAAAAATAACCAGAACGTAAACAAAAATAAAAGTGCGATAAAAACACAATCAACAAGCAAGGATAAACTGAAATAACTTTCCATAACAGACTTTGATACCAATTGAAAGTTTTAATACTTTACCAAATGTATTAAACCTAAATGGAATTGGTTGCTAAGTTGATTTTAGTGTTCATTCATCACCATTATAAAACAATCAAACATGAATCGAAATAAAGAACACCAGGGGATTTTACATGGTTCGGCAAAATGTCTATATCCAATGGACCAAGTCCAAAATCAAGTCAATCCACTATGGTAAAACTTTCAGTTCAATTACAAAGCCAAAGATTAAGTATCAGTTGCAAAAACACTCCCTGTTTTGCAACGCTTTAACCTCTACCCTTTGGTCCAAACTACGAACTATCATAGCAAGCTTCACGTTCACAAAACCATCACCTAGTCAACCTTGAGCTCCTTTCAAGGTACAACACTGAAGATCCACTTCAGTTGAATTAGCTCAGCAAGCTTCAAGCACCAACTACGTGTTAGAGCCATGAAAGTCACTCTATTTTGGTGATAAAAATACCTCATATGTGATTAAATTGAAGTATATTGAGATAATTAAAGAATTTATGAATTTATTCATGAAAATCGCTTCCTAATATTTTTCTTATGAATTTAACGTGTTTGGAATGATTTTGGAAAGTATATGAGTTGATATTAGGTTGTGGTTTATGGATTAAGGGTGATTTTGTCTCATTTATGCTGTTTAGGGGGTAAAATGTCATGTTTTAAGGGGCTGATTTTGTCACTTTTCAATTGTGTAGGGACTAAACTGATATTTTATATATTGTTCTATAAAAGAAAAATGCAGTTCGTGTTTCCAGGGGGGCTGTTCACCCAGTTTTCGGGCAACCCTTCGTCTCCCTCTGGCGACCCTTCGTCTCCCTCCGACACCCTTCGTCTTCCCGGGTGCACTGCCATTCACCAGCCACCGTCAGCACCGCAAATCACGCACCACCACCGCGACGTTTCGCCTTCCACCACCGCGACTTTTCATCTCCAGGTGAGATTTCACCGTTTTCCATGACGTTTCAACTCCCCAAGGGTCGATCCCCCTTCCCCACGCCGGATCTAGCATTTCCAAGCTTCAGCCGCCGCAAACCGCCGGAATCCACGATTTTGCCGCCGCGCCTCTTCATCTCCAACCCAGATCCTGCTCATTTCCGGCGACTTCTCACCTCCCCAGGACCTGATCTGAACTCCCCATCACCTGAGCTTTCCATCGGTACCTTCGGATCCCATTTCCACCACCGTTTTCTGGAAGACCAGCCGAAAAATTAACGTTTTCTGGCGAAGTGTGGCTGTTCGTATTCCGGGCTGTCCGTTGTCGTTTTCGCCCCTTCTCCATCATTCACTGTCAGTTACCTCCTCTCCACCATGATCAGCTCCGTTTCCACTGTTAGCCTCCGTCATCACCACCATGAGCGGCTAAGTTCCCGATTGTCCGTTATGGTGTAGGCGAGATCGAGATTGACTCCATTGATCTCCTCATCAGCTCTCGACATTAGATGAGCCCAAATGTTGGATATTTGGTTAATTTTCTTGTATTCGATTATATTTGTTTTCGTTTCAATTTGTTGCGATGCTTTAATATTATTCTGATGCTCGACGTGTTGAATTGATAATGTCCGTTGAGAACGTTTATTGATATATATTTCGCATAATTGAATGTCGGTTTGAGATTATTGAATGTTGATTATGACTTTAAATTGCTTTGGTACTGATTGCAATCAAGTTGTAGTAGCGTTTAATATCATTTCTACTAGGAATGCATTTATTGTGTATTAGTTGATTGAATGATATAGGTTGATAGGTTGTACTTGTTAACGTTTGTACCAACAGGGTGTTTAAGGGTTTAGTGTTTTTCGGTTAGTCGATATAGTCTTTAACCAACGGTCTATAACTAAGACGACGGGGAGACATGATAGATTATACCTAGATTGCCGAGAGATATTTTTATTGATTTGCCTAGCCTTGTAGGTTTAGGAAATTGAAGAGCGAGGAGAGGAATTGTGAGAGTTGGTCTTGAGTCAAACCGAACCCGTAGCAACAACGCTTTTAATATTGTGTTTTAGTTAGCAATTTATTTAATGCTTTTAATTTCCTACAAGTAATTAGTTTCCTTAGTTTTAATCAATCATTTTGCCAATTTCTCTTTTGTTAACTCAAATATACATTAGGTTGTTAGTCTTGCTCTCTGTGGATTCAACCCTGCTTACAGCTAACTACGGTATTTAGGTTTAATTTTGTGGCCGTGACGACCGGTCTAACACTACGTAACCAACGTAAAAGGAAGGACAAAATCAAAGTATTTTGATGAAGGTATTTATAAGCCTACCTAAGCATAGAAACCTAATAAAAAACAAAAGAAACCTTTAGGAATATTCAAAGTACTTTCAAGAAGATAATTAGGCTTGAATGAAATTGCATTGGATCAGGCGTATATCCCTTCCATAACTCATATAGTGTCTTACTGGTTTTCTTATAAGGAATTCTATTTTGTAAATGACATGCAGATAACAAAGCCTAACCCCAAAGATTATCAAGTGCAGAAGAACTAACAAGCAAAGCATTCATCATTTCTTTCAAGGTCTTATTTTTTCCTTTCTGTTACTCCATTAGATTCAGGTGAATAAGGAGGAGTCATTTCATGTATTATTCCTTCCTTTTCAAAAAATCATTAAACAAGATATATTCACCTCCTCTATCTGATCTAACCCTTTTAATCTTTCTATTTAATTGATTTTCTACTTTAGCTTTATACAAAAGAAACATGTCAAAAGCCTCATCTTTATTTCTAAGCAAATACACCTTAGTGAACTGAGAAAAATCATTAATAAAAGTCACATAATATTTTTTACCACTTCTAGTCATCATTTGTTTCAAATCTCCTAGGTCGGTATGGATTAAACTAAGCAATTCAGTTTCTCTTCATATGAAATGGGAAAGATTCTGAGCTAGTTTAGATGCAACACATACCTCACATTTATTCAAGCATGTATTACTAATACTAGAAATTAAACCAAGATATTGCATTTTCTTAATATAAGAAATACTAACATGTCATAATCTAGCATGCCACATATCAATAGAATCAATCAAGTAAGTAGAAGAATATGCATTTTCATTCATAATTTCATAAACATTGAGCACAAAAAGTCCTTGGTTACAATAACCTTTGCCCACAAAGACGTTATTCTTTGTCAGGCAATTTTATCAGATTCAAATGACACCTTAACCCCAACCTTTCCTAATAAAGCCACAGAAATTAAATTTGCTCTAATATTAGGCACATGAAGCACTTCATTGACAACCAAAGTCTTGACAAATGTGAGCTTCAAAAGAACTTTACCTTTGCCAAGAACATTAGTAGTTTGAGAATCACCAAGATATACATGTTCTTCTCCATCCCCTACAGGAGTGTAGGAGGTAAAAGCATCTTTGTTTGCATAAATATGTCTAGTAACACCAGAGTCTACCACTCATTCTTTCACATTGGCCATAAGATAAGCAACTAACTGCTGTAATTATATCATCTCCTTTAACCAAATTTTGCCTTTGGCTTAGAAGGATTGTCATTTCTCATTCTCTTTTTGCATTGAGGTGCATGATGATCTGACTTTCCATAAACAAAACAATTTCCCTTCTTTTTGAAGGTGGGGTTAGGAGCTTTTGGCTTGTAATTAGATTTTTTGTTATCATACCTCTTATATAGCTTTGAAACTTGTCTTGCACCAAGTGTGCTTTTGAAGTCATCTCCTTTGCTTATGCAGCATTGAGTTCTTTTTTATTGGTGTCCTCAATTATGATGTGGGCGGTCAAATCTGCAAATGACAATTGTTTGTGCTTATGTTTGAGTTGTTGCTTGTAATCCTTCCAAGATCTTGGTAGCTTTTCAATCAGCAATCATGCAATAAACTTATCTTGCAAGTTGATGTTTTCAACCTTGAGATCTTCCAAAAGTTTGCGGTATTCATTGATTTGCATCTTGATATCCTTGTCATCTGTCATCTCCCACCTATAGAAGTTACCAATAACAAATTTTTGCTTCCCAGTATCCTTAATATTGTATTTTAGTTTCATTGAATCCCATATATCCTTGGCTTCTTTATAGGGGAAATAGATATCAAACAATATATTAGATAAGGTGCTAACGATTGTATGCCTATAAACCTTGTAGCATGAGTCTAGGTTTCCAATTGTTTTGGATCAACGGATGGTCCAGGTTTAGGATCTGTGAGAGCAGTAACTACACCGAACATGTCAAGGATCGAAAGAATGTGTTCTTGCCATCTTTTAAAATTTTGTCCTCCAAACATTTCAATTTTGGAGATATCAGGAAAAGGTTTGGCATATGAGGCAGCGGCGACTATTGGAACAATAGAGGCAACTGAATGGGACACCCCATGAAGGCCAGCAGTGGAGGAGGTGTTGCCATAAGCTATAGCAGCAGGATTGTCAATAGCAGCAACAAAAGAATTGTTGGTAGCAACAGTTGGAGAATTGTTACCGAGAGTAGACTCCATAATCCTTAAGATTGTTGTAAAATAATTTAGAAACAAGGAAAAAATAGAAAACCTGAGACGTGTTATAAACATTGTCCTTAAGGATTATTTCGCCACAACAAATATTTCAAGAATGTGAAAATCCCCCAGGATTTAACAGGTTCTTCTGAAATGAATTCTAGGTACGCATAACAATAGGAAAATTTTATTAACCCAGAGAAGAAGTATAGAGAGGAAGGCTGATGATTTGTATAATTCTAAAGAATAACAACTCTTTTTATAGTGTAAAAATTATAACGTTATAATAAGATTGAGATTGAGAAAAATATAAGAGAAAAATAAGGCTTGTGAATGTTATGAGAAATCAAGAATAATGTTAACTCCAACAGTTAGTAAAACTCCTTGCTAAAGTTTAGGAATAGTAGG
Organism: Pistacia vera; assembly: GCF_008641045.1. Lineage (NCBI taxonomy): Eukaryota > Viridiplantae > Streptophyta > Magnoliopsida > Sapindales > Anacardiaceae > Pistacia > Pistacia vera. The sequence goes on along the minus strand of NW_022196673.1, from coordinate 355,189 downwards.
TCAATAGGATAAAAACAATAACGGTCCTCACAAATTCTTTTTGAAATACCAATAATAATTCAACAAGGTTGATGTAAGATATTGATTCCTAAAAATGCTTGTTTGTGATTATATCTCGTTGCTTTCTTTACGAATTGTGATTGGAACATAAGTGAACCATCGGCCTTCACTCTACAAAGAGATAGGGTTTTGATTTTTTCGGCCAAATTCTAGCTGATTCTGGTGACCAAAATTCAATTCGACACCACCAATTAAACCACCAGCCTTTACTCTATAAAACCCCTCTAACCCTGGCACTTAGTAGCCACTCGTTCATCGGTCGTAACTCTCATATACCATCGCGATTGGGTTTGTGAAACCCTAAATACGGCTAATATTCCTAGAGGGGGGCTGAATAGGAACTAATAATAATTATCGTGGAATAAAAACTATCACCACAAGCAATGGCTAATGATGAGTTTAACAAATCAATATTCATTAAATGAACTCAACAAGCAAAGAATGACAATGATAATGATAGCATAAATGAGCAGAGAAGATACCCAATAGAGAACAATAAATGTAATCAAGTTATAAAGATAAACAAGCAATAAATGTGAACAATGAATGTATGTGCAAGAGTGATAAATAAGTTGAAAGAGAGAGAGAAAGAGAGAGAAATGCTCAGAAATTTATAGTGGTTAAGAACTATAACCACAAGTCTCCTACATCCACTTCAAGGCAACCTCCTTGAAGTTTCACTAGAATCAGATTGCGCCAATACAATAGTTTTACAAGATTTCACCAACACTTTCACTAGTTTTACAAGATTTCGCCAACACTCTCTAGTTTTACAGGATTTCGCCAACAAGGTTTTAATCAAAGGGTTTTATGAATGATTACCTCTTCTTTTTAGGCTTATACACACAATAAGAACAAAAACACTCACAAAGATTTACAATATGAGTGCAATTGAGAGTATTTGATTTGGATTTTGAGCTCTATGGATTATATGAGAATGTTCTCTGATTTTTTATAAGACTCTCCTCTGCCTTTTGCATAAAGACGTTGAGCTTTTATATCCCTTCAAATTTGAGTTGTCTCATTTAATGCAACTCTAAAAAGTCTACAGAACCTAAAGGAACGATTGTTCCATAATCGTGAACGGTCATTCCTAAAACAACAAATACTTTTTCTCATATCTAGGGTTTATGGAATGATCATTCCACCACGCTGTATGATCATGCCAAAGCATCGCACGGCCATTCCACCACGCAAAATAGTCTAACCAAAGGCTCTTTCAATTCCATCAAATTTCAAGAAGCATGCATAGCTTCTTCGAATGTTGTCAGCGATTAGATAGAAAATATGCAGATAGGAACAGTCGTTCCACCACGGAGAACAGTCATTCCACTTTTGATACTTTGAGTTTTGACTTGATCTGCAAGATTGACTTTTGAAGAATAGTCAAGAGCACGAAGGATTTTGAATTTGAAATATCTTGACTTTTGACTTGAGTGGAACGGTCGTGCTAGAATGAGCGATGTCACAAATTTTGGCAAAACATTAGATGACTATATGGAACGATGTCATGCAAAATGGTACATTCATCTGGGTAGTTTTTTATGATACTGAATGGTCGTGCCTTGATCGTGCAGGATCGTAACACTTGAAAAATTTGCTCACGCGTGATCATACCACTTGACAAATCTGTTTTGGTTTGGTTATGACTTGTGTCATACCTTAGCATGTTTTGGTTAGTGATCAACCAACTTTTTAGTTACTTTTGGCACATCAAAACACATGAGAGGCCAATAGGGTTGATTTTTTTGGCCAAATTTCAACTGTTTTCAGTGGCCAAATTTCAATCTGGCACCACCACCTAAGCCACCGGCCTCCACTCTACAAAACACCTCTAACCCCAGCACTTGGTAGCCCCCCGTTCATTGGTTGTGACTCAAGTATATTGCCACGATTGGGTTGATTTTTCCAACCAAAATCCAGCTGATTCTAACATCCAAAATTCAATCTAACATCACTACCTAAACTACAGGCATCCACTCTACAAAACCCCTCTAACCCCAACATTTGGTAGCCCCGCATTGTCGGCGGTTAGGTTAGGGATTTTGGAAACAATGGAAAGTGATAACCCAGCCTGGAGAAGGCCTTGAGTCTCAATCTGACCGGTTAAACCGGTCAGACCGGCTGGGTTTCAGAACGATGAATTTTGCATGTTAATGCAAAAAGTTTAAACATTAAGATACCAAAGTTTCAAACCTTCTCATAATATGAATATGTTGAATACATTGGATATCTTGAAAAGTTTTGGTATGGTTGTCTTACATGATGACCCAATACATGATCATTGCAAATATGTCTTGCTCTTATTGCAAATAAAAGAATAAGACTATCAATCAACAACAAAATTTTGTGATATCATAATGTTACCCAGCTAACATTTTTTGAGGTGCTTTAATATTTCTAAATTTTATTGCAAAGGTGTAGCATGTGATCCCTCAAGGCTTTATTGTAACATGATATGTACCTTTTTACCTTATTAATTTCCCTTTTATTTTTCTCATATATGTGTATGGTTTATAAGGGTTCATATTTCAGTATAGAATTCATGCTCAAAGGATAAAAAGATTTAGATACCTTGAAATGAATAAATGTGGAACCAAATTTACAGTAGAAGCCCTACATCACAAATAGGGGGCAACATTTTTTCTTCTTAGATTTTTCAAGTCATAACTCATAACTATTATAGACTGATTTTGATTTGAGAACAATGTTTCGAAACTCAACCCGGTCAAGAGGCCAGTTCCTGGGTTAGGCAATCCGACTGGTTCGACTAGCGAGTCAAACCGGTGATATCAGCATGAAATCTTAGTATGAAACTTAAAAAACATACCCTTGAGAAATTACGCATCAATCCCTATAGGTTTGAAATCTAGCAAACACACCCCTGTGATCTGGCTAGGATACCCTAACCACTGAACTAGGGGTGTTCGGTTTCGAGTACCCTGCACTTTTTGAAGAAACCAGAACCGACGGTTCCTTGAAATTTGGAACCAGAACCGGAACCGACGGTTCCAGTTCGTAGGTACCCAGAACCAGAACCTGTAACAACGGTTCCGGTTCCGGTTCTGGGTATCCTATAAAATTACATGACCTCCCAAAAGTTTTTTAAAATGGCAAAAAAACCCTTAAAAACTTACAAATACCCACCCACCTGGCACTTGTTAACAAAAATAAAATTACAAATTATAAATTCAAAATTACAAACTCCATTACTTTGTAAAGATAGATTCTCAAAAGTCAAACCAACTTACTTTAAATGTTATGAAATATAAATATAAATGTATTCACATTACTTTTTCTACAAAAAATTTTATTAACCCCCTAATCTTTAATTTTATTTTATATTAGTCTCGGTTCTTGGTTCCTGGTTCTGATTCCTAACTATAGGAATCGGAACCGGAACAGGAACAGCACAGTAACGGTTCCAAAAATTTGGAACCAGAACCTACCCATTGACTATTGGTTTTGGGTAGGAATTGGAACCAAACCCAGGGTACCCGCCGGTTTCAGTTCTAACCAGTTCTTTTGAACACCCCTAACTACAACTACAATCCACCCAGATCAACCCGACACCAGACAAACCACCACCAGGCCACCAGAAAAACCCTGATCCACCATAAAATACCACCATCCGCCACAACAGAACCCACTGGTGGCGCACACAATGGGTTGGACAAGGTGAGTATGGGTGTGTTTGTGGGCGACGAAGTGGCTGAGGAGCAGCTGGTAACAGCCTCATGGTGCACGACGTGAAGAAGAAACATGGGGCATCTCCCTTGGGCGACAACAAAGAGGCGATTCTTTGACCCGATGGTTGAACCGGCGAAACTGAACCGCCCATTCAACCCTGTTTCGCCTGTTCAACCACCGATCACTCCGAGCCAATGACTAAAACAAAGTTTAGAGTGTCCCCAAACCAAAGAAGGGGCCGATTCCCGATAAGAATGATCAAATAAGCCAATCCGATCCGAGTTTTAAAACAATGCTTTAGAATTGTCTAAGACATGAAATTAATCAAAGTTTAGTAGAGGCAAATATAATATTGCATGATTCTATCACCATATACCAAATATAAAACTAATGATATATAACATTCCTCTTATCAATCACATGATTCACATCCTTATTCAGCTTACTCTTAAAACTACAAACAATTTCCCCATTATAATATTCTAACCACCTTTGAAGTGGGTAAATATGCACTAAGCTACTACTTCCAGGAACAGTTATGTAACAACCAAAACTGACTACTGCTGTTTAGTGCTGAGTCACGGGCGCAAGAGCAAAATACAAATACAACAATAAAAATAAAATCTGTAACCCATTCACAAGGGTACAGCGGAAAATGAAAAAAAAAAAAAAAAAAAAAAAAATCCTGGAGCGACCACTCAGATGAAAAACATTCACTAATAATGAGACAAATCAGTTTGTTAGCTCCATAATGGCAGAAACAATGTCGCCATTTGCAACTTTGAGTGCTTTAACAGCCCTTGATCTTGACACCCCTGCTTGTGTCATCACCAACTCAATGTCCTTCGGCTCCACACCAGTCTCATCTACTTCTTCATCATCTTGAGCCATGGCTGATGACTCAGGCTTTGAAGCAACATTATTCAAATTAGGTGGCGGAGCCTTGAATTGTTCTGCAGCCTGAGTCTGCAGTTGCGAACTCAGATCCTCAATCTTTGCTTCACCAAATATAATGTATGTCTCTGATGTGGGGCTCTTAAAAACATCAGGTTTTGAGATAACAAACAGAATCTGAAAATAAAAAGCATAAGAGTTTAAATTATATGTTTAAAAACTAAACTAGATTAAAAGAAAGAAAAAGTTGGACAAAAATTCAAAAACAGACGTTTTTGCTCTTTTTCACTGTTACACGACTAACTCCTGTTACTGGCTTCATCCCAAGTTTCAACATTGCCTTGCGAGACTTCTTTTCACTCCTGCTCTGCTTTGATCGACCACTTCCATCTCCTTTCCCTGGAATATAATAAATTTTTCCAACAGTTAATTTGTGCCAAACTTCGTACTAATCACTGTATACAATGATCACAAACAATATGTCCAAACTAAACTGTAAATTATACGTCTTATAATTCTATTAACTAGGGACCTCAAGTAGATCTTTTAAAGATATGCATTGCATCCATGTGAATTCAGTAATTCTATTTCCAACCCATTACCATGCTTTTCTAAATTAGTTCATAAATATGATTGAACTTCCGAGGTACTAAAAATCCCATCTATGCAATGATATCAAAACTATTTATAGCACTGATTGTCATTTCAAAGATGTTGACATATAAATGAAATGCTTTCGGTGTATAGTCTACTAAGGGATCTCTCCAGACGGCTTGAAATACTTAAATACTTCTGAGTTTAAAATGCTACACAATAAAATCATAAATCAATGAAAAATATTCAGCATGTAAAGATTGACAATCGAATTTGAGTAACTCTTCAAACCCTTTATACAATATCTCAGAATTCTTTGCACAAAGATTATATTTATCCACATTAAAGACAGGTCTACATCAAAAACAATGTTCTTAATCTACAATAATGAAATCTTCATCAGCTAATTGTTGTCACACACTCTTAGAACGCACATGCTTGCAAAGAAACAAAGAATGGAAGAAAATAATATTAACAAAATTCATATTTGTGTTCTGATACTACCTTCAGCATCCTCTTCATCCTTGTCATCATCTTCATCCTCCTCATCATCATCGTCGTCATCTTCATCCTCAACCACAGGCTCATCAGGCTGAAACAAACATTATTATGTGTCATCCACAAGCAAATCATAAGTTTACAACAGCCATAACAACAAACCTCATTAAATCAACCAAAGCAAATTAGCATACGATCGACCCTCTCAAACTAGTCTCATAATTTTGAACAGAGAAAGCAAAATTTAGTATTCAATTAGTTCGAACACAGTCTTAAATTGGGACCAAGAAAAAGAAAAAGGTAAAAAAAAAATTTCATTCAACTCAAACATTCATAACTTTACTTTTTATTTTTATTATAAAAAATTAAAAAAATTAAAAAGCCAGAAACGAGGTGTTCATTTTACACTACTTTATTCGATAACCAAAGGTGCCCTATGCCACAAAACTTCGTAAATCCAGAAATTACAAAGAGGTAATTGACTGAAAAATATACAATTAAAAACAATTACGAACGAAATTAAATAAATTTCAGTGGGTAGGATTGGCCTACGTTGAGCTTTTCTTGTTCGAGATGAGCAGCGAGGAGTTCTTCTTGGGATTGAGCAGTCATTGTTGGTATTTGAGTTGGTTAAGTTTCAGAGTTGAGAGGAAGACAAAACCCTAACAATACCCGATAATCGAACTCAAGCTATATGAAATGGAGTTTTATGTAGATGGATTGGAATGGAACCTGGTCTTATTCGCGTTCGGGTTTGGGTTGGAGTGGTTTAGGCTAACTCACTGAGGAACCAACCAAATTCAACTCATCATTTTACTTTTACAACGAATCACATCACATTTTGATATTAATTCTAACCAAAATCTGTTTTATCATACTCTCCTCATCCTCAACTTTTAATGTTCACTTTCTAAATTTATATTCTAATTTTTGTTATCATTAATTAATTAATATATCATTCACTGTTTACCATCAATAATACATAATTATGTGCTCTCTTTATATCTTGATAATCAAATCTAGCCCGGATTTCATCCTAAAAGAAGAAAGCGTTGAAAGGAATTTCCAAATTGTTGCATAAATATTGACAATAATTTAGATAATGGAGAGTTAATAACCCAAATTGAAATATCATTTTAAGTTAATCTTTGCATTGCTAATTGTTAGCAATTGTAATAAGAAATTATTCAATAAGAATAATGTTACAAATTCTAGATGATTTCCAAATTTTCTATCATAAGTCAGAAATTATTTCCAATTAATTGCACTAATACCTCATTGCATATGATCTCATAAGTAATACTATATTAATAAATCCTTCTCACTTTCTCTCACAAGTAACATATTTCAAGAATAATACTATATTAACAAACCCTTCTCACTTTCTCAGCAACACGCAACATGATTTAGCCATATCAGAATTCGTAATTGATCAGGCCGTTGCTTCGTTACCTAATGCAATATAAAATCGCACCTACCCATAATAATAATAAAGTCGAACTTTCACTCACCTAATATAACAGCGCCCCATCTGCGAATTATGAATAAATATAAATGCTTAACTATACGAATAACCAATTACAAAACTGTCATACACGTTTGGGAGAAAAGAGATTGTAAAAAAATTTTATCGAGAAGATTGTTAAAAAATGTTTATCAACCTATCTTTGATCATGATCTCAAAGCCATGATGGATTTCCCATAATTTCTGTCCAAACAACTGCGATTAAAAACAAAATGGAGCACAAGTGCAACCCCAATATTGAATCATGAGCTGATACACGAGGAAAAGAGAACTAAAGAAACACAGTAATAATAATACTCAAAATCTGCAACCTCAATTCTTCAAGAGAAACAACGCCAAGAGAAATCCTCAAAAAAGACCACTAAGCAGAACATCTTTATAAAGTGAATCAATTTGTTAGTTCCATAATGGCAGAAACAATGTCACCATCTGCGCTTTCAGTGCTTTCACAGCCCTTGATCTTGACACCCCGGCTTGTGTCATTACCAACTCAATGTCCTTCGGTCCACACCAGTCTCGTCTACTTCTTCTTCATCTTGAGCCATGGTAGATGACTCAGGCTTGGAAGCCACACTAGTCAAATTAGAAGGAGGTGCTTGAACTGCTCGCAGCCTGGTCTGTAGTTGCGAGCTTAGATCCTCAATCTTTGCTTCTCCAAAAACAATGTACGTCTCTGATGTTGGGCTCTTGAAAACATCAGGTTTTGAGATAACAAACAGAATCGAAAATTAAAAGCTATTAGTTCATATTAAACTGAAATCGACGACTAAGCAAACAAGAGAAAACAAAAATTGGGAGCAATTCAAACAGACATTGCTTTTCTGCAGTAACACGACTGTGATCCTGGGATTGGCTTCATTCCAAGCTTCAACATTGCCTTGCGAGACTTCTTTTCACTCCGGCTCTGCTTTGATCGACCACTACATCTCCTTTCCTGAAAATGAGAAAAATTTCCACCAGTGAAATGGTCCCTACCTTCAACTAATAATGTTCATAAATTACAATTGTTTACAACTCTAATAATGTGTTTAAACTACAATGTTCGAGTCTAATAATATGCATCTCAAATATATCTTTTCATCATATGCACTGCATTCATGTAAGTTCTTTAATATTATTTCCAATCCTAACAATGCTTTTCCAATTAATTCATAAATCTGATTGAATGCTAAGTTACATCACAATATAAAAATAATATCAAAACTATTTATAACTAACTGTGGTTATGATTCCAAAAATGTGGAGCATACATAAATTGTTTTCATGTATGGACTATTAAGGGACTCTCCCAACTACAAGAAATATTCAAATTCCTTTTGCACTTATAATGTTCCCAACAAAGCGCCAAGCGATTTTAACACAAATTTGCAACAAAAAAATTGTTTAGTTGGCATTAAAAATTAAAACTCTAACTTCTCATCAAGTCCACTGGATACATTGAATCAATGGCCATGAATTTGTGTCCAAATTTGTGTCAAAATTGTATTACAATAGTCTAATACCCAAAAAATCATAAAGCCGATCATATTATTTCAATGTAAAGGTTGAAGTAGTATTTGAGGAACACTGCGAACCCTTCTACACATCTCAATTATTTGCACCAAGGTATAAATCTATTGCCAAACAGCTAAAAGAAAAACATCCTGATCAAGAATAACAAAACCATTTAACAGCAGTATTTTGTTTATACAAAAATATGCTGTAAAAGAACAAGTAAAAAATAACATATCCTCCACGTTGAGTATGTTTAATAAAAACATAAATCCAACTTATTATAAGCGGCAGATAAAGATAGACACTAGTATCTCTATCGGTAACTGTCCAAAAACCTTTCTACAATATCTACAATTCTTGCACAACGATTGTATTTCTGACTGATCTCTTACTTCCAGCATCCTCTCATCCTTGTCATCCTCGATCTTCCTCATCGTCACATCGTCATCCTCATCCTCAAGCAAGGCTCATCAGGCTGCAACAAACATTACAATGAATTCTCAACTATGCAAGCAAAGATTATCAAACACTGTCCCCACTGCCACAAATCAGAGCTTGAAAACCCACAACAAACCTCATTACTTTGGTTTGTAGATAGAATTTTTTCACAAAAAAGAGAACAAGTACTCAATAAGCTCGGACTTGTTCAGTCTTTAATTGGACCGCACAACAAAGGGTTTTACAAAATTCATTCTACTCTAAGATGTATAATATAACTTTCATCTTAACCAAGCCGGACACACGGGTAATCATTTACACTAGTTTCACAGTAAATGAAGGTGTCCCATGCCATAATTTAACGAAGAGTTCATTAACAGTAATATATACAAATTAAAAAAAAAAAAAAAAAAAAAAATCATGGGTTCTACGAAAAGAGAAATGGTGGGAAAGGCTTACGTTGAGCTTTTCTTGCTCGAGATGTTGAGCGAGGAGTTCTTCCTGAGTTTGAGCAGTCATGGTTACGTTTTGAAACGAAGAAATGAGCTAATGAAACCCTAGTTACCCACCGCTTAGTTTGTCTAACTTATATTTCGCTTTATATATAGGGATGGACCCTTTGGGTTTGGGTTTAGAGTGATTTGGGCTGCCTAGCAGAGAATCAAGCAAATTGAGCTGATGTTTTCACATAAAAACTATTTTGTATTTTGAATGATGTAATATTATATAATTTTATATTATCACATTCCAATCTAATTAGTGAGAAATATTTGAAATCATTTTGGAGTATAAACTTGAGAGTCACATAATAATATATTTGAGTGAGCCACTACTTTCGTTTTTCTTTTCTTTTGAAAATTAGTAATTTTTAAATGATGGGATGCAATGGAGTGTAGTTTAATTTTCTTTTTTCTTTATGATTAGGGTGTCTAAAGTAGCTTGTATTCTCAGGGTCCATTGAACACCCTAACACCCTGCAAACCTAATATTCTAAGGTAGGTTACAAATATGGTATATAACCCCAAAGTGGTTTAAACCCAGAAAGTCAATAGAATGAACAAATATATTCTTGACTGTCAAGTCAACCTCTTGGGTTAGTAGGGGTGAAAATCAAGTCGAACCTCGAGCTCGACTCGATTTTGGCTCGAACTCAACTCGACGTTAGTCGATTCGAGTTCAAGTAGTCATTCGAATTCGAGTTCAATCATAATAGAACTCGAACTCGATTAAAGCTCGAATACTCGAATTCAATTGAAACTCGAATACTTGAATTTGATTAAGCTCGTATTCTCGACTCAAATAATGAAACTAGACTAAAACTCAATTATACAAACTCAAATTCCAATTTCTGGTACCGAGTTTGAGGCTCAAATTTGATACTATAGTGCTCGAGTCGAGTTCGATTAACCAGATACTCGACTTGATTTCACCACTTCATAGTTTAAAATTAAATAATATCACTAAGCCATGGACAATGTTAATATTCGTGAGTTATAATTGAAGTATTACACATTAACAGTGTCTGAGATAACACATCTCGTGCATCAACACCTCCCCACCGAATAAGATAAAATCACTTAAAATATAAATTTGAGATGCAAAATTGAGCCCCAAAATAATGGCATTATACATCATCAACCATAATCTCGGTGCATACACTGTCAAAAATCAAAACCCATCAAGGATTTTCCCATAAATTCTTTCAAACCAACTGTGAAGTAAATATGTATGTGCTACTTTGAAGAACAAAATGTATAGCATAAGTCCACAACCAACATTGCTTCATTCTGATACATAATGAAAAAGAGAACAAGATAACACAGACTAATAATAAATATTCAAAATCTGCAACCTCAATCATTCAAGGGGGTAACAACGGAAAATGAAAATAATCTCTCGGCTGAACATTTTTAGTTCCATAATGGCAGAAACAAAGTCACCATTTTGCAGCTTTTGACTGCTTTCACGGCCCTTGACCTTGACACCTTAGCTTTTGTCATCTCCAATTCAATGTCCTTCAGATCCAAACGGACCACACCAGCCTCGTCTACTTCTTGTTCATCTTAAGCCATGGTCGATAACTCAGGCTTTGAAGCCACATTACGTAAATAAGAAGGAGCTTTGAATTGCTCTGCAGCCTCAATCTTTGCTTCACCCAAAACAATGTATGTGTCTGAAACAGAATCAGGAAAATGCAAAGCATAAGAGTTTGTGGCCCAAAGCAGCCCAAGACAAAACCAAAAACAAAAAAGCAGAAAGTAAACAGCATATTACACAAGTTTGAGACTGAAAAAGAAGAACAAAAAGTTAGACAATAACTCATTCTTTATCTTTTTAACGGTAACACGGTTGACTCCTGGAATTGCCTACACTCCAAGTTTCAACATTGCCTTGTGAGACTTCTTTTCACTCCTACTTTACTTTGATCGACCACTTGCATATCCTCTCCTGTCATATTAAAATTTGCTAACAGTGAAATTGAGTCTCACTTTCTAGTCATCAGTGGATCATATCATTGTGCTCTTCTCACACGATGAAGCATATAAGTCCAGTTATTCAGAATTGTTCGTACTAATAAACAAAACCATTTATTATTAGTTAGCAAATAATCACTACACTTAACCAGTCATAATACCTGTACTTATGTACACCCTAATAAGTTTAGTTATGTTTCATCACAATTCGTAAAGAGCAAAGCAACCAGTGGTAATCACAATCACAAAATACGCAAGCTAAGGAATCAATAGCATACATCCAACTATGAATAAGCAGAATCTGCTCGCAATTACACAAAGGAAAATAAAGCAGACCACATATGAAGCGTTTTTCATGTTTCAGCGCCATTTTCGTTGCAAATGCTTGAATACACTCCATTTTCTCTTCCCCAAACAAATGCCACCTTCAGGAAATAAAAACCTCCGCGGACTTAAACGAAATCCTTCTTTGTACAAGACTAAGCTCTCAACAAAAGTAACCAAATCTATTGTCATATCATTGCCACCAATTCCAACATGTTTAAACTGCAGTTGCTCAAGGTCATAGGAAACCACCTCTCTATTAGACATTAAGATCAACAAATCATTGTCACTGACAATGCATAAGGACCTCAAGATACTTTTCTCCGGTACAATCGAATATTCCTTATTCCAAGACTCAGCCACACCATACTCCCTCATCAGTCATCACCCATATGCAACAATTCTCAACTATGCCAATGCTGTTAACACAGTGAACAATCAAGATTAACAATCCCCTTAAAACATCAGCAGAAACTCGAAGCCTATTTCTTCCATCAGGATCAATTTTCGGAACCATAATCTCTCCAAATTTCTCCCTATCAAAATCAAACGACAAAACAATATTACTAGACGGTCCCCTAGTCTTGGAAGCAAACCAATGCACAGCTTCATTGACATATGCATCCGAAGATTTTTGGATTGCATAGCTTCCAGCATTTGTTCCAATTCTTCTCCAAGAATTAGTAGCCAATGAGAAAACCTCAACCTTTGGTGGCTCTTTCTCAACATAAACAGGCATATAAAAATCCCCAAAATACATTATCCTCACAATCTTTAGTTCATAATTAGAACTGCGGGAAAATCCAAACCCGAGAGCGAAAAAAGTTCCGCAATCTTTAAACTTTCGAGCGAAACAAGAATTTCTAAGGATCTTGAGTTTCCATATAGCCGGATTCCATAAATATATAATTCGACCAAAATATTGATAAGAGTCAGACAAGCAAATGAGCCCATCAAAAGAAGCGGCTAACTTAAAGTAATTGCTCTCGCAAATAAATGGGATTGGGAAAGTTGAATAGTAAGCGTAGGTTTCGCTATGCAAAACGGAGAGGAAGTTGTCGCGAAAATCGCCGGCTTTGTAATGCAAAAGAAAGGGATCAGATTTCTTACGGAGATTGAGGTGGGTAGAGATGAAAGATTGGTGGGTGATTAAAGAAAACCAAGATTTGCAAACAGCTGTGAGTGTAATGAGGTCCTTAGAGGGTAAACGAGAGAGAATATTGCAGAGAATTTCAGGTGGAAGAAAAAATGATGATGACATTTCACTAGAGTTGCTTTACTTGGTGTCTGCTTTGCGATCAGTGATTCGGAAGTAAAGAGATGATCGTCTGACTCAAAATGAGAAGCGGAATTGTAAGATCAACTGGTTGAGTAGTTGGGTAGGGCTGACAAAAATTAAGAAACAGCTAATGGATTGGTATTTTTTCCATTAAACCTCTGAATTCTGAAACACAACTGATATAATTTTTATCGAGGAAATTTAACTCTCCGACCTCCCAAGTTTGCATTTAAAAAAATGACACTAAAAATATTTTACAATTTTTTTTTAATTTAGAAAAACTGACATGACACATTTAGGATTCATTAAACATGTTAAATGAGTTAAACTGAAAAGATTTAAACATATATGGGTAATATTATAATTAATGGAAGTTTGTTTAAATTTTGAAAATTAAAAACGACCTCCACCCTTCAAAATCACTTAATTGAGCCAATTACCCAAAAAATGACTGACGAACACTTTTGATTTCTCTGCCATTTCCGACGACGAAAGTGCCCTATTCTGGCAAATATTCGATCTTAAAGCTTCCTTACACAAAATCATGGATGATATTCACAAAGAGAAGGAAAACCCAACCCCACTCCAAATTCTAGACTCCAGCGACAGCGACAATTCAAAGGCTATCGAAGAAGACGCTCCGGCAGATCATCTGATATGTGAAGGTGGTCCAGAGGCAGAGGAGACAACGGCAACACAAGAACAGAGAGAAGAATCGAAAAACGGTTCTGAAGAGAAGGACACCGACGAGAATTTAGGCTAGGAGGAGGAAGTTGGTGAAGAAAGGGTACATTTTTTACTTGTTTTTTTGAATTTGATGAGAAATTTGATTGATCTGTGCAAATTTGGGGGATATGTAGTTGGTTTTCTTGTTATGGTGGTTGTGGCGTTTTGTCGAGTAGTTGACGGGTATTGGGGGAGTGGCTTTGTTTGGGTTCTAGAGGATGGGGGAAGGCAAGGGAGGTCGTAGGGAGGTTGTTTGTGGGAGGTTGGAGGGCTGGGGATGGTTGGAGGTGGCGGAATAGGGGGTTTAGAGCCCTGCATATTGGAGTGCAGCCCTCCAGCCTCCCTATTCCGCCACCTCCTGTCATCCCCAGCCCTCCAACCTCATGGAACCTGCCACAACAGCCTCTGTAGGGCTTGCATTGGCATCCCTAGTCCTCTCGAGGCCAAAAACACTCACTCCCCGATGCCCTCGAAGCCTACATCCCCCAAATTGGTAGCCTATTGGTTGTTTTTTTTTTTTTTTTTTTTTTCTGAGATTTAGTTTATATCGATTATGCAGATTTTCTAAAGCGTAAATTATAAAGACTATGGGTTGGAGGTTGTAAACGATAAGGTACCGTACTTCCCCGTAAGGATGACAGTTAGGTCAAGTTGGTAAGTTTTTACGAGAATAATGGAGATTTTACAGGAACAGAAGAAGGGTATGGACCGATTCAAAGAGAGTTGTTTCGATCATTTTATGAACATCAGAGAAAATTGGAAAAAGGCGTTCTAGGGGTAGGGAGTGCATTATATGTTGCTGCACTCAGTTAAAAGCCAAAAAAAAAAAAAAAAAGAAATGTGGTTTGTGGTGGGATGATGGAATATGCCCTAATGATAGGCTTAAAATGTGGGGCATTTCCAAATGCGGAAGAGCAAGAGAGAATAAAAAAGAGTAAGGTAGCCGATAACTTGGCTAAAAAAGTTTTGGGGGGAAAGGCATCTATTACGGGACACGATTTAGAGGAAATGTTAGGAGAAGGTGGGTATACCTCTTTAGAGAGGTTCAAGATGTGCCTGGTATGGTTCGTGCATTCGATCCTAATGGCTTCGGACTCAACAAAAGTCGTTAATATGGATTAGGTGAAGTTTGCAAGCAACATGGACTTCTTTAATGCTTATCCGTGGGGACGAGTATTATTTCAGCTAACCATTGACTCCCTGCAAGGAAAAGACATGGCGTTAAAACAACGCCAATCTATCGAGAAGAATAGATCGAGCACGTACAATTTGTTTGGCTTCCCATGGGCAATGCAGGTAAATATTAATAGCTTTTTGTTATATTTTTTGGTATTATATGTGTTTTAATTATGATATGGACTGTTTTTTTACAATGTAGGCTTGGATGTATGAGGTTGTCCTTGTCTTGGCTAAAGTGGGGGGGAGGATGGAGACTTCGGATGAGCGACCACAATTTCTTAGGATGTTGCGATGGCACATCGAGAAGTGTACCCATTGGGATTACGACAAAATAGACATGAAAATTCAAACGGCTCGGGTAAGACTAAAGGATTAATCTTTTGAATATGCACTTGCTTTTAAATGTGGCTTAAATTTGATTGATTTTTTTTCTTACTGCAAGGAGTCGTTTGTCCCTTCCTCACCGCTATTAGAGGTGAAGCGAGAGAGGAATATGTTACATCGTTCAAAGCACTGGAGGATGTAGTAGATGAAAGGATAGATTGCCTAATGCGGGACCTAGAAGGGGCCACGCATGTGAGTATAGTTCAGGGCCACTGCTTGAGAATGTTATTGACGCCAAGGATAATAAAGCTCCAATCGGTGGGAGGGAGGAGAAGGAGGAGGATGAAGAGGTTCATACGCCTCTACCCAATTGGCAAACCGGTACAACAAGTATTGCTTTTTCGAGGCATCGGGGTCGGGAGAATGAGGTGGTTGACCTCATGAACAGTCTGTTTGAGAGTTTTACAACAGCTGTTTATGAGAGGTTTGAGAAGATGGAAGAACGGATGAAAGGGTGGAAGAGAAAGTTGATAGGGTGGAGGAAGAAGTTGGTGGGGTATTGAAAGTGGTTGAAGTGAAACCTGAGCATAAAATAGAGAGCCGAAAGAGTAAGCATGTAATTTCTCCTTACATGACAGTAACGTATGGAAAGAAAAGGAAAATGAAGAAAAAAATGAGGAAGTCAGTGAAAGTGGAGAAGCAAAAATGGAGGAGTAGGGTAAGGAGGAAGGTGGAGGAAGTGGGGAAGTGAAAATGGAGGAGGGTGAGGTGGGACATGAAGGAAGTAGGGAAGTGAAAATGGAGGAGGAAGTGGGCAAGTGAAAACGGAGGAGTTAAAGGTCGATTTGTATAGGCTAATAGATGAGGAAAATAAAAAACTCTTCTATGTCTATTACAATGATTCTGGAAGTGATGGGCATGTGAAGTGCAAGACCAGGGATTATCCCCGGGAGTGGTTTGAAAATATGTTGACGATGAGCAGGTGGCTCGATGACTCAGTGAGTTATTTTCCCTTATTTTTCCTTATTTTGCTTATGTTTTCTGGTGTGCTGTCGTAGGCAACCAAGATTAAAACCTAAAAACACATGTAGTAGTGTGAGTCAGGGTCATTCCCACGGAGAGTGTCTAGCTGTATTTTATGTTATGTGAACAAGGCTGAGGGGGGTTATAGTAAAATAGAAACAATCTCAAGAAAAAAGCAAAAGAAATTCAAATCTAAATCAATCAAAATAACGAAACTTGGTCTCCGTCAACATCCACCATCGGAATCTTACAACTGATCATTGATGAAAAAATAAATCAATTCTTGCTTTGAATATTCACTGTTGGAACTATTTTCCTATCTCTTCTTAATTGTAATTAATTAGGAAACAAGCGATCTTAATTAATCTTACCACTAAACAACCCTAGACAAGCGCTAAAGATTTAATATAATAGCAGCCTTAAGAATTAGAGAGATCGATGAAGCTAAACAACACAAACTCAAGCGATTGTATTTAATTTAGTTGAGTGTTCTTCTTAAGATTACTAATTCCTGACGCAGCAAATTATTAACCCTAATTGCTTCACAAGTTAGAGGGATCAAACAATTAAAAAATAAATTAGCAGTAGATTGCAACAATTAATAAACTAGTAGGCCTCCTAGTAATTAAACGAAACAATCATAAAATTAGGCACAGAAGAACATCCAATACTCAAACACGAAAATTGAACACTAAAAAATATAGATTAGATCTCACAGTTTATTAATTCCGAGGCCTCCGTTTCCTTCGACCAAGTTATAAAAGTTTTAGCCGCTCATGGCCATAATCAAAACTCAAAAGAGAAAATTGCAGAGAAGAGAAAAGAGAGGTGTGGTGTCTTGCCCTAATCTGATCTCTCCCTTAAAAATACCCAATTCGAATTCTAATTCTACTCAATCTCTTAAAAATATTCTAATATCCTAAAAAATAACACTTATCCTAATCTGATTAATTGGAAATAAAATAAAGTCATAATAAAATAGGAAAGTGGTGTTTCCAGCTGTAAATTTCGTGCAACAAGTCTTCAAGACGCCCAATAATAAATCGCCTATTTCAATTGCATGATAAGGCGGAATGTTCCAGAACGTCAGCAGTGCAGGTACGTCAACTTCAAGCCCGATTACGACCTTGATGCAGCGAGTATCTCTCCAAACTCAAAACATGAAAGTTTTAGATCTTATGGTTCCACATCATTTTTAATCATCTCAATCGGAGCTCGGATGAGAGAGTTATGCCCAGATTACGAAACAATGTCGAAACTGTCCGAATTCACTTAATTAATTCCGTTTTGCAATTAACGCCTCCATTTGCATCCTAAATCAAAATAGAATAATAATGAGTATATTTAGGCAGCAAATAAGTATAAAAGACTAGACAATAAGGGGGGTAAATATGACATTTTGCATTCCCATCATTTTCCATGAGGTATTGTATACTTATTATGTTGTTTTTATTTGATGTAGCACATCGATGAGGTATTGGCACCTATGAGGCTACGACAGAACAGTAATGATGATATTTTGTATCCGCACTATGCCATCACCGATGTGGCCTTTGGCCAACACTAGTAACTACATATGATACTTTAATGAAAAAGGCCAATGGTAGTGGTAGAGGTGCAACAAGGGAAGGCAGCGGAAAAGATTGGCCATAGATGACTTCGACGGTGTCCTCGATGATTTTCAATTTGATGACAAGATGATGCAGTATGTACAGGGGGGAAAGGCCCAAATATAGCAATAGTTGGGCAAACATTAAAATAGTATACTACATCATGAACATCAAGGATATGCATTGGATAACCGTCGTCACGCTATAGAGGAGGGCTTGCTGCAGATCCTTGACTGCAACCCAAGTATTTGTCAAGAGAGGTAGTTGGAGATGAAGTTGCAGCCACTGTGTATATTATTCTCGTGGCTGTTGCACGATAGCGGGATGTTTCAACACTTGGGTGATGAACTACTAACGGGAAAGTGGCCACTCAAGCGCCTTCCCGTCCCTACAAATGACTCAAGGTAAATGTTGTATAAAACTTATATAATACAATTGTTCTATAAGCTTATTCTAATGCTAATGTCTTCCTCTTATTGTAGTGTTGATTGCAGGGCATATGCACTAAAATTTATTGAGTTCGACATGACCAACACCGATGGCTTGAATGACGAAACAATGAGCAACTGTCGGGAGCGCTAGGCTATTGAGTGCTTCCATGGGTATATGATCCCTTTTGACTGACCAGAACCCAATCCAAGTCATTGTTGATGCTGTCATCAAAAGGTATAGAAGTTGGACTTAGAATTTTGTAGTTTATGTGATGTTGTCTTATTAGGTTGTCTTGAATTATTGGGTTGTCTTGAATTATTAGATTGTCTTGAATTGGATCAGCTGGTGTTGTTAGGCGTCAGGCTATTGATACTTGGGTTGTGGTGTTGCTACTGATGCTGATGCTGAAGGTGTGCTGGATAATTTTGGAGGATGAGGAAATGGCTGAAGAAAATGATGAAGAAGGGGGATGGAGGCTGCCGGCCCTGCTTTTGTTTTGGGTGTATATAGGATATTTATTTGTTGTATATAATGTTATAATTTAATGTAATTGACACATTTCATATTTGTACAAAACCAATTCAGTATTTCTTTCCCTATTTTGAGTTTGAGTTTATTTACTATGCTTGTTACATGGCATTGATGTGTTGATGCAATTAGGTTGTCAAATTCAGAAGAAAATATGGAATTAATATGTGTTGGTGATTTTAGTTTGTCAAAATTTAGGAGAAAAACTGGAAAAAATATGTATTGCCCATGA
Organism: Pistacia vera; assembly: GCF_008641045.1. Taxonomy (NCBI): domain Eukaryota; kingdom Viridiplantae; phylum Streptophyta; class Magnoliopsida; order Sapindales; family Anacardiaceae; genus Pistacia; species Pistacia vera. The sequence continues at coordinate 335,865 of NW_022196673.1, read as the reverse complement.
TTGCTTAAGCGATATATAAGCGATTACATATATCGCTTAAGCGACCAAGGGTTTTCTATAAAGGATCGCTTAAACGAGACAATAAATCGCTTAAGTGATCATGCATCTAGGCAAATCTTTATTCTGTCATGGACTTGATCGCTTAAACGATACCAAATTGCTTAAGCGATCAAGGGTAAAAGCGAAGAATTGCTTAAGCGAGTGTAAGGAAACGATCTAACCAACGCAGCGGAAAACAAAAATTTTAAAGCATAGATTGATTCCTTTAAAGCCAAGATCAGAGTACATATTATACAGTTAATATGTTAAACCAAAAATTCTGCAGAAATATGAATGATCAAAGTAAAGATTAGAGTTCATACGCACGTTTGGAGGCTCCTTCAAACTTGTCTCTGAATCTTTTCGCTACCGATCCAAGAACAGGATCAAACTAACGGTAATCCACACGAAGATAACCTGAAGAGCTAAAGAGGGATGCTAGATCCTCTTTAGCTTTGAGAACAAAAACAAAAATCAAAGAGACTTTGATTCAATGACCAAGGGTGGCGTGAGATGTAAAGAGAAAGGAGGTTGTTTCCTTTTTGATAAAAAAAAGAGTTCTCTCTTAATGAAAATCACAAAAACACATGCACTTATATAGTGCATGTGAAACTCTATTCCAATGAGGAATAGGCTTGGGTTCCAACCCAAACAGCCCTTGTGTCCAAACACTCCCAATCATGATATTTTATTTTAATTATTATTATTTCAATTAAACTCAATAATATATTTATAAAATATATTAACATTTAATAACAATAATAATTCATTTAAATATATGTGCACATATATTTAAATATAATCTCACTTATTTAATTTTAACATCAAATTAAATGTAAGCAACAACCTCAGCAAATTTAATTGTACTGTGCGATTACCAAAATACCCTTTCGCCCCTTGCACAAACTGATTCTTAAATTATCTTTTATGTGTGTGACCCGTAGGCTCCTCATCATACCGACAGTGAGTAGTATTGCGATTAACACCAATTAATCGTCTCACTACACACAGACTAAGATTGGCCCCTAGCAAGGCATCATGGTCACCCAATAGATTCGGATTCAGCGAAATAGCTACCTATCAATGATATGGTTACCGTGCAATCAAAACCTTTCATCATCTGTTATCTCATCGAGACGAGGTACAGAAATAGTGTCAACCTCAGTTATCCTTGATATATTTATATTCAGTTACTAGACCAATGAACAGAATAATAAATTAGATTGAGCAACAACTCAATCCCACTGTGATCACAGATTTATTGTCATTGTCATTAACTGAATTGCGCCGTGAGATAACTTCTCCCATACCCAGGAGTGATGAATCCTTTGTCGATCCACCATAGTCTTGATACACTTCTCAATGCAGCCAATCACTACCGTATTGACAGTTCTGAATAGAACTGCGTTGGGCTAGTGTCAAACCACACCAATTGGTGCACAAGGTGCTCTGGTGATCTCAAATCTAAGGATCACATGCACCACCATTCGGTAGAGGATTTGTTCCATAAACACTGGGGTTACCATCTATATGGAATCCTCTAGTGGGTCAGTCTAGTAAACTTGCCTACAGCAAGCACCCATGTGTTGCACCAGGTTGTTAGCAAACAACCTTGATAAGTGAGATCAGTCACTGCCTTTCAATAGAGTCGTTCAACACTATCATAGCCTTATTGTATTACATGTGCCCTTGGTTAGAATAATACTGGGGCTACGAACGTTTCTAAGATGGCCACCATATGTGCTCATAGGGTTCTCACTATCAAGATTTGAAACACTTGATACCCTCATCATGGTTCTACCATTTTAAGGACATATATCAATACATATAACTATGGTTTACATAATATCGTAGATAATGCCTTTTATTGATTAATAAGCATTATTACAAAGAGTCAATTCCACAATAATTGATTTGCTCTAGGGCACCTACTCTAACAGCGAAACCATAAATCGCTTAAACGGTCGTGCATCTAAGGAGATGTTGATTTTGTCTCGAACTTGATCGCTTAAGCGAGACAGTAAATCGCTTAAGCGATCGTGCATCTGGGTAGATGTTGATTCTTCTTCGAACTTGATCGCTTAAGCGACCAAGGGTAAAAGTGAAGAATCGCTTAAGCAAGACCATGAATCGCTTAAGCGAGACCACGATTGTGCATCTGGGCAGATCTTGATTCTGCCATGGACTTGATCGCTTAAGCAATACAAAATCGCTTAAGCGACCAACGGTAAAAGCGAAGAATCGCTTAAGCAAGACCATAAATCGCTTAAGCAATCGTGCATCTTGGCAGATGTTTATTCTGCCTCGAACTTGATCATTTAAGCGATCCAAAATCGCTTAAGCAACCAAAGGTAAAAGCGAAGAATCGCTTAAGCAAGACATTAAATCACTTAAGCGATCGTGCATCTAGGTAGATGTTGATTTTACCTTGGACTTGATCGCTTAAGTGATCCCAAATCGCTTAAGCGACCAAGGGTAAAAGTGAAGAATCACTTAAGCGAGACAATAAATCGCTTAAACGATCATGCATCTAGGCAGATCTTCATTCTGCCTCAGACTTGATCGCTTAAGTGATCCCAAATCGCTTAAGTGACTAAGGGTAAAAGCAAATAACCGCTTAAGCGAGATAGTAAATCGCTTAAGCGATCGTGCATCTAGGCAAATATTGATTCTGCCTTGCATATGATCACATAAGCGACCAAGGGTAAAAGTAAAGCATCGCTTAAGTAATCTTGATTTTTGCTTGTATGTGATCGCTTAAGTGACGGTACTAGATCGCTTAAGCAACTAAGGCTAAATACACAAGATTGCTTAAGCGAGAAATGAAATCTCTTAAGCGATCCAGTATATTTGGATTATTTTTATTATGCCTTTCACAAGATCGCTTAAGCGATTAACATTATCGCTTAAGCGATGAAAGCTTATAAACACTTAATCGCTTAAGCGATCTTATCATCGCTTAAGTGATTCCTTTTATTTTTTATTTTTTTTGGAATAGGTTATCAACCCCATATTAAGTGACGTTAATGTGAACTTCAGACGTTCACAATATCACATGATTATTAACGTTAATGTTAAGCGACATCGGTTAGTAACACTTATTAAGGCCAATTAAGAATGATTATTTGTAACCTAATTCCATCAACACATATTAAGGTTACAGCCGTATGATATATGGATGAATGTCATAGTGCACTAGCGTGACACGTTAGTAGAAACGTAGCCGATTTCGTAAATATGGATGATGTATTTGAGAATGATTAGATTGAAATAAGCTTTAATTTTGACTGTACGATTAGTTTAGTGGACCATGATCTGTTTTGTGTCAATTGATTTGATTATTTATATCACTTAATCGATTTTTTTTCAAAATTATATTTTAATTAAATTAATTCTTTTATGTCTGTACATAAACATGGAAAAGAAATATTAAAGTATAGAATATTTTTTAAGTACCAAAGTAAATTACCCTAAATCGCTTAAGTGATATATGGTGTCGCTTAAACGATCCTGTCTATTTAGCCTTGGTCGTTTAAGCAATCCTGTCTATTAAGCCTTGGTCGCTTAAGCGATATATGGTTTCGCTTAAGCGATCCTGTCTATTTAGCCTTGATCACTTAAGCAATAATAAATCGCTTACGCGATCTTGTCAAAGGTAGAATAAAGGTCATCCGACTACACTGGATCGCTTAAGCGATCCTAGGACTCTCTTAAGGAATCATGTATGTTCAGCCTTAGTCGCTTAAGCAATCACATCTACTCACTTAAGCGATCATGTACAAGCGAGGATCAGTATCACTTATGCGACGCTTCACTTTTACTCTTGATCACTTAAGCGATCATGTGCAAGGTAGAATCAAGTCACCCCAGATGCACGATCACTTAAACAATCATGTGCAAGACAGAATCAAGTCACCCCCGGTGCACGATCGCTTAAGTGATTTAAGCTCTTGCTTAAGCGATTATTCACTTTTACCCTTGGTCGCTTAAGCGATCATGTCAAAGGCAGAATCAAGTCACCCCAGGTGCACGATCGTTTAAGCAATTTAAATTCTCGCTCAAGCGATTCTTCACTTTTACTCTTGGTGTAGATCGCTTAAGCGATCATGTCCAAGGCAGAATCAAAATCACTTAAGCAATTCTTCACTTTTCACCTTGGTCGCATAAGCGATTCATGATCGCTTAAGCGACCAAGGACATTTTGCTTCTTATCTCGCCGATCTTTTGATATTGTGCACGTTTGAGTGAGAAATTATATTTCGTATTGTGGGTGAGCTCTATATTCAATCATAACCATCCATATTTGTGAAATGAGGTATGTTTCTATTAACGTCTCACACTCGTTACTAATTCAGTAAATTGATTAATTGTCTTGATACGACAATGATGTTGATAATATTTATTTTGCTTGTCTTACTTCTTTGGGCAGCAATCAGTGCCGTACAGAGGTAATATGTGAAATTTTACTAACTTAAACCCTTTTTAAAATTGATGAAAATGAAAAATTATTAATTTGATTTAATACATTTTAAAGGACGATTTATTCAAAGTAACAATAAAATTTTAAAACATAAAAGATTGAAAACAACAACTCTTAAACGGTTGGCCTTGGTAACTCTCTCGATTTCATCCTTCTTCTTGATCGTTTAAACGATCTACTATTCAGATCTGCAGATAACAGCCGATCGCTTAAGCGATTCGATCTTATCTACAAATTGCTTGCTTTCTTGCTACTGATCAATTCGAACCTAATTTTCTGGATCTACATGTGATCGATTTTGGCAACTGCTTCTCTTGTGGTCAGGTTGCTTGCCAATTGAGCACTTATTCATCCTTTAGGGAACCTCACATGCTGATGGAATACGCTTAACTCTTTTTCTCTCCTTTTCTGTCTTCTTGAATGGCGGATGGATGATAATGTCAACCAACTCTACCGGCATCACCCACTGCTCTTCTAAAAGAATTAGATATCTCGTTTCTGAATAAGCCAGCATGTAGTGATTTGTCATATAGAGAGGGGAGCAAAGTTCCATAGAAATTCTTGAACCAAAATCCGGCTTCCATTGGTGTTTCAGTGCAGCTAGTGCATGAGGACAAGGTCAACTTTGAATGTCAAGCACTTTACAACTGCAAGTTTTACTAAGAAGGTTATCAAGGGCATCCAAACCATAGCTGCACACAATGAACTCTTGAACAATAAGAGGATCGACAAACAATGCATTTGACAGTTCCATACATTCTTGCAATAATTTTTCAGCTTACAGAACAAGGGTTGTGGTAAAATTATCTGACTCCGTACGACGCTCATGGAACCACTGTGACAATGTCCTCTGAATTGCATAAAAAAGGGCAACTATTGGAAACTCTCTTTCTATTAACAACTTCAAATTTATGGACTCGACTATGTTCGTGGTCATGACATCAAACCTTCTTTCAGGAAAGTAAGCTCTACTTCATCGCTCGAAACCAACATCATGCTCAAGATACTTAGCAATTTTATCATCCTTGATTCGGATATGCCGGAAGTGCTCCTCAAACTCATTAACTCTATAAGTTTTTGCTGACATGTAGTATGTCTGAAGGAGGCCAACACACTTAAACTTTTGTTTTAAGTTCTCACCAAGGTGCCTTATACAGAATCCGCAATGTGTTTGAGGGTCAATAGTGGCACCCCTTCTTCATAGAGTTGTGCATATCAGATATTATGCACAACTCGTCACTGTCAGGCACTATCATACGTAATTGCTGAAAAAACCAAGTCCACGACTTGTCATTCTCAGAGTCAACCACACACCATGCAACAGGATATGTGTGATTATCGATGTCCTGTGTGGTGGCCACCAACAATGTACCTCCATACTTTCCCGTAAAAAAACAACCATCAACAGCCAACACCTTTCTCATGTTTACAAAACCCCTTCTAGCAGCACCATAAGCAATAAAAAAATATTTAAACCTCATATTCTTATCCCACTTCAAAGCCGTCTTGCTACTTTGGTTTGTCAACTCAAGCATATAACGGTACGCTTCTAATACTACGTACCCATGCTCCAGCATGCCCCTCACAAAATTTGTGCATGTTGTCTCCCTTTCTCGCATTTTCAGTAACTAACAGCGCATCTCAACTCTGTGCGTACAAGTCTCTGAATGTCCTTTAGAGATGGATCTTTCCCTTCAACGAACAGACTTTTGACAAATTGTCCAATAATATCAGCAGAGGCTTGTCAATGCTCACCTGAAATATGTTCCAAACCATATGTGTGCTCACAGGTATATGTGCTAACAATAAATTTTTTGGACTCCACCAACCTTCTATAATAAACCCGCCACTTGCACTTTCGGTCACGACATGCAACTGTCACTACCGATGAATTAGACTTCTTGGTGATGAACTCAAAATTACCTCTCACGACAACAAATTTTAGTTTCCTCACCACTTCCTCTTTGTTGTCAAATAAATACCCTATGCGTAAATCCGATCCATCAGTAAAAACATGAGCTGATTCACTACTACCTACAATTGCCACCTATGAACCTACACAAAGGACCATAGTGTTCTCTTCCTCACAAACTACACAATCTGCATAATTTGTATTTAAAGGAATCTCTACATCTGCGGGAACATGTATAAGGTCCTCATCCTCAACATTTTCATTCTACCGCATATGACCAACCTCTTCTACAGTGTCCTCTTCACCACCCAAATCACCGCCTACTCTTGATTTTTCAACTAAGAAATCAATGCCCTCGTAGTTCAAATTAAAACCACATTACCTTCGCCGACTTCCTCGTTATCCCCTTCCTTTGAACCAATTTCCAACGGTTTATCAACAAAAGAAACTCTTAAAATCGGCCTCGAACCATTATCGCCCACATTAATCATATATAACTTCACACCTTCATCCAACTTTAATATAGCAGGAGGTACCTTATAATGTTCAAGAACTCTGCTTAAAACATACTTCACAACTATATCACTACGTGAGCAACTCAAATCACCTCTTCTAATTATTTCATCAATCAACTCATTAAAACTAACCTCTATGCTCACAACAATTGGTATAACTTCTTTGCTCTTCCCAATCCACTTACAGCAACTTTGTTCCTCCACCCACTCACCAAAATATTCAACACCCTAAACAACTTGTCCCATGTCTAATAATAGCCAAGTACCTATAATGCAAGAAAAAAAAATATTATTAACTGATATATGTTGAAAGATTTTAAAAGGCATCTACAGAATCGCTTGAGCGATCTGGTATATCGCTTACTAAATCACTTAAGTGATATAATGGATTGCTTAAGCGATCTAGTATAAATAAGCCTGATCGCTTAAGCGACCTTCTGTCATTTACCTAATCATTTAAGCGATCTACTGCCATACACCAGACTTATAGCAAATTGCTTAAGCGATCTTCTACCATTTACCTGATCGCTTAAGTGATTTGCTGCCATATACCAGACTTATAGTAGATTGCTTATGCGATCTGCTGCCATATACATGGTCGCTTAAGTGATCTGCTGCCATATACATGGTCACTTAAGCAATCTACGATCTGCTGCATTATACCAGACATATCATATCGCTTAAGCGATCCATCATATTCAGAACACATTTTTAGTCATCTCCATCTACAATCAGTGCTACCACCCCCAGCTACCCACAATACAAGAAAATATTCAACAAATTTCACTCCTTTCAACTTGCATTACATCAAACACAACCCAACAACCTAAACAACTAAATCAAAATCATAACCCAAACCTAATCCATCATTAAATCTTTGTAAATCGAAGTATAAAATGGAAAGGGAAGATACACATACCTGGACAAAATGTCAGGAGGAGGAGGAGGATCTATGGCGGAAAAGATGTTAATGGCGGAGGAAGAAGATAGTGTTAATGGCAAGAAGAAGAAGATGTACAGGAAGGAGGAAGAACAAGATGCAGAGGAAGAACAAGATGTAGACGAAGCTTAGAATAAACAGCAACCAGGGGAGGGATGTGTTAATGGCGGGAGGAAAAAGAAGAAGATGTTATGTTTGGGTTTGTTTGCAAGAATTTCAGGTTTTGGGGGCATATTATAATTGTTAAAAGATTACACAATACTTCATTAATCCTAATTAAGCCATGATTAGTGTTTAATTGTTATTAGTTTGTCTTAATAAAAAAATAAGGCTATTTAGTAAAGACTAAAAAACTACATGACCTTTTACTTAAATTCAAAGCCAATATGGCCTTTTAATCATTTGCCCCATTTTTAGTTGTTATGCAAGTCTCATTGGTTTGAAAATAAGACCCTAACCCTTATTCTGTTCTGTCTATGTCTGTTTCATTTTGTAGGGTATCCTGTAAACTAAATTATGGGTTTTTTTTGGAAGAGTTCTATTAAGCAAAATCTGGCTTGAATGGAAGATTTATGTGAAGTAATTTATTGGTAGTAATGAAGAACTATGTGAAGCAAATTTGGTCTTATAGAAGAATTTCATATAATCTTTTTCTATGGAAGATTTCTGTATATGGATGAATTATGTAAAATTTTATTGTAGGAAAGATTTAAGCTTAATTTTTTTATTACTATGATATTAATTTATTTATTATATTTGCAAATTTATTATTAATAGACAGAACATATATTGTGCGAACCAACAAAAATATCCATTTTGCTATTAAAACTAACGTCTAAATTTAACGATGGATGAAAAACTAAAAAAGTATCATTTTGAAACTTAGACGGGTGGAAAAATTGCCGTTTCGCCAAACCTTGGTGGGAAAATGTCGTTCTCCCTTGTAAAAGTCAACAAAGAGAGATTCAATACAAGGAACTTATAAGGTAGAACCAATTGTTGAAGTATGTATTGGCCATTATTTTAAAAACCGGACCGGACCGGCCGGTCCAACCGGTTGGACCGGAACCGATCAAGTGTCCGGTTCGAGTCAGCCTTAAACCTGTCATTATGCATTAAGCCACTTTAACGCGGTCAAAACTCGAATAAAGTCAATGAACCGCCGGTCCAATCGGACCGACGGATAAACCGGTCTGATTTCAAAAACCCCTAATCGCAGCCCATTCATCAATTTCCTTTCTATGTTTCTCAACTTCTTCTCTTTCTCAATTTCTCTCAGATTTCTCAGCTTCTCTTCGAAAATTTCTCTTTGAAATCCCACTCAAATCGCAATCAACTCCACTCCCTAAGTCTGAAATCGCAACCATTTGGCATTCACCAAGTCGCAACTGAACTCCCTCGCCGGAAATCGACAACGTCTTCCTCCCTCGTCGGAAATCGACGACAACAGCTCCGTTCCTCGTTGGAAATCTACGGCAACAGCTCCATTCGTTGACGACAACTCCATTCCTCGATCCAGGTAAAGCTCTTGCAGTTTTGATCCTTGAAATTGCGTACCCTTTTTTTAGTTTTCTTGTGTTTTTCTTGATGGGTTCTCACTTTTTTACCTTGTGATCTTGCTTTATGTATCTGGGTTTACGTTGTTGCTTTGGATCAGTGCTTGGTCTGGTCAGAAAGCTGTGATTTTTGTGATCAAGATCTGGTTTTTGTGTTCATTCGAGCCTTGATCATGTTCATATTGTTTGTTCTGATGATTTATGGTTTCCAGATTAAGTAGTTGAGGTTTGTGTATTGTAGTTCTTGGTTGCATGCTTGGTGGTGTCGATTCCAATGGACTCTTTGCCAGAATCAGCTAAAGCCTCATACACGTCCTTCCAAGGTTCAATGGGTGCTTCAAGCAGACACTACGGACCAATGGATTCTACCAGTAGAAATTACAGAGGTGCACAACCAACAAGATCCCCTAGTTTTTCACGGCAAAGGTGCAGATAAAATTTAGTTTGTAAACTGTAAACCAACAATTTTTGTCAACATGATTTTCCCAATCCCGTGTGTATGCTAAAGTGTTGTATTTTAATTGTTCATACATTTTATTGAATGAAATCATTATTCTTTTTATTGTAAATCCCACCTTACGAGTATATTTGATTTTGGAATGTTGTCCCTGCCATATTTTGGTTATATTCTTTGACCTTGATTCAGAAATTTCATTATCAAATTATAATTTGATTACCTTTATGTTCAATGGTGTCTAATATGAGAATTATATTCTTACTTATTATGTATTTTATCATTTAATATGTAAATACAACATTATGTTTAGATTTGAACTTTGGATTGTTGTTAAATTATGTTAAGATTATTGTTGAATTTAAACTTTGAATCATGTTTGACAGTAATTAAATTGTTATTGTCTTATTAAAAAATAGAAATCTAAAAAAAAAAAAAAAAAAAAGTTTTCTTTTAAAAATATGCTAACATCATTATAATGTGTGATGATGTCACATGTCCAACCGACGGTCTACCGTGACCCGAGCAACAGAGTGGGTTGCCCTCCGGTCCGGCTTTTAAAACAATGGTATTAGCCTCTTAGGTAAAAAGATAATATTTATTTTCATTTGTTTTGGTTAATGTTTCTTTCTTTTCCTCAGTGTAAGATTTTCATTTTGGAACTTAATGGGAAGATAAATGAAATGCAGTAATTAATTAATTATGTTTTATTTATTTATTTGAGATTGTAATAGATTTTATATGGAAAAATAACTATAGATGGTTCAATGGTGGTGGCAATAGCAAATGGTTAGAAAAGATTAAAATTAATTTAAGCTCCTATAACCAGGAAGTAGCATTTTCCTAAAGTAAAAAAGAAAGGCACTTCTGCTAATGTGTTCACAATAATTTAAATACATATACAGGGCACATAGCAAATGCCTTTACATCAGTGTTTCATACCCCAAAAAGAAATGAGAAAATAAAGGATAGAAACATGAACTGAGAATAAAAAGCTACCATTCTAAACTATGGCTTCTAAATTACATTAAAAGATTGAAATTGGAGTTAGATATGGAGATAGTGTCAGAGTTGACAGCTTTACCAACCACCACCACCACCTCCTTCAGACCAACCATTGTCTGAACTTTTCTTGGAAGAACTGCCCCATCCAGAATCTTTGTTGTCTGTGCCACCACTTCCCCAGCCAGCATTGTCACCACCACCACCACCACTACCTCCACCCCAACCACTGTTACCCCCACCACCACCACCACCACTACCACCACCCCAACCACTGCTACCCCCACCACCACTTCCACTTCCACCACTGCCCCAACCACCTGGGAAAGATTCCCTGCCAGCTGGATTTTGAACTCTAGCACCAGGAAAACTGTTCCACCCATCATCCCCACTCTTGGTGCCTGAATCCCACTTGGGAGTATCGTAACTAGAATCCTGCCTATCATTGCCAGAATTATTTCCTCTGTTGTTGTATGAACCTCGACCACGCCCACGACCACCATATGGCCGTGGAAGCCCACTTGGATGCCCATCTCGGTTACCTCCATTTCTGTAATCATTTCGGCCTATAAATACAGAACATTGTATTTGGTAAGTTTAGAACCATTCATAAAAGGTTTATTTAGGGAGTAACTCTTAAACATGTATGCAAAAAATCTCAACCACTCCAATATAATCCACAGACCAAATAACCAACATATACAGGACATTATCAAATAAAAACGTAATTGATTCATTATGTAAACTAGATCATCTATTGCATGTTTAATGCATTCGCACGATATTTACCAATTTTCCAAATTAGTAGGTTCCAGCTAAATATTAGGCCAAGCCTCAACAGAGGTGAATGAAGCTTTCCCAAGTCAAGAAACCACAAAATTGACTGAGGCAAAGAGTAGGTAAAAGAAGATTNAAATCAGACTGCAAATTATATCAATATATATTTTGGTCGATTTTAATAAATTAAATTTATAAATATTTTTATAAAAATAATCTGCTTGGTTAAAAAAAAAAGTTCTCCATGAAAAATAATTTAAAATTTGTCATTTATTTTAATGGTGATCGGTAAAATAAATTATTTATAGTTTTATAGATTAATAAAAATATAACAAAATTTATTATTCTGAATGAACAATCATTGGGCTAAAGGAGGCCCATATGTTGAGCCCAGCACAAAATCCGAACACCCAAATCCAGGCCCAATAAAACCGTTGATTCCCATTGGTAAGGTGAGACTGTTAATTTTCATTGATTACTACAAAACGGGGGTAGGTAGGTGAAGCTGTGAAGGCCAATAGAATGCTAGAACGGTAGAGCCTAGAAGATTCTATTACTAACTGACAAAAGATATTGGCTCATTTCTCAAATATGACCATTTTTTTTATAGATTTATTAAAATGACCATAATCGGAAGATTTACTTGAAGCGACTTAAGAAAGCTTCTAAATATGAATATTTTTTTTTTTTTTTTTAGAAGAAAATTTTAAAAGACCCTCTTCAAATTACCAAAAACATCCCTTAGAGGTTTATTTTTAATATATATATTTCTCTAAAAAAATACTAAGTGAAGAAAAATATTTAATAGTTTCTCTCAGGTGTATAATTAATATTTTTTTCACATAATAATTCACAAAACAATAGAATTTAAGTTATTTTTAAAGTGTTTTTGTTTTTTATTTTAATCACCACTAAAAGGCGAATCCTAAAAACCAAAAAATCCAATTTTTAAATTTTTTTTTATAAAATAGGTCATTTATGATTATTTCATAGTCAATTTTGAACATAATCACTTTGAAATTGTTTTATTAAATACTTTTTTATTGATAGCTTAAAGACAAGTAATATCATAACCCCAAACTCATCCTTATAGTATTTATTCATAAAATTAATCATTTATTTTTACTTGGAATTTGTTTAGATTACAACAATATTTATTTATTTTTATAATTAAGGGTAATATTGGCTGGCAAGGCTTTTATTTCCATGGCTATTTTTATAAAATTGACCCAAATTGGCTATTTTATGAAAATGACGTCGTTTCGTCTTGTTCACACATCACACACCTACACTCTTAAAAACGGTAGAATCCCAATCGGCCAACCACTCACTCATTACTCATTCACTCCTTCAGTCTCTCCATACCATCACTTTGAATTATTCTCCCCGGGGTGTTCTGAGGTATTCTTCTTATTTCTTTCTCTTTGACTTCTTATCCTACTGTCACAATTTTTTTAGTTAAACAGCTATTTGATTTGATCAATATGTTTTTTATTTGTTTGGAATTTAATGAAGTCTATGTTGATCTCTTGATTTTTGTCTTAAAGATCTGGGCTTGACTTGTAGATTTTATTGTTTTGTTGTGTATGTTTTTGGGTTTACTGTTTATTCTCAGATCTCATCAGTTTAATTTTGCTGAAGGTAAGTTTTGTCACGTTGACTGTGAATTTTGTTTTTCGTTTTTTAAGATAACCGTGAAATTCTTAAACCCGCCTAGAGAACCAATCTGAATGGTAGATGTGTAAATTGTATTATTCTAATTTTGATTGCTAGTGTTGAGTCTCTTGCAGCAGTCCTTTGCTTTAAGTTTTAAGCAAGAGTGGTTTAAGCTTATGCCATTTTGATCATATTAAAAAATGATAGCATTATTTTGAATAACGATGTATGAATATCGTGCTCTTTAATTTTTAACTTTTTGGTAATCTATTATGCACATTTGCTATGCTTTCCTAGCTGATAGTAAGTGATTGGACAAATATTTTTTGACTCCTCGATTGTTGACTTTTGATACAGTTGATACTTGATATTTCTACTTTTCCAAATATATATGGTGTACTTTTCAGTTTCATAGTACTTTTTCTTGCAAGTGTCTGCTAAGAAATTCAATCAGAGATGCTAGCTTTTCCAATCAGAATGCTTGTTTCAGTTTTAATGTCCTAATCATGTCAGTTGTTTGCACCGTTGCTTCTTATTAGTTCAATTGGGAAAAGATTATTAAAAAAAAAATCTCTAAATCATGAAAAATGAAGCTATTTAAAGCTATAATCCAGTATCTTTTTGATAGAAAATGATGCTACTTGAATCTGTGTTTTAATGATGACAGTCACATAAAGGGGAGATTGTTCTATGTGCCTGTAGCTTTTGGCAGTTCTATGGTTTCCAAAATTATCTTGGTGTCTTTGGGCGTGATATGTTGGTGGACCTGTTTGCTGCTATATGTGCTTCAGTAATAATTAGTCTTGATGGGCTGTCATTTATTTCATGTATTGTGCAATGTGTTTTATTTATGTCATGTATTATGCAATGTGTTTTTTTTCTGTCTACTGTTGTTGCCACTACTATTATGTGGTGGTTATTACTGTACTTTGACAATACACTGGCAAATTTAATATTTGTATTCTTTAGATCACATACAACAATGGTGAAAGCTGTCGCCGTACTTAGCAGCAGTGAGGGTGTCAAGGGAACTGTCCATTTTGCCCAGGAAGGAGATGGTAGTTTAATTGCTGATTAATTTGTCTTAAAGTTGATCTTTTTCATGTCGAAAGTAATCATATTATTTGTTTTCCAGCACCAACTACTGTAACTGGAACTGTTTCTGGCCTTAAGCCTGGGCTTCATGGATTCCATGTTCACGCTCTTGGGGACACCACAAATGGTTGCATGTCAACTGGTATTGTCCATTGGCTAGAATATTTACTTTAAATGCTTCATGAGTTCAAGGATTGGGTGGTAATAAATTGCAATATTGTTTCTATTGAATGACTTTATTTTTTGTATTCGTTATCGCTTATCATTTTGCAGGACCTCATTTTAATCCTGCTGGCAAAGAGCATGGTGCCCCAGAGGATGAGAATCGTCATGCTGGTGATCTAGGAAATGTCAATGTTGGTGATGATGGTATGCATTTATTCCACATACCATGATATTAACTATCTGTTGAGATCTAAGAAATTGAACTAACTATAGTTTATCAGGAATTGAAACTTGTTATGCTTTTTCTCTTTCTTTTTCTTCTGATCATTGTTTTCATTTTACTTCCTCTTGTTATCTGTTTTGCTCTCTGAACCATTTTATTTCGTTTTCTGATAGTCATACTGTTATGTAGGCTTGTGCTATGTATGAATTTACATTTTTCATTTTATTGTTGGTTAGATTGTTGTGTCATTAACACTTTCTGGTTTTTATGTTTGTTTCAGGCACAGTTAGTTTCACAATTGTTGACAAGCAGGTATTTTTTGATCTCTTGGTCATTAGTCTATGTTTTGTTTCTTTCCTTACATTTATGGACGCAACTCCAGTACACCTTTATTCTCTTCTAACGTGCTTATATGTTTGCAGATTCCTCTTACTGGACCAAATTCAATTGTTGGAAGGGCCGTTGTTGTCCATGCAGATCCTGATGATCTTGGCAAGGGTAATATTAAAATTTTTAACTTACGAGACTCTTATTCATATTGATATATTTTTAATGCTGATTTGTATTAGGAAAGCATGCTAATCTCAGGGCTATAATCAAATGTCTAAGATTAAGTTTGGTGTCAAATATTTCAAAATTTGTGATGAGTAAATCTTGTTTCCCCTCAAGTAAATAAAGGAGGTAATAGTGTGCTGTTTGGTGTTTCTGTAAAGTTTAAAAACCTCAGAGATTCTGTTCATGTTTTGGGTCTCTGCATGGTAACATCTGGTTGACTTAACTCCCAACTTCCTGAAAATTGACATTCAAATATGCATGGACTTCTCCATGATAAGCTATAAAAACATCTGGCTAATCATGTTTCCTCCTCAAACTTGTAATTTGTTTACAAATGCTTTTTGTATCCAGGTGGGCATGAGCTGAGCAAATCCACTGGAAATGCTGGTGGCAGAGTAGCTTGCGGTTAGTAATCTTATTCACGAGCTTAGAAGCATCAAACAAAATTGTTTGCAATCTTTCACTCTGCGTAACTCTATCAGTAGCTCGGGATCCTTTAGTTTGCACTTCTGATAATATAATCAAGATGGGATTTGTAGTAGTGATCGCCAACTAATTTTGCTTGTGTCATTGCAGGTGTAATCGGTCTCCAAGCATGAAGTGCCTGGCCGTGGACTACAATAAATATATGATATGATGTTGAATATAAGTTTAGTCCGTGGGCTTAAGAGTGATCAATGAATTTACGAGAAAATCACCTGAATAAAAAAGGTTGAAACTTTGTTGTGTATTTTTGGTTGGATGGTTGTGTTAGCTTAAATTGTGTGCTTTGTTTGCCATCTCTAATGAATGCCTCTCATGTTCTTACTTAAATCTAGTTTACCTTCTGCGTTTTCATCTGACGACAATTCATTTCTTTTATGTATATTATATGGTAAAATGAACCAATCCATCTCCTCAACGCCTGAATAACTATTGTGATTTTGGATTAAGCAACTTTCATTGACTTAACTTCCCAGAAACATGTATACAAATGTGATGCAGGAGATAGGAATTGAAACTGAGCTAGGCCCAGAATCTGTCTACTTACCCTCATATACCAGAGGATTAATTCAGGTTGTGTTTACAATAGTAGCTGATTTGGGACTAAATAATTAATTTATCAGTTAAAATAGTCAGCTCTCAATTGGACTGGCAAGATCCATAGCAAATGGGTATGATCTATTTACGAGCAATTACGTTCAGATTGTAAGAAAAAGTTTGTGAGATTGAAATGTAAATGTAGTATTGTCTGCCAACAATATTGTTGTTAATGTCGATTTTTGTCAATATCATGGACAGTTTTTAATTTTCATAATTAGAAGGGTCATTTTTTTGGGGGGTTAAATTTAAGAGTAATGGGTGTTTAGTTGTGACTTTTCTTTGTAATTTGAAAAACTTTGTATTTCTTATACACTATTTTGAAAAAGAGCACCCCTAATTAATAATACACTTATTGCTGCATCATTTCAAATCAACATTTCATTTACACAAAAGAGTATAATATATTACTTAAATATCTAACAATTATCATAAATTTCGGTGACTTGATATACAATAACAAAGCACATTTGGAAACTAGTCTGTCCCAACATTTTACAGCCTTTATATTTCCCATATATAAAACAAAATTTCTTAAAATTCAAGAGTGTAACTTCTTCCTTTCATAGCTAAATATGATCACGAAAAATCTTGAGTGTTTTGGAAAACTTTTCTGTCCCTTCACGACATTTGGAATCATAATTAAATTTGCCCTGATCCAACACTATGATTTTCGCATGCCACCTTCCCTATAAATTGGAGCCGCTACTCTCTCACTACGCCATTGTCAAAAATCCTTTTACAGAATCCATTTTATCAGACACGAAAGAGTTAGCAGTAATGGAGAGAGCTTCCCTAAACTTGTCTTTCTTGGTGGTCTTCATAATTATTCTTTCTGGTAAGAATCTATCTGTTTAACTTCAATTTATTGTAAGTTACGTTTATTATCAGATTTCAATAGCAAATTCGTAGCAGGTTTTCTTCATGGAGCAATATTAAGGGAATTAGCAGAAATAGAGGTTAAGCCAGTGCAAAACCAACGTCCGAAAGAATTGTTATTTTCGAATAAAGCTACAGCTCAATGTTCTCAGAACGCCGACTGTGTTGATAAGTGCCCTTCCATTTGCACTAGTGTATATTGCAATAAAGACAATTGCTAAACCTGCTAGTGGTGGTGGCCGGAATTTGACAAATGTGGGTGGGTGAGGGTGTTTTTGTCAATTTCTAATAAGGCTACGTTTGTTTCATTATTTCACCACTATCCTGTCCCTATTCCAAATACAATCACATTCGTTTCCTATTTTCAAAATCATATCCTAAATTAAGAAACTTTTTAAACCCCGTAGGTTTGTTAATTGACAAAAACACCCCCAACAAAAAAATTTATAAATTAACAAAAACACCCCCACCCATAGTTGCCAGAATCGGGCAACCACCGTCAGTGGTGGCTAGAATCTGTCACAATGGTGCACTACTGGCTGGTTTTGTGCCGTAACACCAGATTTCGACGGTGGTGGCCGGGCTCTGGCAACTGTAAGTGGGTGGGGGTGGTTTTGTCATTTTACAAAAAAAATTATATATTGGGGTGGTTAGTTAAATTAGCAAACCTAAGGGGTTTTTTTTTGTTAATTTTTAAATTCTACTTCATAATAATCACCCAATTCTACCTACTAATAATATTCCAAATAACCAAACAAACACACCCAATTTGTTTTTTTTTTTTTTTTTTTTTTTGGTGTTTAGGGTTTATTTAACAAACCTAGGGGTTTAAAAATAATTAAGTAAAATAAAATAGGATTTTCAGAATAGGAAAACAAACGTGTGTTTTGGATAGGATAGGGATAGGATAGTAAAAAATAATTAAACAAACGACCCTATAGTTTCTTTTTTCAAGTGAAGCACCTCCCCTCAGGTTTTGAGAATGCTTAAGTAAACCTGAACCTTTGAATAAAACCCAACCATGTCCCCTCTTGTTTGGATTTATTGATCTTTAAATATATCTTCCTTTAGGCCCTTGACTAATACGCAATGTTAATCGTTGTGACTCTACTTAAGAATGTCTATACTATGGGGACTTTTGCAACAGATATCTGAATATTATGGGGACTTTTGCAACAGATATCTGAGTTTTCTTTTAATTCTGAACAAATTCTTAATGGTAGAAATGCACTAAAAGAAAAAAAAAAAAAAAAAAAAACATAATAGATATAAATGGTGCCTCTACTTGCCTTATAAAATTGAGTTTTATTTATTTATTTTTTTTCTCCATATCCCTTTTTCATGTTTTTTATGTTCTTATTATTTCTTTGAGAGTTTGTAGGTTATTTACGCTTACTTGTGTCAGATCTTTTGTTTGCACACTAAGACCGCATAATTCTTTTAGGGTCGTGAAGGTTTATATCAGAGCATTGGTTTTCAGATCAGATCTCAAAGAAGGGAACAATGGCAGGAAGTGAGGGTAACTTGAGTGATGTTGGTCTGGAGTAAGAGGATACTCACAAGCAAGGGAAAAAAACTCGTGGCCGTTCGAAATATCACGTAGTCAAAACCTTAGAAGTCAAGATGGCTAAATCGGAGTTGGCTTTTGTAGCACATGCTGAAAAACTAGACAACCTAGGTCAGTATGTGGAGGAAATTGATGGAAAATTGGAAAAGTTAGGAGATTCCATCTTTGATGCTGTTGAGAGAAGTATCATAGAAAGCCGTAAGGTAAACAACAAGTTTATCAAAGCTTTTGAAGCGAAGATGTTCAAGGGAATGACCAAGTATCAAAAGCAAGTTGAGGAGGTGATATTGGGCTTAAAAGAGATGAAAATAGACTGAGCTATTTACAAGAAGGCAATAGTAGTGGGACCAGTCATGTCTTCGTCTATAGTTGCAGTACCACGTGTTGAAAGTCCTAAATCAAAAGAGTTTACTGGGAAGCAAGATGCGAAGGAGCTGCACAATTTCCTTTGGCACATGGAATGCTACTTTGATGCAATCAAGCTGCTCAATGAAAAGGAAAAGGTATTTAGGTACTTTTTATTTGCATGACCTTGCTACTAGTTGGTGGCGTAGGATGTATGTAGAAACTAGTTCATTTGATAGCAAAATTATAACTTGAGTGGTGAGTATCAAGTGAAGTGGAAGAGTTTAGCGGATTGTGAAATTAGTTGGGAACCCAAACATGCATTGTGACAGGTCGAGAGCAAGATTCAGGAGTTTCACGGTGCGGCTTCATGAGAGGGCATCGCCAGAGGGCATCGCATAATTAGATGGGGAATAATGTCACGTTCTACCTATGCCCAAGTCCATATGAGGCCTAATATTCATTCAAGAGGCTTGACCCTCACTTGACCCAAGAGCATAAGAGAATATGTCAAAGAATCTTTCCAAAAGCTTCCAAAATGATCCTTCACCCAATAGGCAATAGAATAAGACTAGGATTCTATTGCTTGTATAATTAATCATAACTATCCATCTTAATGGATATGTATTGAAGATTCTTGAGCGGGTTTGAAAGAAAAACTTAACAATAATGAAGAATTTCAGAGGAAAAAAAAAAAAAAGTTGAGCTAACTTTGGGATCTTTTCAATAACTGATTTTAGTACAAGGAATACTGTGTTTATACAAATCAGTTGAAGCAGATGAATACAAAAACGCACTCTATTGGCCTAAGTTTCTATTTCTTACACATTAACCTAGACTACTTTTATTCTTTACACTTTAACCTAGTCTACTATACTACTCAAGTTTCGCCTAATATTTCCCCTTAAGAAAAACATCTCTTGATCTTACTTAGCTTTTGCCTAATATTTCTCCTTACGCAAAACATCTCTTGATCTTAACTTTTCCTAATATTTCCCCGCAAACAAAACCATCTTCACTGCCTTTAGCTTTTTGCTTGACATATTTCCCATAAAGCAAAATAGCTCTTGTTATTTATCCAAGTCTTCTTCTACAATTAAGACCAGTAATCCATTTACCCCACATACAGCAACCATACATAGCAATGCCATTCTTGCATGCCTCAACTAAACATAGCAGCAACACATAACAACTTCATTTGGCAAACCTCAGCTAGAGTACAACAATAATACACATCAGCTCTTCTTACAAACATAACAAAGAAGAGAAACACAACATAACAGTTCCATTTTTGCAACAGAAAAACTCAGCTTCATTATCACAGAGTAATACTTCACAACAGCTTAACTTACAAACATAACACAATAGCTCCATTTTGGTGATAGAAAAACTCAGCTTCATTATCACAGAGCAATACTTCACAACTGCTTAACTTACAAACATAACCCAACCGCTCCATTTTGGCGATAGAAAAACTCAGCTTCATTATCACAGGGCAATACTTCACAATAGCTTAACTTACAAACATAACACAACAGCTGCATTTTTGGCGATAGAAAACTCAGCTTCATTATCACAGAACAACAGGAATTAACTAGAATCTGCATTTACAAGTAACCGTTTAATCATATAAAGAAGTTTAATCAGATAAAGAAGATGTAACAGTTAGTTTCTCTTTCAAGTAATAAATTGATTTCCAGGTAGAGCTTTGGTTAAGATGTTTGCCACTTGGTACTTAGAAGCCACTTATTGCACACTTAAGCTTTTCTTTGCAACAAGATCTCACGTATTGCACATCAATTTCTATGTGCTTGGTTTTAGCATGAAAAACAACGTTTGAAGACAATGCTCCACCACTCATGTTGTCATATCAAATAATTGGGCAACCATTCACAACAATGCCAATTTCTTCAAACAAATTTCGGATCCATACAAGTTCTATAGACACCTAACTTAAGGACCTATATTCTGCCTCTATAGACGATAAAGAGACTACCTTTTGTTTCTTTGAACTCCACTGAACTAGATTTCCTCCAACAAACACAACATAACCACTTGTAGATTATCTATCATTTACATCACTAGCCCACTTTGCATCAGCATAGGCTTCCAACATAAAATGCTCTTTTTTAGTGAATAAAAGACCATGATTTAGAGTTCCCTTTACATATCTAAGAACTCTCTTGCATGTTATCCAATGATTAACAGTAGGCTACTGAAGGAATTGACTTAATTTGTTCACAGCAAAGGCAATATCAAGCCTAGACAGTGTTAGTATTGCAGCCCTTCATGGTACTCTTGTATAATGATGGTTGATCAAACTGATCACTATCTTTTTTCCCAGTTTAGTTCCAGTAGCCATAGGAGTAGCATAAGGCTTAAAGTCATTCATACCAGCTCTTATCGAGAGATCTTGAGCATGTTTACTTTGTGTTAATAGCAAACCCTTCTAATTTCTTTTAACCTCAAAGCCAAGAAAGTAGTTTATAGGACCAAGAATTTTTAAGGCAAATTGTGTATTCAGATCTGCCATTATTTGAGCAACCAAGTGAGAATTATTTCCTATTGCTAAGATATCATCTACATACATTGGTAGATAGACTACACAATACTTTTTTTTTTGTAGAAAACAAACTTACATCAGAGATTGAATTTTGGAATCCTCAACTCAACAGAACATTTTTCAGCTTCTCAAACCAAGCTCTTAGAGCTTGTTTGAGCCCATACAAAGCCTTATGCAACTGACAAACCTATCTAGTTTGAGAAAAATAAAAAAACCTTATGGTGGCATCATAAATACCTTTTCTGTGAACTCTCCATTGAGGAATGCATTATCACATCTAGTTGCTGCACTTCCCACTGATTATACACAACTAAAGACAGCATAACTCTGATGGTTGCTACCTTAATTACTAGAGAAAAGGTCTCAAAGTAGTCAAGACCATAAACCCGTTGGCTACCAACCGAGCTTTGTACTTAGAGAGGGAGTCATCTGAGTTCTGTTTAGTTTTAAATACCCACTTGCTACCAACTACATTCATTCTATCAGCATAAAGAACTGATTTCCAGGTTTGATTTTTCAAAAGAGCTTGATACTCAGCCTCCATAGTTGTTTTCCACTCTAGTGTTTTTAAAGGTTCAGCAACAGATGGTGGTTCAGGCAGAATGGTATGTGTGGTGAGAAGTGCCTGAGGTATAGTTGTTGAGACACAACCCTTAGATCTAGTAACCATTGGATGGATATTTTCAGTCCTACTAGTAACAATGGTATGACACATAGGAGAGCCATGGGAAGGACTACTTCAAGCTGAATTCCAGAATTTGTTTGTGTTGAAATGGACACTTCAAAAACATTTTCAAGAGAAGGCAAGTTGGGACTGTAATTCCCAGGAATATCATTGGTAGGGTCTGCTTGTGGAGAGGACAAATGACAATCCTGAGTAGACTCTGCAGGAGAATTTACTTCATTATTGGTTGCATTCGGGAGAGGTTCAGAAGCTAGCACTGAAGACTCAAATTATGGTGAAAGTTGTGGCAATATCCAGCACTTAGTAATCTCACAAAATTTAGGCGAGGAAGTAGAAGACAAGTCAGGTTGGAAACCAAATTTGAATGGAAAATTTGTCTCATTAAGTCGTACTTGTTTAACAACATACATTCTCCCAAAAAAGTTCATGTACCTATAGCCTTTATGAGCAAGGCTATAACCCAAGAAAACACATTTTTTTGTGTGGAAAGACAGCTTATTCTTTTGGTAAGGTCTGAGAAATGGATAACAACCATAGCCGAACACTTTAAGATCAAAATAAGTTGGTTAATGTTTAAATAGAGTTTCAAAGGGAGATACAAATTCAATAGCTGCTGAAGGAAGCCTATTTAGTAAATACACAGTTGTACTAAAGGCTGACCACTAGAATTTCAAAGGCATAGTCGCATAAGCTAGAAGAGACAACCCAAATTTAGTAATGGCTCTGTGTTTTCTTTCTACTCTACCATTTTTCCAGTGAAGATATGGACAATGGTGCCTAAACATAACTCTATGTTTCTCCAAATAACCAGTAAAGGGTTGAAATTCCCCTCTCGATTCTGTTTGTAAGCATTTCAGTTTTGCATCCAATTGTTTTTCCACAAAACAAGGAAACTAAGTAAAAACACCAAGAACTTTAAAACAAGGAAACTAAGTAAAAACACCAAGAACTTCAGATTTAAGCTTTAGAGGATAGATCCAAGTGTATCTACTAATATCATCGACAAATATAACATAATACCTATACCCTTCAGTGGACATAATAGGGGTAGGACTCCACAAATCAGAATAGATTATTTCTAAAGGTTTTTGGGCTCTGGAAGTAGAAATAGGAAACTTGCATTGCTGTAGTTTGCCAAATTGACAGGCTTCACATAAAATTTTTTTTATTTCTAGTACTAGATCTTCTTACATGCAACTTTTCAAGTACATTCTTTAGAATCTTAATATAGGGTGGCCTAATCTAGCACGCCACAGAAAAACATTACTAGATGGCACATTAAGCAAAGATTTATCAGCTGAAGTACATTCAAGGTCAAAGCCTAAAATACTATCTGAGGAGTGCTCTTTATTAGCTTTGGGTGAACTAGTTGCATGAGAATTAGGAGCTGAGGTAGAGCTAGAAACATGAAATGCAGACTTTATTTGAGAACCAGCACGAGAGAAACCAATGGTTGGCAAGGTAAGTTGATAGAGACCATTGTTTATTGTCCCTTGAATAAGAACAACCTTGCTGTGTTTATCCTTTATCAAACAATGGACAACATGAAACTCAACTATCACATGGTTATCCTTAGTGATTTGAGATATGCTCAACAGATTTTTAGCAATACGTGGAATGCACAGAATATTGTGAAGCTGTAAAATTCTATTAGAATCAGTAGAAGGCAATAATAGCATACCTATGTGAGTGATATGAATGGACTAACCATTACCAACTTGCACTTGGGATTCTCCTTGGTAATTGGACTTCATCACCTATTAGTAGCATCTGTAGTCACATGATTCAAAATGCCAGAATCCGTATACTAGAACTTATCTATAAGAGTTTGTAGTGTAGCAATGTCTTAAGTAGTAGCACTTGATGATATAGGTGTAGAAGAAGCAGACATCAAGGCTGAGTTATTAGTGGAGGTCATGTTGACATTATGAGGTGGTGAATAATGCTCAGGTGGATATGGTTGGGAATTTGGAGTAATGTAGTCTGGTGAAGGGTTTTTTGACACATCGACAAACGAAAAATCATGAAATCCCTCATAAGAATTTGAAGGATGCTTGGGTGGCAAAAAATTTGCTGTAAAAAGAGCTTGAGCTTGAACAGCAGGGTCATGTGAAATCCCTGAATATGATTGAACATTATTAATTGAAGATGGAAAAGGTGTTGGCTGAACTGCAGGAGAGTTGTAATTGTTATAGTTTGAGTTTATAAACCCCTGATATTCCTGGTCAAAATGATGATAGCATTGTAAGGCTGAGTGACCATTCTTGCCACACACTTGACAGACTAACCTAGGCCTGAAATACCCTCTGCCTCGACCTTTACCTCTCATTCCATTCTTGTTAAATTGAAAAGCACCAAGAGCAAAATACTAAGTAGTGGCAAGGTGAGGATATGTAGCAGTATACATAACTACATTAGAAGGTTGTTGAGGATATACTTCATGATGTTGAAAATTCATCTTGCCTTGTTGAACTGTAAGTGAAGAGTTAGGATTCTGAAATGCAACTATTTGACCCACAGACGAAGGACCAGAATTCTGAAATGCAATTCCTCTAGAACTGACATCTAAATTTATGATACAGTAGGAATTTGAAATTTTGGTGTAATAGTGGTGTCAGTAAAGACTTGTTTTGTAGCTAGTAGTGCAGAGATCAACTCATTAAAGTTTGATAACACACTATTCTGTTTCTCAATTCTCATCTCATGTTTGTGAAGAAGCAATTAAGCTTCTTGGAGAGTGGCAATATTGTTGTTGGCCACAAGATTAGCCACCATAACATCAAACTTTGGACCTAAACCATCCAGAATATACAACGATAGCTCCTTATCTCTAATTTGAACTCCCCTAGCTACCAACACATCCCTTAACTCTTTCATCCTCAGAATATACTCATTAATACTCATAGACTCCCTCTTAGTATTTTGCAATAAATTTCTCAAATGTAGTGTTCTTGTCTTTGAGAAAGATTGAAAATGCAATTCTAATGTATCCCAAATTTCATACGCACTTGTGCACTTAGCAACATGTCTAAACATAGATTCGAAAATGGATGAAATTAACCGGCTTACTAGAAATTGATCTGTCTTTTTTCCAGTCAAAATACTTAGGGTTAGGTTTCTTGATTATTCGTTAAAAACATTTGCTCCCAGCTTGATTGAAAGAGTTGGAAAAGAAGAATGAGCAACTGAATTCATTGTGTTTGCACTGTCAGATTGCTCGTTCACTACCTTTGAACTAGAATTCAAGATCCATAACTCAAATTAGCCATGGACGTCTGTCGATAGCTTTGATAGTATGAAGAGTCTTGAGCGGATTTGAAAGAAAAACTTAACAATAATGAAGAATTTGAGGAAAAAAAAAAAAAAAACAGTTGAGCTAACTTTGGGAATCTTTTCATTAATTGATTTTAGTGCAAGGAATACTATATTTATACAAATCAGTTGAAGCAGATGAATATACAAACGCATCGTATTGGTCTATGTTTCTATTTCTTACACTTGAACCCAGACTACTTCTATTTTTTACACTTTAACCCAAGCTACTATGCTGCTCAACTTTTGCCTAATATGTATGGATCTGGACCGTCAAATCTCTTATATAAGGCTAACTAGTCTTAGGTTATTGTATGGGAAAAAAGTCACACTAGACCCCTGACGGCCCAGTAACATTGTGATCACTAAATGATCTAGTCCCTTGGTCTAACTCCAGTTGGCCCACATCACAGTTATAGCCTAGAGCCTTGGTTCAACCCAGATGCTCCCTCAAAACAGCCGCGACTAGAATCCAGTTGGTCTTGTATTAAAGTCCTTTTTTAAAAAGGTTCACCCCACGAGTTGATCCAATCTACGAGTCAATCCCTTTTACGAGCTTGTTCACACTCCACGAGTTGGGTCACTCTACAAAGCCACTTCACAATCTAGGTCACTCAGTGAGCTAGATTTAGTCGATGAAGAGGACCCTAAGGTGAATGAAATAATTGCGGCAGAAGAGCCAAATGAAGAAGAGGACCCAAGCACAGTCGAACTCTCAATCAGTTCTGTAATTGGGATATAGGGTCCGAAAATGTTGAAATTGAAAAGAAAAATCGAGAATAGGGAGGTCATTGTACTCATTGACAATGGAGCCTCACATAATTTCATCAACAAAGAAGTTGTTAAAATGTTGAAAATTCCAATAGTTCAAACAAAAGCCTTCAGAGTCCGAGTGGGAGATGGGTTTAATGTACGATGCTAGGGAGAGTGCCAGGAGGTGAGTCTAAGGCTACAGGATATCACGGTAGTTCAAAATTTTTTCCCCTTTGACATGAGTAGCGCTGATGTGATTTTGGGAATTGCTTGGTTAGAAACATTGGGAGAAACCATGACAGACTAGAAAAAATCCATCATGAAGTTTAATATGAATGGCAGAATAGTAACTCTCGCCGGGGATCCCTCACTGAGTAAGATGATGGTGTCATTCAAAGGCATGATCAAAACACTACAAAATAGAGGGGAAGGATATTTAGTGAAGTTCAGGAACCTACAAGTACAAGAAGAAGACAAGTAAGAAGCAGACAGCCCCGTCAACAAACTGTTACAGGATCATTCGGCATTATTTGAACCTTTGAAGGGACTTCCCCAAATCAAGGCAAAAGACCATGCCATCAGGATCAAACAAGGCACGCCAGTACCGAATGTTTGGCCCTACCGGTACCCATATTATTAGAAGAACGAAATAGAAAAAATAGTGCAGGAAATGATGGCTTCTAGGATTATCAAACCAAGTGTCAACCCGTTCTCCAGCCCAGTCTTATTAGTACGGAAGAAGGATGGAGGATGGCGCTTTTGCATTGACTATCGGGCACTCAACAAGATCACCATCCCTGGCAAGTTCCACATTCCAGTCGTAGACAAGTTGTTCGATGAGCTGGGAGGAGCCACCATATTCTCAAAACTTGATCTCAAATCAGGATAACACCAAATCCAAGTTAAGGATAAAGACACCCACAAAACAGCATTCCGAACTCACGAAGGACACTATGAGTTCCTTGTCATGCCTTTCGGGTTGTCAAATGCCCCGTCCACCTTCCAAGCACTCATGAATGACATCTTCAAACCCTATTTGCAGAAATTCATATTGGTGTTTTTTTATGATATTTTAATCTATAGTACTAATATGGAAACACATTTACATCATCTTCGAATTACCTTTCAGATACTTTTGAAACATCAATTGGTGGTAAATAAGAAGAAATGCAAATTCGCCAAAGTACAGTTGGACTATTTGGGCCATTTTATTTTTGCCCAAGGTGTTGCAGTTGACCCTTCTAAGGTGGAGAGTATACTAAAATGGCCTGTCCCGAAAGACGTCAAGGCACTTCGGGGTTTTCTTGGTCTGACTGGTTATTACAGAAAGTTCGTCTGTGAATATGGTAAAATTGCACCGCCCCCTGACCAATCTTCTCCGCAAGGATGCCTTCGCATGGACAGAATCGTCTCAAACAGCCTTCGAAGCACTCAAACGAGCGATAACCACTGTACCAATCTTAGCCATTCCTAACTTCGATAAGACATTTGTTATTGAGACAGATGCCTCGGGGTAAGGAATTGGAGCTATTCTTATGCAGGAGGGTAGACCCACTGCATTCCTCAGTCAGGGACTTTTTACACGATCGAGGTTAAAATCAATGTACGAAAGGGAGTTAATGGCCATTGTATTAGTTGTACAAAAATGGCAACACTATTTGCTAGGAAGACACTTCATCATTCGGATCGATCAATGCAGTTTATGCTATTTGAATGAGCAGCGCTTACTCAAGGAGGAACAGTAAAAATGGATTATCAAGTTGCTGGGGTTCAGTTATGAAATACAATATAAGCTAGGATTAGAAAACAAGGCAGCAGATGCCTTATCCAGACGAGAGGAGCCAATAGAGCACCATGCCTTACCTATCTGTTTTTTTTTTTTTTTTTCCCAAAAGAGAAGAATGGGAGGAGGTCATTCGACAAGATACTAAGTTAAGGAAAATTTGCCAAGATTTGATTCTGGATCCCGACAGTCATCCGCATTTTAAGCTTATTGGGCATCAACTGTACTATGATGATCGCCTAGTGCTTCCGCAATCTAGCCCTCAGATCCAACAACTTCTATAGGAATTCCATTCATCTCCTCTGGTGGGTCACTCCAGGTTCTTCCGCACCTATAAATGGCTTGCAAATGTAGTGTATTGGGAAGGAATGAAACACGACATCCAGGCTTTTGTAAAAGCTTACCCTACCTGCCAACAAAATAAGTATGAAGCTCTCTAACCAGCGGGATGTTACAACCACTTCCTATTCCCTCTCAAGTTTGGGAAGACATTTCCATGGAGTTCATAGTCGGTCTCCCAAGGGCTCATCAGGTAGATACTATTTTAGTAGTCGTGGATCGCCTCACCAAGTATAGTCACTTCCTTCCCTTGCAGCATCCCTACACCGCTAAGGATGTCGCCAACATATTCTTCCGAAAGATAGTTCGGTTACATGGGTTCCCTCGCACTATAGTTTCGGATCGGGATCGCGTATTCATGAGCATCTTTTGGGGAGATATGTTCAAGCAATCGGGAACACAACTACAATGAGCATGGCTTACCACCTACAGACAGAGGGACAAACAGAGGTCGTGAACCATTGCGTAGAAACTTACCTGTGATGTTTTGCAGGACACAAACCACAACATTGGCCCAAATGGTTGGCGTGGGTGGAATACTGGTTCAACATCACATACAATCGCTCATCTAGTATGACCTCCTTCTGAGCCCTATATGGTCGAGACCCTCCCGTCATCCTCAAATATACTGAAAATACTTCTGCCGTTAATGAGGTCGACTGGCAGTTAACAGAATGAAATATCATTTTGGAAGAATTAAAAGCCAACTTGTCTAAAGCCCAGGAAAGTATGAAGTGTTATGCGGATGGCCATTGGCGGAAATTCATTATGAGGTCGGGGACACAGTTTATCTGAAAATTCAACCCTATTGCCTCAAATCCTTGGCATGTAGAGTTAATGAAAAGCTCAGCCCTAGATTTTATGGTCCTTATACAATCACTGAAAAAGTGAGGCAAGTGGCCTATTGAATTAATCTTCCCCCTACAGCCTGCATACATGACGTCTTCTATGTCTCCCAACTAAAGAAAGCCACCTCCCACCCTATTACACGGTAACCTCTTCCCGACATCCTCGACTATAATCTGATATTACAAGTTGAACCCGAGGAGGTCCTAAAACAATGGCGTCTGTTAAATGGTAGTTATGAAGTGTTAATCAAATGGAAGACTTTACTGGCATGTGACAACACTTGGGAAGCCTACGACAATACTCGCCACCGATTTCCCTTTTTCCACCTTAAGGACAAGCTGGCACTCCTTTTTTTTGGGGGGGGGGGGGGGGTAGGGTATTGATGGACCTCTAGTAACCAAATGGTTCGTTAGAACCAAGCATAAGGGACAAAGCAAGACTGGACAGGTGGCAAAGTGGCACAATCAGCCAAGGACAGATGGCAGCAAAGAAAGGAGTGAAGGCTGGCACAATGAAAAGGTGACAGGTGCACAGAAATTGTTATAAATTCACTATGCAGCAGCTAGTTGGCACAATGAGAGAATGACAGGTGTTTGGATTTGTTACAAAAGAATCTGGAGCAAATATAAAAGGGGAACAGCAGGCGTGAGCTGAACATAGAGAATTAGTAACATGAATTGGAGGAGCTGACCCTTAAAGTTCAGCAGTGCTTAGAGTCCATTTCCATTTCCGTTTTAATTCCAGTTTTATTAGCTGTAATCAAGTGTTGTAACACACATTTCTATTTTGTTTTGTTATCTCATATCAAGTGTTACCAACTCTTCTCAATTAATTCCAGTATTATTTCTGTGGTTACATTCTGTGCATTTTATTTTTCCTCTGTCAACACGTGAACTGGTGGCTGAGTCCATCAAGAGCCAATCAAAATACCATATTCTATCCTCAAATCTATTGATTCAGATGTATAATTCTGGACCATACATTCTTCCCCTTTACAATTAAGACTTGACTGCCTATCTAATGTTATATTTCTGTGTATTTATTTGAGTCGTATTTCTCTCTGCAATAGTTGATAAAGAAGTATCAAATGACTCGAAAATGGGATGAAAAGCTTGGTTTTGAAGAAGATGAGGGCAGTGAAGATAACCGCAACCAGAACAACACCAACAATGTTGAGAACAACCATGCAAATATGATATTTTTTTTTTATTGTTTAAATTCTTATTTTTAGTCTCTCTGGTGATATATAATAGAATAAAGTGTAAAGATCAAACTGGATTGTTCATTAGCAATGTGTTCAGGATAGTTGTGGGGAAGATTGTGTTGAAGCTGTGACGATGGAGAAGGCTGGGGAGTGTTTAAGCTGTGAGTTTGGTTAATTGTGCTAATTAATCTACTTTATTGGGGACTAATTGTAGCTCTGATTGTTGTATTGGTGCTTCAAGTGTTTGTAATTGTTGCTATGAATTGTTGCCTAATGTTTAGACTCGATGTCCATAAGATGCTAATGCTGTTTAACTTCTTGGCTTCTTTCGATTTTTTGTTTCTATACACATTTGTGTTTGT
Source organism: Pistacia vera (assembly GCF_008641045.1). NCBI lineage: Eukaryota > Viridiplantae > Streptophyta > Magnoliopsida > Sapindales > Anacardiaceae > Pistacia > Pistacia vera. The sequence continues at coordinate 304,775 of NW_022196673.1, read as the reverse complement.
GCATGCACATACTAGTGTCTTCTTCCTTTCTAATCTATAAGAATTATGTTTTAAAGTTTACTGCCTGTTTCATTTTGATTAAGGGTTTTATTTATTGAAACTCTAAAAAATATGCCCTGGCTTTAAGGTGTATGACCAATCCCCATGCATGTTGTGAGAGAAACTAAGTTGGAAGCTTCAAAAGAGGGTCATACTCTTAATGATTTCAAGCATGGATGTGTTGTTTACTTAGTATACTTGGACAATAAAGATTCATCAACTGATAAGATGGATAAAGAGGCAAAATTGCCCTTCTGTGTTGGGCTTGAGGTGATGCATTATGATCTCTTTTTTTGATTGTTTCCTACTCTATAGCATTTTTTTGTGAACTCTAAGGATCCGTGACATATTTTCTCACTCATTTTTAATAATATGTTAGTGTTATTGTGGTTTCTGAGATTTGGTTTTTATGGTGTGTTATAGGCTACATGTTTGAAGCAACATCTGAAGAGGCTTAATAATTCATGCATTTTTAAATGGATATTGCTTTCATGATTAAACTTTCTTTTATAATTCATGATTTCTAAGATATGAGACTCCAACTTTGTCACAGTTTATATATTTTCCTTTTACTTATTTACTTTCGGTCAGTAGCTGTTATTTTCATCAATTGAAGAAGCACATAAATTTACATCATTGAAATATCTACAATAGTGTTCAAAAAATGCTTTAAAGTATCCTATCACATAATGTTTACATCACTGAAATATCTATTGGTACTATTCAAAAAATGCTTTAAAGTATCCTATGCAGAGCCACTTTCTGCAAATCCACTTTTTATAAAAGCCTCACCAATTTAATATTTGGGTCTATTGTCAAAATGAGGTTCATGTGTGGGTCAGGCACTATAGTCTTTTTTGTCACTTTTCATCTTTAAAGTTGCTTCTTACCCTCAGGTAGAATCACAATTATATTCAGGTAGATTTACAGTTTTCTATTTTCTTTTCTTCCACCAACTCATCAATGGTGTGAATAATCCATTGAGCAAGCTGTGCTCTTGAGCTTTATATAATCATTCTTCAAACCTTGCTTTCGCCTTTGAACCATTGTTTGTTTATGAGATTTCATGTTATTAGCTTCTTTGAAAAGAAGTAACACATGATTTGTAAGTTTCATTCTTCTATGTTTTTTTTTTTTTTAATTTGTTTGTCCATGTACGAACTTACTAATTAGAATCTCGAATTTATGCAGCATATCAGACTTAATAATGCTTCAACCTCAACTGCCAATCAGCTCATTCCACCTACAACAACAACCTATACACCACCTGTTGAGCAACCGGAAGTGGTCATTTCAAGGTGTAACCAGCCATTGCCCCACTCACAGGTGCTTACTTTAAACCATTGTTTGTTTATGAGATTTTATATTTTTACTTATTTATTTCTAAATGTAAATTGATTCAGTTTTGATTCTTTTATTATGCAGCCAACCTTTTGGCAATGATAGTCATAGTGAGCATTGATGGGGGTGATATTTGGGATAATTTAATGAACACTTCTTTTTTGGTGTAGACATAGTATGAACCATTGAAAAAAAAAAAAAAAACTGAAATATTATCCTTTTTATTTTGTTTTTCTTTGTCTTATAAACAATCTGATATTGCAAAGTGTTCATCAATGAAGCATATTTTATTTTCAAAAAGTTGCAAACTTACATTCTTAGATATGTTATACATGTTTTTGTTGTGGACTTTGTAGCTGGTATGTGTTTTGTGGTGAATAGAGTTGGTGTTGGTGATGAAGAATGAAAAGTTTTTTTTTTTTCTTTTTTTTTTCTTTTATTTTTGCTCATTTCTTGGTGTTGGACAACCTTTTAAAATGGTGAAAGATTAACTGTTGGACCTCAAAACAATGGTTATATTCCACACAGCAACTACTAATTTTAAGAGGGGCAAAATTATTATTTCAATTCTATTATTATGTCCCAAATTGTTTTAAGAAAACTCCTCTTCTTCTGCTTTGAAAAGGAATATATTCTATCATTAAAACGTTCCATTATCATTACTTCTTTAATTAATTTATTTTTTTGTGTCAAATCCACTTTTATAAGCAAACCATGCAACAGACGGGCGTTTCAACTTGTGTGTAGTAATAAAAAAAATTACTATTATTAATTCTTTTATTCACAGTATCAAAAAAACTTACAATAAAATATTGCTTTTTAAGATAAAATTTATATGCAAATAAAATAAATTATTAATTATTAATTGAACATTGCATTAAATACTACAACATATGTGGTAGTATGTTATATCAATCAAAACTATTATGAAGATAATGTATACAATAAAATACAAATGGCAATAAATCAAAATATCGAAATTTGAAAAAAAAAATGTAATGTCAAAATCAAATTCATAACCAAATAAACATGATTCAAAAGATAAACAACATGTCGAAAACTAATTCAACTAGTTGAAACATAAAAACGCCACAGTTGCCTTAAAACTTTCATTTCTTAAACTTCAGTCCTTATCCTAGCAGGGAGAGATGAAGAAAAACTTGAGTTTTCTAGAATATTTTGACATGAAAACCATTAATTTGTACAAAATTTGTAGAATTGTCTCGTGTCTGATTTTTAAAATAAAAATGAATTTATTCTAGTTTTCAAGAAAATGAAAAAAAAAAAAAAAAAAAAAAGAATTGTTATCCTTTCTAAATTTATAATATAACAAAGTAAGTCGTGCCTTAGGAAATAATTTTTTTCTTTTTGTATAATGTTGAGATATATAATATTGTAAACATTTCATTCAACAATCAACATAAAAGAAAATGTAAAATTTCTAATGTAAAATCTATTTGAGAGAGAGAGAGAGCTACGCGAAACGGAACGTTCAGATGCAATGATGAGAAGAACTACTAAGCAAGCCAATTTGAAGAATGTTTTATCCATTTTTCTAAGTTGGTGTTCTATCTCAAAGAGATAGAGTATGTATAATACTTCTACGTAGCATGAATATATGTATATATATATAGTATATGAATCTAGTTAATTATCTTGAGATTTTGTAGTTATTATTAAATTTTTATATATAGAGGTTATAAGAATCTAGAAACTCACCACAGAATCTTGAAGACACCAATGAATGAAAAGAAATTTTTTGACGAAGATATTTTCTTAATTAAGTTGCCTAATTGATGGTGGGTTCTTATTATTCAACCCTTGAGAGATGAGAAAGTTTTAAACACCCCCAGGATTTTATAAAAGTATTATATGTCCCCCTATCAATTAAGAGCCTACATCCTCGGAATAAAGATTTACTGTGACAAAACACATAGGTTGTTTGGTCTAAATTATAGTACATATATTGACAAGGTATCAAAGAGATTTAGTATGAAAGACTCCAAGAAGAGATTTCTTTTGATGTCATATGGTGTCTATCTCTCTAAGGATATGTGTCCTAAAACACACGAAGAATGAAGAGGATCTCATATACGTCAACAATTGGATCCATCATGTATTCCATGTTATGTACTCGGATTGATGTCTCATATGCATTAAACATTTTTAGTAGACATCAATCGGATCCAAGTGAGCATCATTGGATAGCTGTCAAGAACATCCTTAAGTACCTGAAAAGGACTAAGGATATGTTCTTGGTTTATGGAAGGGAACATGAGCTCACTGTAAGAGGATATAATGATACTAGTTTCCAAACAGACAAGGATGATTATCGCTCGCAATCCGAGTTTGTGTTTTGTCTCAATGGGGGTATAGTGAGCTAGAAGAGCTCCAAGCAAAGCATTGTAGTAGATTCTATAATGGAAGTCGAGTATATTGCATTATCTAATGCGGCTAAAGAGGCAATTTGGATCAAGAAGTTCGTCATTGAACTTGGTGTGGTCTCCACTATTGTTAATCCAATAGAAGTCTATTATGACAACAATGGAGCAATAGCTCAAGCGAAGAAGCCATAGTCTCAGTAACAATCCAAACACATACTCAGACGTTATCATCTCATCAGAGAAATGGCTGAGAGGAAAGATGTGCAGATCAGCAAAGTACATATTGATGATAATGTAGCCAACCTACTAACAAAGCCTCTGTCGCAGCAAAAGCATGAAAAGTAGTTAAGGACATTCGGTATTAAATACATGAATGATTGGCTATAGTGCAAGTGGGAGATTGTTAGAGTAGGTGTCCTAGAGCCAATCAATTTTGTAGCATTGACTCTTTGTAATAATGTTTGTTTATCAATAAAAGGATTTTTTTTCTATATCATGTAAATAATAATTGCATGTATTTATATATGTCCTCAGGATGGACAAACCGTGATGAGGGTATTAAGTGGTTCAAATCTTGATAGTGAAAACCCTATGATCACATATGGTGGCCGTTTAGAAATGTCTATAGCCCTAGTATTATTCTGACCAAGGACACCAATAATACGATAAGGCTATCATAGTGTTAAACGACCTTGTTATAAGGCAATGACTAATCCACTTATTAAGGTTGTTTGCTGACAACCTGATGCAACGCATAACTACTTGCTGTAGACAAGTTCATTAGACAAGCTCACTAGAGGATTCCATATGGATGGTAACCCTAGTGTCTATGAAATAAGTCCTCTAACGGATGGTGGTGCATGTGATCCTTAGACTTGTTATCATTGGAATGCCTTGTACACCAATTGGTGTAGTTTGACACTAGCTCAATACAGTCTTATTCAGGACTATCATAATGGTAGTAATTGGCTACATCAAAAAGTGTATCAAGACTATGGTGGATCGACAAAGGATTCATCACTTTTGGGTACAGGAGAAGTTATCTCACTGCGCAATTCAATAAATGATAATTACACTAAATCGATGGCCACAATGGGATTGAGTTGTTGCTTAATCCAATTTATTATTCCAGTCATTAGTTCAGTAACTGAATACAAAGATATCAAGGCTATCTAAGGTTGACACTATTTTTGTACCTCAACCTTGATGAGATAATAAATGATGAAAGGATTTGATTGCACGGTAACCACATTGTTGATAGGTATCTATTTCACTGAATTCGAATCTATCGGGTTGTCTTGATGTCTTGCGAGGGGCTAATCTTGGTTTGTCTATAGTGAGACGATTGATAGGTGTCAATCGCGAGACTACTAACTGCCGATATGATAAGGAGTCTACGAGTCTCACGCTTAGAAGATAATTTAAGAATTAGTTTGTGAAAGGGGTATTTTTACCTTTTTGGACAAAAAGGCATTTTGGTAATCCCACAGTACAATTAAATTTATTGAGGTTGTTGCCCGTATTCAATTTTAATATTGAAATTAAAATTGGTGAGATTATATTTAAATATATGTGTACATATATATTTAAATGAATTATTATTATTTAATATTAATATATTAATATTTATAAAATAATAATTAATTAATATTAAAATACCATTATGGGGTGTTTGATTGCAATGGTGGATTAGGGTTGGAGCCCATGGCTATTCCTAAGTGGAATAGGGTTTTAATTAGTTGCACTATATAAGTGCAACTTAATAAATTAAAACACAATAACAATTAATTCATTAATTAAAACCCTAGCCACCTACCTCCTCCTCTTTCATGTTTTTGACATTAGTGGAGAGAAAAATTCTTTTTCTCTTCTTTGATTCTTGAAACCCATTATTGTTCTAGCAAAACAATACCTTGGTTCTTCGGATTATCTTCATGTAAATCAACGTTCGTGTGATTCTGTTCTTGAATTGATAGTGAAATCAAAGCCTTGAAGGAGCCTCCAAACGTTGGTAACTTATTCTAAATCCTTGTATGGATTTGTTATTACAAAAATTTTTATTTTAACATGTATACAATATAATTGATACCCGGATCTTGGCAAAAAGGTCATTGATCTATCCTTTTATTTTTCTTTTTTCTACTGCAATGGGTAGATCGATTACTTATGTATCAAAGATATTGGTTGTTGATGATGTTTTTATCAATTTGCATGAAAATCAAATATTTTTAAAACTATTTGAGTTGGAATGATCGTGCCTATTCATTGGAACGATCGTGCGTGTTGAATTCATTGGGTCATTTTTCAAAAACCAACCCACGACTATGCTGAGTATTGCGTATGACCATGCATAAGTTGGGTTGCCCTAACCCTAAACTTCAACGTTAGTGGAACGATCGTGCCCGATGGTTGCACAACCGTGTTGCATGTTTTCTATATAAGTGTTGGTTCATTTTTCAGTCAAAAAACATTTCAAAAACTCTCTAAACTCAAAGTTTCTCACTTCAAATCACTTTAAACTCATCCCAAACTCTCTAAACTCAAACCAATCACCCAAACACCATAAGGAGAACTAGAGGAGTAGAAAGACGAAGCAATGTGCCATTGATAGATGTTAAAGTCCCACACCGACTAGGCACGCTCAAGCCTATTGGATTATAAGAGGGGATAATCCTCCCATTCAACAAGGTCTTATTGTGTGAGGAGTCATGCCCACCTCAAATTCCATCATGGTATCAGAGCCTATGTTCAATTGAGCTGAGCGCTTAACCAGCGGGTGAGGAGTTAGAGCCAGCAACTACCTCCTTCAATAGGCATGACCCAAATGGGCTTGACCGTGAGGGGGAGTGTTGGAGTCCCACACTGACTAGGCACGCTCAAGCCTATTGGATTATAAAATGGGGTAATCCTCTCATTCAATAAGGCCTTATTGGGTGAGGAGTCATGCCTACCTCAAATTCTATCAATAGAGAATCTGAACGAACCAAACGACATTGTCTTTAGAGATTCAGTGCACAAGAAAAGATTCAAAGCAATGAAGAGTAGAGGTATGTTCTTAGGACATGATTTTGCTTGGCCTATCCTAACTTCTCTAGGATTAATCATTGCTATTATGGGTTGGATTGATAAGTTGAAATGGTTTAAGCTTACTGATGAGTATGAACACCTAGTTTATAAATTTCACAGTAGCCTAGAAGTGGTAAATAGAGATGACGATGAATATCTTAGGCATACTGTTGTGACTATTTTGTACGCTAGCAAGTGTACTAATCGAAAGTAATAAAGTGATGAATAAAGTGTCGAATCCCACAAGGACTGAATGTTAAACAAACAAATAAATTGACTAATCTTAATTGTTATTTGAGATAATGAAATTGATGATGTGAATTTAAAATTAAAACAAGAATTTCTAGAAATTAAAACAATTAAATAACAAAGACAAATATCACTATATGATAAAAATGTTAAGAGTTTTGATTCTACCTAAACCAATGTTGACAGACATGCTATAAAAATCAGATTCAGGAAATTTATTGATCTAAAGATGGCTAAATCCCTCAATTTAACACAATTGTGAAATTCATTAATGATTAGGTTCCGCTCCCACTTAAAACCTAAATTGGTCACATAAACCTCATAAGACTCTCTCAAGTATCTGATTCAATCTATGATCTATGCTATTTTAATGACCTAAATTGATTTCACTACCCGGTTTATCATCACATCAATAAAACAGTTGAACACAATGAAACCCTAATCAAAAGAATTCTAATCAAACTTCACCAGGTTCATCATTCAATAGGAGCCCTAAATAATTAAAGAAACATCATATCCAAAAGCATTAAGCAAATCACACAGATTCTTGAGAACGATAAATTCTTGAATGCTTTAATAAAATTGAAAATCAAGTCAACATTGTTCGGTAGAATCTACCCCTTAACAATAACAATCTACTCTATAATCAAAGTGATAACAATTAACATCAGTTTTGAACTCATCATCATAACAATTCCAAACTGATGCATAAAAGTAGAGTAAGAGAAAACAAAACTGAAATCTTGAAGAATTGATCTCTGGAAATGTATCATGCCAACTTCTCTCGAATGAAAGTGCTAGACTCTCTCCTTTGATCTCCTCTTCCTCTTTGATGTGTTTTTCCAAAACCCTAGCCTCTTCTCCTCCTGCTAAGGACCTCTCTTTTTGGTATTAAAGTCGTGAGGGTATGGTAAAAAGCCACACTTAAATTAAAAATACATGATATATTTTCTTGTTTTTGGAAATGCACATAGGATACATTTGTGTCTTTTAGACACTTATTTTGCTTTTATGATAATCATTTTGTGTATCTAATCTTACATGGAAATACAAGGTTCAATTTCATTTCTTTTTATCTTATTGCTTTAATGTGTCTCTTTTTTATCGATGACAAAAAGGGGAAGAGAAAAGATGAATTGAGTTTGTTGTTGTGCTGATAATTGTTGTATATCAAAGTGTTGTTGTTGTGATATTGATGTTATATATTGAAGTGTTGTGTTATTGAAATTGAATTGAAGTGTTGAAGGATCAATATATTGTGAAGTGTTTTGTTTGTTGATATATTGAATTTGAGAATATGCTTGGTGTAAAAGGGAGCCTTAGTGCTCAAAATCTTTTTGTGAAAAATGCATAGGTGAAAAGAGAGTCCATAGTTTAAGGGGGAGTTCTTCTCATTTTTTTTGGTTTGTGCATGTTGATTGATATTGTGCTTAAATGAAACTCAATTTTTGTTTAGTTTTGTCATCAATAAAAAAAGGGGGAGATTGTTGACCTCTCTTGTGTTTCAATGTGCCAAAACTATCCAAAAAGTTGATTGATTACTAACCAAAACATGCTAAGATATGACACAAGTCATAACCAAACCAAAACATGTTAAGTGGTATGATCATGTGTAAGCAAAATTTTAAAGAGGTACGACTGTGCATGATCAAGACACGCCCATTCAATAGAAGAAAAATGCCCAGATGAACATGGTTTATTGCACAACCTCATTCCTCATGGTCGTGTTTTTCAAATTCTCTTCCATAATCACTTTTAATGCATGCAATTGCACAACCTACTTGGTTTTTTAATTTCCTAATTAAGTGCAAGAATGAATGAAAAGTGTCATTTTTGTGTGCAAAAAATAACACTTAGGTAAACCGTGAGAAATCATCAACAATTACAACAATAATGCTTGCCTCTTAGGCTAGGTGTCCTTGTGGGACCATACAAATTCATATATATTAATTGTAAAGGTCTAGAAGTTGAAACAACATTTTTAGGTTTAAAACACGCTCGAGTTTGTTTGCCTTTTGCACATGCATCACAAATATGATCTCTTTTGAAAACAAGTTTAGGCAAACCATTTATTAAATCCTTTTTAGAAAGTTTTGGAATGACATTCATGTTTGCATGTCCTAACCTTCTATGCCACAACCAACTATCTTCCTCTTTTGTAGACAAAATACAAAGATCTTTGGATGCTAAGTCACGTAGGTCGACAATATACACATTTGAATGTCTGTAACCTATAAATGCAATTATATTAGAGCTAGACCCAACGACTTCACAACACATGGATTGAAAAACAATTTTAAAACTTTTGTCACTCAATTGACTAATACTCAACAAGTTATGCTTCAATCCATCAACAAGCAACACATCATTTGTAGTTAGAGACTTATTACCAAATGGAGCCAATACCAATGACTCAATCTTTTAAGTTTTCACCAAAGCTAACATCTCCTCCACCCTTTGACTTCAACCTCTTGTCTCTTGTCATATGTCCTAAGCATCCACTATCAAGGTACCACTTGTTTGATCCTTGCTTCTTTGCTTCAAGACATACCTACACAATAATAACATTTATGCACTTTTTGGTACCCAAATGGTCTTGGATCCAAGGGAGATAGTCTTCAGCATCCCTTTAGGAATCCAAACCCTTTTTACCACAAAAGGTTTTCCATTCCTAATAGCACATGTGTGTTTGCTATGACCAATTTATTTGCAAAGACCACATTTTCTATAAAGTGCTTTTGATTTAATGGAAGGTTTATGCGATTTGTTAAAGGGTTTTTCATTTGAAAACATTTTATAACTCAAACCTTCTTTGTTAAAAGCACACGTTTGTGAAGCAAGCATTTCATCAAGTCTCTTGCTTCCCAAAGTGAATTTGCTCAAAATTCCCTTTGTTTTTTCAAGTTCATTTTTGGAACCAATGTTTTCTTTTTGCAAGTTTTCACAAGACAATTTTAAAACATNCTATCAAGGTACCACTTGTTTGATCCTTGCTTCTTTGCTTCAAGACATACCTACACAATAATAACATTTATGCACTTTTTGGTACCCAAATGGTCTTGGGTCCAAGGGAGGTAGTTTTAAGCATCCCTTTAGGAATCCAAACCCTTTTTACCACAAAAGGTTTATCATTCCTAATAGCACATGTGTGTGTGCTATGACCAATGTATTTGCAAAGACCACATTTTCTATAAAGTGCTTTTGATTTAATGGAAGGTTTATGCGATTTGTTAAAGGGTTTTTCATTTGAAAACATTTTATAACTCAAACCTTCTTTGTTAAAAGCACACGTTTGTGAAGCAAGCATTTCATCAAGTCTCTTGCTTCCCAAAGTGAATTTGCTCAAAATTCCCTTTGTTTTTTCAAGTTCATTTTTGGAACCAATGTTTTCTTTTTGCAAGTTTTCACAAGACAATTTTAAAACATCAATTTCTTTAATCAAGGAAGTTTTCTCACATGAAATTGATGTAGGGAAAATAGTGTTAAATTAGGATTTAATTAGAATTTAATTTTGTTTCCCTTTCTTTATTTGATTTTCTTATTTATTTAGGGTTTCATATTAGGAATTCAAGTACTTTTCTATTTTAATTAGGAGTTTAGTTGATTTAGGAAGTTTTGATTTAGTTAAATTTTACTTTCTTATTTATAATTAGTCAGTAGTTGGGATGTCTTGTTTTAATTAGTTTTGGTGTTTAGGTATGAATTTATTTCCTTGTTTAATTAGAGTCTTGTTAGGGTTGGTTGTAACCACCCTATATAAACATATTATTCGTTTCTTTTGAAGATATAGAATATTCAATAAATTATTCAGTTTTTACTTCAAATTTTGTGGTTTAAGTTTCTGGATTGAGATTTGTGTTAGCAGTTGTAAAGGTGTAGTCGTGTGCTAACCTTGTTTATCACGCTAATTTGTTGCGTCAATTGGTATCAGAGCAGGCAAAATTCATCTGATCTAATGGCAGGTGATGAAGTTGTAAGAGGGGCGGTTCTCATGATGAAGATCAGGGAGTTGAGACCTTGCAAGGGGTGGCGTTGAGGGCTTTGGAGCAACGAATCGATCTCATATTCTAGCATTTGGAACGACATTTTGAACGATGCTTTTAAAAAATTGTAGATCGACTTGATGCTTTGAACGAAGATGCCAATAGAAATTGGAATAAGGAGAGGCAATGCACCGGAGATAATGTGGCTCACGGACAACCTATTGACAAATTAGTTTTTGCAAACAAGCGTAGACAACAAGTTTATGTGAAAGATTTGGATGAAAAAGACGACTGCTTTGTAGATTTTGGGAGGCAAGTTGGATATGGACAAAGGGATTATGGGGATAAAGATATCAACGAATTCAAATTAAAGGGAGATATTCCTTGTTTTAATGGTAATTTAATTCTTATTTATTTAGGGTTTCATATTAGGGATTCAAGTACTTTTCTATTTTAATTAGGAGTTTAGTTGATTTAGGAAGTTTTGATTTAGTTAAATTTTACTTTCTTATTTTATAATTAGTCAACAGTTGGGATGTCTTGTTTTAATTAGTTTTGGTGTTTAAGTAGAATTTTATTTCCTTGTTTAATTAGAGTCTTGTTAGGGTTGGTTGTAACCACCCTATATAAACATATTATTCGTTTCTTTTGAAGACATAGAATATTCAATAAATTATTCAGTTTTTACTTCAGATTTTGCGGTTTAAGTTTCTGAATTGAAACTTGTGTTATCAGTTCTAAAAGTGTAGTCGTGTGATAGCCTTGTTTATCACACTAACTCGTTGCATCAGAAATGCAATCAAAATCCTTTTTGAGTTTTTCATGATCACTCAAGAGTTTTGCATGCTCATCTTTCAAAATGCATGTTTGTTTCTTTAAAACACAGTTGCTTGAAGAAACATTTTTAAACTCTTCCATTAATGATTCAAATGCTCATGGTTTGTCACAAAATTGCCAAAGGGGGAGATTATTAGAGCATTACTGGTTAGGAGGACTTGTATGTGAGAATGCGTGATAGAATAACTAATGTGCATGAGACTGTTATGAGAAGAATAAATCAGGAAGACTTATGTTAAAAGGACCATAGCAATGCTTCAACTGATATGATAAGAGTAATAAAAATATAAGATTTGTAAGCTGAGAAGTGATGAATAAATAAAAAAATTAAAAGATCTTTAAATTACTTTCTTAAGAAGCACTCCAAGTTATAGATAATCTCAAAGTAAATATAGCACTTTCTCACTATCAAGAAGTACTGTTTTAAACAATATTAGTGATGGCACCAGATGTGTCATAGATCGATTATATATGATTAACAATATTGTTTATTAGTTTAATAATTTTAAGAGAAAATTGTTTATTTTGATATTTACAAGTGATTTCTAACATTTTAAAGGCACAACATGAATTTGAAAGTAGCTTTAATAAATACATTGTAACTTCTTTTTAAAGTTAATTATTTCTACAAAAAAATGTAAAATATAACTATAGAAATCACAACCATCCTAAATTGGGTCTAAAGCACTTTTGAATTTTATTGAAGTGCTTTTAATAATGTCAAATTTCATAAGGCAATTGTCACTTAATTTTGTATTACTATCCATAATAGCTAGTGATGGTGGATAATATTATTCCTTAATTCGGGCATGGTCAGTGTGACATATTATTAAAGTCATTACATTTCTAAATTGGGGCATATACTATATTATTAAGATGCTTTTTAGTTTTTTCTTCAATATAAATATTATGTTATAAGTTTCTCAATGAACAATATTATTTATTAAGAAACTCATTAATGATAGTCTGAGGCTGCATATTGTTAGTCAAATGCTTTGTCGTTGCTACTTTGATGAACCTTTTGCATGCTTTTTTCTTCAATATAAATATTATGTTATAAGTTTCTCAATGAACAATATTATTTATTAAGAAACTTGTTAAATAAGTGAAGCTTGCGACGTCGTTTAGGCTAGGGAAAAAATGCTGTCGTTTTGCCTATTAGTCCAAATCAATCACAGCCACCAAAGTTAAAGAGAATCCGACGGCTCCAATTCAATCACAAGTCAACAGTATAAAAGGAGAATTTTTTCACGCATTTTGGCAACTGTTCGTGTATTAGGGTTTTCTCTTTTTCTCTGTAAATACGTTTTGTATCCTGGTTAGGGTTTGTGATTTCATTCTGTTCTTCTCTGTGTAAACATTCTAGAGTCTTATTTTTTAGGGCGGGGTGTTCCTTAAAGGGTATAGAGTACTCTAGTGTTAGGATTTGCGGGATAAAAGAGAAGTGAATGAGTGTGTGAATGTTTGGTTGACAGTGAACGAGATTGGTCTGTAATCTATAATCTTTGGAGTGATTAATCCTAGTGCAGCGAGCTCCATATTCGGAGTTCAACGTGGATGTAACTTGTTCTATATTGAACAAGCGAATCACGGTAGATCTTGTGTTGTGTGATTTTTCTTATTCTTGTATTTTCTGTTTTTTGTTCTGAGGCTAATCTTGTAGGTTGAGGAATTAGTATTGATTTACAACAAAACTCATATTATGAGTCTAGGCTACATATTGTTAGTCAAATGCTTTGTCGTTGCTACTTTGATGAACCTTGCTAAGAATGCAAAAGTTAAAATGAAACGGTAATAGAAAAGCAAATCACTGTGCAAAAATATTGGAGTTTTCTTGTATGCAGACTTGGATTTTGTAAATGAAACTTCGTTGCTATTGCTTGAGACATGAGAATGAGAGAGCTTAAGCTTGAAGTTTGTTTGGTTGTATTACCAATTTTGTCGCCTTAAGTTCTGGCTTCATTAAGAAGTTCACCCTTGAATTATTGATTTTTTGTACCTATTTGTACGTGAAATGTTGAATTTTAAAAACTTATAAGTCACGTATTTCTTCTTATTTCTCACATTTCCTTTGTCAAGAAGAAAATATTTTACTCTTATATTCGTCCAGACGTTTACATCACGTTGTTCAGAGTGTTTTCAATGTTATTTTTAAAGATGACTAGACTATTGTAACTTAAATTTGTAATTATATACATTAATACAAATTGGCTGACAACCCAATCTCCAAGATTTTTGTTAATGAATTTTGAATTTTGAGAAATTTATCAGCAAAAAATTGAAAGTTGCCACTTGTGGATTGTGAGAGAAAGTTTGTGAGTTTAATTGTAAGTATTATAATGTGTGTGTGTATATATATACCCCAAATGTTCTATAAGTTTCTAGTTTTTTCAATAGTGTTGCTATACTAAACAGTTTCTTATAGAAAGATTAATTGTTCTTATATCTTATAAGAAACTGTAAATCACCTTTCAAGCCAAGATATATCTTGATCTTCTTGTACATCACCTTCAATAATTGATATAGTCCACAAACATTACATCTGTCAGCACCCAGAAAAACCAGATCAATACATTGAAGCTTGTTGAAAAAGCAAATTAATATTAAGTGGATTAATATGATTAATAAGCGCGATATTTACTAAATAAAGTTAATGAAGTTTATTTTAAAAAAAAAAAATGGAAAAATAATCCAGAATTCTATGGGTGACACGTCATTTATACCACCTAGAGTAAATTTATACTACGTCTGAATTATCTCTCTTTTATCTTTAAATTAATTGTGATTAGTAGTTGTAATAAGGGCTTAGTTTACTTACATTGTTTGGTGATGCTACATCACTAACCCTATTGGATTTTAGACATTCTTTTGATATCAAGGCACATCAGTAAAGATATTTGATGTGAATTTTGATTTGCTTTCCAAAAAAAGAGGCTGCAAACAACCCCAAGAGGTTGGCCTGATAGTAAAAAATGTTTGCTCTATTCCTTGAGTTTCTAGGTTTAAATCTTGGAGCCACCTACCACAATAATTGTAACTTGTTTGGTCTTTTAGGCTTGTAAGGTGTTCAATAAATTCCAAAGATTAGTTGAAATACATGCAAACTAGCCCGAACACCCCGATTACCAAGAAAAAAAAAAAAAAAATTTCTACAAGTTCTCTCTTTCAATTCTAAGGCTTCATAGGTAATAAACTCCTCCTTATAATAACCTTCTTCTTAAAGCTTTAAAATTTAACCTTATATATAGAGGCCTCAAGACACCTTTAACATATATGCAGCATCAACCTCAAAGCCTCTCTTTAAAATACCATTTTCCCTTATCAAGTAATTAAAAGCAATTTGGTCTCAACAACATCATGGGTTCTTTAGCAGGTCATGTAGCACCAGGCATTGCCTTCTTGGCACTTGGCTTGTGGCATCTTCTTAATCACATCAAGCTCCATTCTCTCCACCCAAATTCCTTCACTTCAACTCCATGGTTTCCCTCTTCAAAAATAAGGTACATTGAGCTCTACTTGATCATGCTAGGGACCTCCATTTCCATGGCCATTGAATTTGTCATAGGTCCCGAAAAACACCACCCTTTTGACACCGATGGAACCATTCCCTCTAACCATCTTCGCAACTTTGAACACGCAACAATCTCATTCACTTTCTTCACTTACGCAGCTTTCGCCATTCTTCTTGATAGAATTGGGTGCAAAACTCAGTTTGCCCTAACACAATTACTCGGAGCCATCGCCTTTGCCCAAGAACTTCTTCTTTTTCATCTTCACTCAGCTGATCACATGGGAATTGAAGGCCATTATCACTTGCTTTTTCAATTTGTCATTCTTGTTTGTTTAACCACAACCCTGATGGGCATTAGCCTCCCCAAAAACTTCTTGATCGCCTTTGTTAGATCAGCCAGTATTTTTTCCCAAGGTGTTTGGTTTATTTTGATGGGCTGCATGATTTGGACTCCTGAGTTTATACCGAAAGGTTACTTCATATACAACGACCACGGTCACCGAGTGGTTAAATGCCATGATGAGGAGGCTTTGCGTAGAGCTAAGTCACTTGTAAATCTTGAATTTAGTTGGTTTTTAGTTGGAAACACTATATTTTCAGTTTCTTTATATGTGGTTTTAGATCAAATTATTGGAGAAAAGAAAGTTGAGTATGCAACGTTGAAAAGAGAAGATGAACACTCCGACGATATTGAGTCACAAGAGGACAAAAAATTTGGTGCGCTTAAGAGTTTTTATTGGCACGGGAAAAGATGGTTTTGCATCAATTAAATTGAAAGATAGAAAGGAGAAGACGATGAGTCAAAAATTAAAGAGGGTTGGTGAAATCCAGTTTGTCACTTTCATTATCTTTGTTTTGGCTTAAAGAAAAAACAATGGATGGCTTGTGGAGAAAAAAAGTGTTATGAATATTGTAGAGGGAAATTGTTTGGTTTGTATATATTGATATGGCATTTAGCTTATTGGGATTGAGTGCTATCTGTTTGTTTGTGTAGATGAAGTTAATAAAATCCAATACCTATTTTTATAAATTAATTTATTATTTCTCTACACCCCAACTTCTAGTGAAAGATCTTCTTTTGTTTGGTTCCAATATTTTCTTTTATTTTATCATTCTTAGTTTAAACTAGCATTCTTAAGATCCAAAAAATCAGAATTTGCTGGTCGCTCACCGCACTTAATTCAGGTTTTATAATGTAAAAAGAAAATTAATTATATGCATGATTTGTTGATTATTCAATGGTATACTTACTACCATCAACTAACAATTATATAATTTCTATAAATAAAAGAGTTTATATGTATAAATTATAAATATATTTTTTTATTAGTATGTCAATATCGTGAATGACTTCGGCTTCTTTGAATTCTCCAGTATTCTTTCGGTGCATTTTGCCAACGGTGGAGGGATGTTGTTACCCCGATATGCTGGATTCATAGGCCAATCCATTCAACATGTCGGCTTATGAGATGCTTCCGTTGGCACCATGTCCTGGCATCGGGGCACAGTCAAATTCTGGTAGTGATTTTGTATGTATGTATAGTTAATTTACGCCGTGTCCTGGCGTCAGGGCACAATCAAATTCTGGTGGTGATATTGTATGTCTATAGCTAATTGAATATGCTCACGCAATTAGCTTATACCTATATATTATTATTTTTTTCCTTTTTTTTTTTTTTTATGATTGGGGTGTCCAGGAGAGAGTTTGTACGTACTTTAACTAATCTCCTGAGATCCTAAAACTACCGACTGGGTAAAAACTTCAATGACAACCCTTGTTAAGGGTCGTGAGAACTCGAACTCAAGAGACCTGGGTAAGAGCTCAAGTTTGTGAGGACTCGAATTCGAGAGATCATGTTAGATCCTCTATTACTCTTTTGCCATCAAACCACCTAGTAATAGTTCTTATACTTGTATGTTGAATTGGCTAAGGAGTTTATATTTAAGTAATTTGCACGTTATTTTTGTTATTATTCAATAAAATTGCATCATTTTAATATATATATTTTAACTTATTTTTATTTAGAAATTAAAGTTCCCTAATACTAGTTAACTTATGGCAATAACTTTTTGTAATAATTGATATATCCTTAAGCGGCCATATGGATGGTGTTAATATTAGATAATTAGTGTAATATTTTTTAAATTGAGTAGATGAAGATGTTTGGTTGGTTTGTAAAAAATTATTCTTGAAATATTTTATGATAAACAGTAGCATTTGGTCCCAATTAACTTTACATTGTTAACATTTACAAAACCACAATTCACTCATGTAGACACTTTTGTCTTGCTTTTAAATTTTTGGACGACACTGCCCTTGTTATTGCCATTATTTACAGAAATGTCATTGTACACAGAACTAGCCATCGTCAACCACCGCCGAAGGTAGCCAAAATCCCATAAACCCTAAACCTTGGTAATACAATTTTGTTTCTCATGTTGCCCCTAAATAATTGAGCATTTGGTCCAAATTAACTTATATTTGTTAACATTTACAAAACACACAATTCACTCATGCAAACACTTTTGTTCTTGCTTTATAAATTTTTTGGATGACACTGCCCTTGTTATTGTCATTATTTACAGAAATGTCATTGGACACAGAACTAGCCATCGTCGACCACCGCCAAAGGCTGCCAAAAGTCGCCATAAACCCTAGACCTTGGTAATACAATTTTGTTTCCCACATTGCCCCTAAACAGTTGAGTATTCGGTCCAAATTAACTTTATATTTATTAACATTTACAAAACACACAATTCACTCATGCAGACATTTTTGTTCTCGCTTTTTAAATTTTTTGGACGACACTGCCCTTATTGTTGTCATTATTTACAGAAATGTCATTGTACACAAAACTAGCCACAGTCGACCACTGCCGAAGGCTGCCAAAAGTCGCCATAATGGCATACGACTAACCGCGTATGGCCAACCGTGCGCTGGTGAGGCTTTTTCCAACCATGGATCATATATCCATGGTCGAAAAATGTCAGATCTAGCTATTTCACGACCCGATCTATGGTCGTTTCACAGCCAAAGATATGGCCGTGAAATGGCCACATATCTGACTGTGAAACGGTCGGAATTTCATGGCCAAAGACCTAACCATTTCACGGCCACATCTTAACAGTGAAATAACCAAATCTGTGGCACTGCCGGTGTCACGACCAGATCTGTGGCACTGTCAGCGGTGGTGGTTGGCTACTGACAGTGGCTTGGGGTGGGTAGGGGTGTTTTTGTTAAGTTTAAAATATTTTTGGTTGCCAGGGTGTTTTTGCTAAATTTGAAAAGTAGGGGGTTTAAAGAATTATCCAAAAAATAATAATAAAAAATATTGTTATATTAATATTTAAAAAGGAGTCCAATTTAGTAATCTATATAACATACCCACTCATTTATCCTCCCAACCAAATATATTATTCATCAATTTATTCGAATCAATCAAATACATTTTTTAAACATTCCCAGTGATATTAAAGGTGATCTTTTATTCTGTTAATATAATATCTCCCTATAATAAAACATTATATGATCTAAATGTCCCCTAAAAGTATGCTAGAATGAAAATGGTAATTAATTGGTGTTCAAATAAAAAAAATTATTTTATGGTGAGAATGCTAATTAACCTCTTATATATTCATATTAAATCTTAACAAAAATGCTATATCCATTGAAAAAATTGCACCGAAAAATTGCACCGAAACAGGTGGAGCTCCTTTTCTCTGACAGGAAGCCAAAAATGCTAAAACCAAACAAAACAAAATATACAAAAAAAAAAAAAAATGTCTTTCACGCTTTCCCACAACCAATGTGCTTTTTTGACGCCACTTCCTCTTCTTCATGGCCTTCCATGGCATTTTAGCAGTTAATGGAGAAGAAGAATCAGAAGAAGAAGGGAAAATCACAGGAGGAAATCAACACTTATTAGTAGATGATGACCTCAGAGAAATAGGCAAGAAAGCTGCTTGGAGTGTTAGCTCTTGCAAGCCAGGCAATAGCGTCTCCTCTCTTCGTGATGATAATCTTGATACCTATTGGCAGTAAAACTTCTCTCCACTCTCTCCAATTGCTTTTTAGTTTTATTAAAAAAAACTAATATGTAATGGACGCCCGTCCATTCCTTATGGACGGGCGTCCATTACACAATGGACGGCCGTCNGGGGGGGATCTATTATTTAAACATACCCTTGATAATACAATTTTTTTTCCTACGTTGCCCCTAAACAGTTGAGTATTTGGTCCAAATTAACCTTATATTTGTTTAACATTTACAAAACACCCAATTCTATCATGCAGACACTTTTGTTCTCGCTTTTTAAATTTTTCAGATGACACTACCCTTGTTATTGTCATTATTTACAGAAATGCCATTGTACACAGAACTAGCCATCATCAACCGTCGCCGAAGGCCAAGAAAAGTCGTCATAATGGCGTACGATCGACCGTATATGGCCGGTCGTGCGCAAGTGAGGCTTTTTCCTCGAAAAAGGTCAGATCTGGCTATTTCACAAACCGATCTATGGCCGTTTCACAACCAAAGATGTGGTCGTGAAATGGCCACATATCTGACTATGAAACGGCTAGGTCTTTGACCGTGAAACGGCCGGCATTTTATGGCTAAAGACCTAGCCATTTCATGGCTACATCTTTGGCCGTGAAACAACCAAATCTATAGCACTGCCAGCGTCACGGCCAGATTTGTGGCACTGTCAGCGGTGATGGTTGGCTACCGATAGTGACTTGCGGTGGGTAGGGGTGTTTTTGTTAAGTTTAAAACATTTTTGTTAGCTATGGTGTTTTTGCTAAATTTGAAAAGTAGGGGGTTTAAAGAATTATTCAAAAAATAATAATAATAAATATTATTATATTAATATTTAAAAATGAGGGCAATTTAATAATCTATATAACATACCCACTCATTTATCATCTCAATCAAACATATTATTTACTAATTTATTCGAACCAACTAAATATATTTTTTAAACATTCTTAGTGATATTAAAGGTGCTCTTTTATTCTATTAATATAATATCCTCCCATAATAACATATTATATGATCCAAACGCCCCTAAAATTATGTTAAAATGAAAATGGTAATTAATTGGTGTTCAAATAAAAAAAAAATTTTATTCTATGGTAAGAATGCTAATTAACCTCTTATATATTGATATTAAATCTTAAAAATCGATCCATTGAAAAAAGGATACACTTTGAATTTTGCACGAAATGCAATCGTTTCGTTCAAGACATGATTAATCAGTACGTTTTATTCCTTTAATTAATAATTAAAATATTTCAAAAAAAAATTAACTGAACAAAATGTAAAATAAACTGAAAATGCTTAATATATAGAAACGTTTATTTATAATCGATTGAATTAAGATTAGGGATACTTTTATTTCTCTCAATAGAAGCCATTAGCAGAGAATTAAACAGTAGCTATTGAATGCATGGTAGTCATCAACCATTATGAATTCCATCTCAGTAACAAGTTGAAACTCAGCTGTTCTGGCAGCGGCCGTGGCCATGATATATACACACAGCGGTGCAATCTGAATATTTAGTACATGATTGTGCTTCCACTCCCAATGGAAAACCTCTCAGAAACATTCGTTTAGAATACATATAGCTTGATTTAAAAGCTTAAACTATAAAACATTTTTTTAGTCGGACTTTAATCGATAAATAACTAATTAGACAAGAGAGGATGATTACCTGAAGATGCAATGATTAATAAGACCAGGAAGCAAGCCAATTTGAGAGATTTTCTCCATTTTTTGTAGTGCATGCTGTATTAAAGAGATAGAAGTGGTATATATAGCTTCTGCCATGGCTATATGCAGTGCGAACTGAATTTGTTATTCTAATTTCTTAATTGGAAATCAGGATAATACCATAAGATTTTGTTTATAGCTACTTCTATTCTTAAATTAATTAACAAATCTTATAGTGATTGTACGTCATTAATAACATATTTTATTTTGGATTATCATCATTCTCTCTTAAAATAAGAAAAAAAGGAATTCATTAGTGAGAGAAGATGAAATAGTAAGCAACAAAGAGACTGCTTTAAATGAATAAGAAAAGTGAAGAATATTGAGAAAAAAAAATGTTGATATTTCATTAAATACAATTACTTCTAATAAAATATTGAGTATGGTCTTCGACCATTCAATGTACGTAATTATATAGGGTCACAATTAAATGTCAAAAATAGTATAAAACAACAATAGTGTATTCTTGATTATTATTTTTCATTCCTCTCGATTGGTTAAGAAAAAAAAGCTGATACAGGGAACCAAGGGTTAACCGGTTCCTACACAAGGCAGCGCGTTCAACGGAGCTAAAACGAAGACCAGACAAACAATAGGATGGAAGCCACTAAGGATTTACGGCTTAATGAATGGCCACAAAAGACGGTGAACCCACAAAGGATTCTAGTTTTAGAGACCACAAAGGTTTCTGAAAATATTCTCTGTATATTTCTTCAAAAGCTGCATTTAGAATGTGAAAAGCGCCCTTATATAGGCATACAAAACCCCAACAGAAATCTGACACTTGCCCTAAATCTTATCAACTTTAATGACAAGTGTCCCTACTTTTTAAATCCCTACATACACGTCTACTATTCTAGAATAATGCAAGATAAAACATTTACACATATTTTCTCTAAGTTATTCACTTCGTTAGTCGACCTCATTCAACTCTTTATAGCTCACAGGTCGCTTCTTAATCAGATCGTTGTAATGACATGTCATGATGCTCCTGTGTCATTACCCCCTTCTTGAAAGAGATTCGACCTTGAATCAACGTTGTGTTCTTCTGTTTGCTCTTCGACGCTCTCTTCTCGGTATGGTGATAAATTGGACACATTGAAGTTACCTGAGACTCCATAGTTACCTAGTAGCTCAATCTTGTAAGTATTGTCATTGATCTTTTTGAGCACTCTGAAAAGTCCATTAGCTTGCGGCTACAACTTACCAAATCTCCTAGCTAGAAATCTTTCCTTCCTCAAATGAATCCAATCCAAGTCCCCAGGTCGAAACACCACTTTCTTGCGATGACGATAGATGCCTTCTGCTTATAGATCTCATTCTATTTTGTGATACGTTGCTTCACTTGGGCATGCAGATCCTTGATCATCTCGGCCTGGTCTTCTCCATCTGAACTGTAGTAATGTAGAACCGGTAATCCCCCTAAGTTAAGGGGCGTAGATGGATTCCTCCCATTGAGGACCTCAAATGAACTCTTCTTCATGGTTCGGTTGGGCAATCTATTGTATGCAAACTCAGCTTATGGCAACACCAAATCCTACTGTTGTGAACTATCACCAAGTAAACTTCTCAATAAATTGCAAACTCTGATTATCAACCTCTGTTTGTCCATTTTTCTGGGGATGATGAGATGAACTGAAATGTAACTTCATCCCCATCTTTTGCCACATTGTCCTCCAGAAATGACTCACAAACTTCATATCATGATCTAAAGTAAGCGATCTTGGAAATCCGTGCAAACGAACGACCTCTTGTCGGAATAACCTCGCGATCTGTTATGCATCAAAGGTCTGGTTACATAGAATGAAATGTGCCATCTTGGAAAAACGATCTACCACCACCATGATCGAGTCTTTTTTCCTCAATGTCCTTGACAATCCCGGTACAAAATCTAAACTTAGATCTTCCTAAGGTGCCATTGGTGTGCTGTTGCAGACAACCTAAATTAAAATCTAAGAATACATGTAGTAGTGTAAGTAAGGATCGTTCCCACAGAGAGTGTCTAGCCTAGTTTTATGCTACGTGAACAAGGATATGGGGGATTTGAGTATAATGAAAACAATTTTAGGAAAAACAACTAAGGGACAATTCAAATTAAATTATCGAAATCAATCAAAAGAACAAACCTTGGTCTAAGTCAACATCCACCATCGGAATTTTACAACTGATCATCGATGCAAGTATATATCAATTCACACTTTGAATATTCACCGTTGGAACTATTTTCCTATCTCTCCTTAGTTGTAGTTAATTAGGAAACAAGTGATCTAATTAATCTTACTACTAAACAACTCAAGACAAGTGCTAAAGGTTTAATCTAGTAGCAGCCTCAAGAACTAGAGAGATCGATGAAGCTGAACAACACAAACATAAGCGGTTGTATTTAATTTAGTTGAGCATTCTTCTTAAGATTTAATAATTCCTAACGCAGCAAATTCTTAAATCTTTGTTACTTACAAATTAGAGGGATCAAACAATTACGGATTTGATATCTAATTTAGCGATAGATTGCAACAAATAATAAACTAGTATGCCTCCTAGTAATTAAATGAGACGATCATGAAAATAGGCATAGAAGAACATCCAATACTCAAAGCATATGTTAAACACTAAAAACATATTAGATCTCACAATTTTATTGATTTCGAGGCCTCCGTTTCCTTTGACCAAGTTATGAAAATTTAGCCGCCCATGGCCATCATGAAAACTCAAAGGAGAAGTTCAAGAAGAGGGGAAGGAGAGGCGTGTATAGTCTATTCCCATCTGATCTCTCTCCCCCTCTTAAAAATATCTAATTCAAGTCTTTGAATTCTCCTCAATCTCCTAAAATATTCTAAGTTTTATCCTAAAATAACATTTATCCAAATCTGATTAATTAAAAATAAAATAAAGTCCTAATATAACTAGGAAATTGGTGTTTCCAGCTGTAACTTTTGTGGACTAGATCTTCAAAACTTCCAATAATAAACCGCAGATTTGAATTGCATGATAAGGCCGAATGTTCCAGAACGTCAGCAGTACAGGTGTGTCAATTTCAAGCCCGATTAAAGCCTCGATGTAGCTAGTATATCTCCAAACTCAAAACATGAAAGTTGTAGATCTCTTTCTTAGTATTCCACATCATTTTGAATCATCTCAATCGGAGCTCAGATGAGAGAGTTATGCCCAGATTATGAAGTAATGTCAAAACTGTCTGAAATTACCTAATTAGTTTCGTTTTGCATTTAACGCCTCTGTTTGCATCCTAAATCAAAATAAAATAATAATGAGTACATTTAGGCACCAAATAAGTATAAAATACTAGACATTAAGGGGGGGAAGTATGACATTTTGCATTCTCATCAGCCATATGAACTGGTAAAGGCGTGTATAGCCCGCTATTGGTGCTTTAAGTGTTCACTAGTCGGCCTGTCCGACATCGCTCGACTTATCTCATCACATCTTTGTCCATGCAAGGCCAAAAGAAGTGCTTGCTGATCAAAGTCATCATCTTGTCTTTCCCAAAGTGACTAGCTAGACCTCCCCCATGAGTCTCCTCAATGATTGCTCCCCTCAACGAACAGTCGGGAATGCAAAGCTTGTTTCCCTTGAAGAGATAACCTTCCTAAATCATGAACTGCTAATAAGGTCGCTCTTGACATTTCTCCCAAATCTCTCCAAAATAAGGATCATTGTGATACAGTCCCTGAAACTCTTCAAACTCTGTTGAACTTCCATAATTGCAAGCAAAGTATGTCTCCGACTCAAAGCATCTACAACTTTGTTTAGTACTCTGGACTGATGTTTGATAGCAAATGTGAAAGCCTATAGAAATTCTACCCACTTCACATGCCTTAAATTGAGCTTGTGTTGCCTGTTACTATACTTCAACGATTCCTGATCAGAATGTAGCACGAACTCTTTGGCATACAAGTAGTGCCTCTAATGTTCTAAGCTTCTCACAATCGCGTAGAACTCTTTATCATAGGTTGAGTACCTTCTCCTCACATTATTCAACTTCTTGCTAAAAAATACTCCCCTTATTCCCACTCCTGCAGCGTCGCAATGTACTTTGAATACCTCTTTGAAGTCTAGCAATGCGAGCACTAGTGCTGTCACCTTTTTCTTTAACAACTCAAAAGCTTTTTCAGCCCCTCTGGTCCACTCAAATTTTTCACCCTTCAACATTCGGTGATTGGCATGATAATTGTATTAAAATTGCAAATAAATTGTCTATAAAACAATGCCAACCCGTGAAATCCTCTAATGTCATGGATACTCTTCAGAACTAGCCAACTTAAGATCACCTTGACCTTAGCTTCATCCATTATAATTCCTTCTGCGGACACTACATACCCTAGAAATGTTACCTCAATAGAATATAATTGACACCTTTTTAGATTTGCGAACAACCTTTCCTTTTGTACTCTCAAACACTTTCTTCAGATGCTCCAAGTGTTGTTCCAAGTTATCGCTATATATGAGAATGTCGTCGAAAGACACAACTATGAATTTCTCAATGTAAGCTCGAAAAACCTAATTCATCAACCTCATAAATGTGCTCGATGTATTCAACAAACCAAATGGCATGACCATCCACTCGTACAACCCATCTCACGTTTTGAACATGGTCTTCCATTCATTACTAGGTTTCACCCTAATCTGATGATAACCACTTCGTAGATCAATCTTTGAAAAGACAATGGCTCCATGTAACAAATCTATCAAGTCATCAAACCTTGGTGACTTGGTTTCACCCTAATCTGATGATAACCACTTCGTAGATCAATCTTTGAAAAGACAATGGCTCCATGTAACAAATCTATCAAGTCATCAAACCTTGGAATGAGGAATTGATACTTGATCATTATCTTGTTGACAGCTCAACCGTCAATACACATTCTCCATGAGCCATCTTTCTTGGGTACTAATAGTGCGGGCACTGCACATGGGTTCATACTCTCCTTGATAACTCCTTTAACGAGCAATTATGGAACTTGCTTCTTGAGCTCGTCATGCTCCTTAGGACATATACAATAAGCAGCCTTGTTAGGAATTATTGCTCTCAACACAAAATCAATATAGTGTTGGATGTCACGCATTGGCAACAAACATGTTGGCATCTCCTTGAGAATCATATCATTGAATTCCTCTAACACTAGTCACACTTGTTCTGGCACTTTAAACTGTCACTCTCTTCAATAACGAACAAAGCAAGAACCTCTACTCTACTGTCAATCTATTCTACTACATCAGCCTTTGAAAAATAATGGTTTTCTTGCAAATCTCCAACATGCTTCAAATCTACTAGCGCTAGAGTAATCTTCTTTCCATCCTTTTTCAACGAATAAGTATTCTTTTAACCATTATGCATAGCCCAACGATCATATTGCCACGGTCTCCCTAAACAAATGCAGGATGCATCCATTGGAACAACGTCACACTAGACCTCGTCTTCATAACTCTTTCCGATTGAAAATTTTACAAGGCACCTCTAGTTGACTCATAATTCGTTACCCTTCTTAAACCATGAAAGTTTATACAGCCTCAGGTGATCCTATGTCTACAAACTCAACTTATCAATCATAGTTGATGTGATCACGTTCTTGCAACTTCCTTCACCAATGATAATGTTGCATAGAGGTGTTCACGAGTCGAGCCGAGCCGAGTTTTCGACTTAACGAGCTTAGCTAGTGAAATGGGGTTAAGAAACAAGTCGAGCCTCAGATTCTATGGCTTGGCTTGGCTCATAATGAATTTGAGAGTATTTCGAGCCAAGTTCAAGCCGACTCGCAAGCCAGCTCTAGAAAATTCTATTTTATTTTTTTTAGAGTCTGCCCTTTTTCTTATTTTCCTTTAATTTTTTTTCTTTCTTCTAAACTGCCATTTTTTTTTTTTTTTTGTTTTTCTTTCTTATTATTTATTATTATTATTATTTTTTTTTTGGCGTCTGCCCTTTTTCTTATTTTCCTTGAAACTGTGATTTTTTTCAAGTTTGTCACTGAATTTCCCTTCCCTTTTAAGTTGTGATATGAAGTGTATTTTACTATAATTGTTTGATTCTCAAAATCTTTACTATTTTCAGCTGACATCTAACTTAAAAACTGAAAATTAAAGCTGATTTTGCTTCCGAAAGCTTTAAAATTACTTGCCTTTTGATGTTTGACTCTCATTTTTGCCATCCTCAGACAACTTCTCAGTCCCACAGATTGCAATTTTTTTCTTCTCATGTCCTCATACATCACCCAACAATTAAACCTACTTAAAATAAACATTAAATGAAATGCTACTGGTACATACAATTTATCATTCAACATACTGTATGTACCACAAATTAAGTTAAGTGAACTAAAGGTTTTTTGTTTAGTTCACTTGACTTAATTAAGTTTTCGTCACAATAAAATGGGGGGGTTAGCATAACTATAGATCAAATGACATCCCCAACCATCAAAAAATATATATAACAGCAAAGTAAAATATATAAATTGTCGAATGACTGGAATCCTCAAAAAATAATTGGCTGTATGTTCTTTGTAGCCCCACTCCTCCTACAAACAAATTAATGTGAAACATATTAAGTACAATTGTCATTTTATATAAACCGTAAAGATGAAAATGCAAACCTGAACACAAGACTAATAAATATAGACCTGCAGAATCCTACTGCCACAGCCAATAACTCATGGGTGAATCAACCAATCTACTGATTCCCATCACCTAACAGGATAGGAAGCTGAATTGCCAAGTGATCCTCCTCTTTCTAAGATGAGAAAGAGATAAAAATAAATTATAGGTTAGAATAAAGTAATTTTAAATATTGAATTTAACAAAAAAATATAATCAATGGAACTTACTTTGCACCCTTTCTTCACTCCATTCAAAGTGCGACACCAGTCACATCCATATAACAACATCTCCACTGTAGCTGGTGACAAAGAAGCTTGATAGCTATCAATAACCCTACTCCCAGCACTGAATGCAAACTCTGAAGCAACCGTAGTGATCAGGATGGCTAGTATCTCACGAGCCATTGTAGACAATATAGGGTACTTGGTTGAATTTGCCTTCGACCACTGTAAGGCATCGAATGAGTCATGATCCCCCACACACTAATGGCATCCCTCTCACTAATAATAGTCCAACTCATACTTACCAGGCTCAACAGTTTCAACCACGTCCATAAAACTTCTAAAATCATCCCAAGCCTAGGCTCCCTCAACCGTAGCCACCTCACCAATAGCTCTATGTCCATCCCCTTCTGATGTAGAAGCACGGGCGATAGTCACACCTTGATTAGCTTGAACATACTCCTCATATAACTCATACAATGCATCCCGGACAGTCATCGTATTTGGCTGCGCTTCTGCCTCAGAATACATCTTAGGGAATGCCCACTGAATAACCCTCATTTTCAACCGAGGATCCAATACAGCAGCCACAGACATCAACACATTACATTCCCCCTAATATTTATCAAACTTCTCTTTCATTTTCCTAACCATTACTCTAATAAAATCATCTTCAGATTCACTTTTACTATCCAACATATATTTCACTACACACACCTCTTTCAAGAATAAATTAGACGTCGGATAATCACTTCCTGAAATGAGTTTCGTTGAACCACTGAATACTTTTAAAATGTCGCAGACTTTCTCCACTTTCTCCCAATCCTCGTCACTTGGATTATTAAAAAAATTGATATCCCTCTCTTTCAATCTTTAAAAAACCTTTTTGAAATTAATTGTCATTGCCAACATTTCATAGGTAGAATTCCACCTTGTTTTACAATAGAGAATAAGTTTCTGATACAGCAATTTAAGTTGTTGAACAATCTCAGAAAATACCTTAAGCCTACTTTCTGACTTGTTGATATACAACACACTCTCATGGATGTCGTCAATTATGTGCCTAATTTGATAAAGTTCATCTTGAACAATCAAGTTCAAGATGTGTGCACAACATCTTACATGAAATAGTTTGCCTCCGCAAAGGAGTTTCCCCAAAACTTCAAAATTTTCCCTCAAAACCTTAATCGCAACATCATTACTTGAAGCATTATCCACAGAAATAGTATATACCTTATTTTCAATTCCCCATCCCATTAAGCACTTGAAAATGTCGTCCGCAATCACAATACCAGTTTGGGGAGGAGCTAGACGAACAAAGCTGAGGATACGTCTATTTATCCTCCAAGTACTACCTATCCAATGCCGGTCAACACCATATATTCCATCTTTTGATTCCCTGAATTCCATAAGTCTTTAGTCAAACTAATTTTTGTCACACTCTTCAACAAAGTCTTCAATTTGGCCTTCTCACTTTCATATACCTTCATACAATCTTTTTTACAAGTATGGCAGGAAACCGAAGTCCATCCAGGAATCCCACACTTCATCATATTGTTCAAGCCCTCTTCCTCCACAACTGTAAATGGATGCTCATGCGTAAACACCCAATGGGTGATAAGTTCCCTCATTTTCAACATGTCAAACTTCCCACTTAAACCTAGCAAAATAGTAGTTGCAATATCATTACCGGCACTCGGAAAACTAATATGTTGTTGCCTCATGGAAGATTTTCTCCTTAAACCCCGGCTTAAATGTTTATTAAACTGGGTGGTGCTTCCGGTGGCATTAATACACAGCTTTATTTTACAATGAATACACTCTACGTTTTTGGTACCATTAGGGAGTACTACCTCCTTGAACTTCGTCCATACCACTGATGTCTTCACTCTTGTTTTCTTATGAATTGGATTTTCATTCTCATCACCATTATCCAGGTTACTAATATTTTGCTCTGTATTTGTTGTGGTTGCATTCAAGTTAAGGTTACCGCCTGGTGTATTGGTAATTATATCTTGTATTGTAGGGGTGCTTGAGGAAGTACCTTCCATTTACAAACCTATAAATGAAAAAAAAAAAAATATATATATCAATAAGTCATATCGTAATAATGGATAATGGTGGATCAAAATACTACAAAAAGCAATAAATCATATGAGAGAATTTAGTCACAAAATCTAGACTGAGAGGTAGAATTCAACTAACTTAGTTTAACTTCAAGTAAAGTTAATGCAGTTTCACTTGCTTAAATACAAAGGCATCAATTTGAGCAATATGACTTTCTTTCATTAAAAGGCAGCTCTAATTATAATTAATTTTTCGTGTTCATCGTTTTTACCATTCAACAATTTTAATTCCTCAACTCTGTTTAGTCTAAGGAGGACTAACATGATTACTAGACCCACCTTTGAAAAGATTCTTTAGAGATTTATAAACCTAAGTTAGTTGGAAAGAGATTTATAAACCATCAGATTTATAAATCTCTTTCCAACTTTTTAGTCCAAGATTTCTCCCCCTAACATGCCAAATAATTTTATATTTTATAGTTATACTTTTCAAACTATCCTTTCGGAGACTTTGCAGGAGCACCAGAAAACTTTCTTTTTCATTCTAAACATTATCATCCATGATATTATGCTAATAATTGATAGAAAATTAAGAAACAAAACTCAATTTAATGAATAATAATAATAATAATAATAATAAAGATATCCCTGTGATTTCTACGAGTGCTTAACGAAGGCATGCATTATAGATTAATATAGTTAACCAATACTATATATATGTCAATTCAAATGCCCTTTACCCTTTTGCAATTTTACATTACACTGCCCTTTACCCTTTTGCCATTTTACGTTACACTTCCCTTTATCCTTTTGCCATTTTACATTACACTGCCATTTATCCTTTTGCCATTTTACATTACACTGCCATTTATCCTTTTGCCATTTTACATTACACTGCCCTTTACCCTTTTACCATTTTACATTACACTGCCCTTACCCTTTTGCAATTTAGGCATCATTGCCCTTTACCCTTTTGCAATTTAATATATAACAAAGCCCCCTGTCCCCACCACCAATTGCAGAACCACAACCACAAACAAATTTATAAATTGCCCTTTTGCTATTTACTGCAAAACAAATCCCCACAAGTAGAAGTCCACAACCACAGTCCACAAACAAATTAACAAACTCCTTTGCAATTTCAATTTTGTCCCGCAAGTACACAACACAACCACAACCACAAACAATAACAAATTCAGTAAAGCAATTTAAACAAACAATGAAACAAATTGGCCTACACAGCAAACTGCTCTTCACAGACAGTACACAAACATTAACCAAGAATCCAGGATACCAAATCAAGGGCTCAACGATTCTTGTATGGGTTTCACAGCAACACCACGATGGTCAACGACCACAACATGGCAGACTGTTCTTCCCTGAATTGTTTCACCAGAAAAAGCCCCCTGTTACAGACAAACAATTTGCGAAAAACTAGCTTAAAATTCCATTGACATCGTTCACAAAAATCAATCACAGATGGACCCTAAACCCTAGACCCTAAACCTTAAACCCTAGACCCTAAACCCTAAACCCTAAACCCTAACCCCCTAAACCCCTAAACCCTAAACCCTAAACCCTTGACCCCTAACCCCTAACCCCTAAACCCTAACCCCTGACCCCTGACCCCTGAACCCTGACCCTTGAACCCTGAACCCTAGACCCTAGACCCTGAACCCTGAACCCTAGACCCTAAACCCTAGACCCTGAACCCTGAACCCTAGACCCTAGACCCTAGACCCTAGACCCTAGACCCCTAGAACCTAGACCCTAGACCCCTAGACCCCAAACCCTAGACCCTTAGACCCTTAGACCCCTAGACCCTAAACCCTAGACCCTAGACCCTAGACCTTAGACCCCTAGACCCTAGACCCTAGACCCCTAGACCCTAAACCCTAGACCCTAGACCCTAGACCTCTAAACCCTAGGCCCGAGGCCCTAGACCATAGACCCTAGACCCTAGACCCTAAACCCTAGACCCTAGACCCCAAACCCCAAACCTAAACCCTAAACCCTAAACCCTAAATCCTAAACCCCAAACCCTAAACCCAAAACCCTAAACCCTAAACCCAAAACCCTAAACCCCAAACCCTAAACCTAAGACCCTAGACCCTAAACCCTAGACCCTAAACCCTAAACCCTAGACCCTAAACCTAAAACCCTAGACCCTAGACCCTAGACCTTAGACCCTAAACCCTAGACCTTAGACCCTAGACCCTAGACCCAAAACCCTATACCTTAGACCCTAGACCCTAAACCCCAAACCCAAAACCCTAGACCTTAGACCCTAGACCCTAAACCCCAAACCCAAAACCCTAACCCCAAAACCCCAAACCCAAAACCCTAGACAAGCAACAACAACCGAAGAACAAAGCCAAAACAAACAACCTTACCCCTAGAAATCGATGGTCAATGGTGTCACAGATGGCTTTCACGGTGAACAGAGAAACAGAAATGAATCATCAACTAGGCGTAAATGAATACACCCTGTGCTTTATATAATCTCTCCCACGGTCGACGGTGTCGTAGATCCCTTTCACCGTGAAAAGAGAAATGCAAAGAAATCACGATGAACAGAGAAATGCAAAGAAATGCGACGAAAATCCGATGAAGAATATGGTATCTAACGACGAAAATCCGACTGGAAGTTGTGTTGATGACGACAACGAAAATCATGACTTTGGGATGACTTTTATAGCAAGTGTTCATCTGTCGACGATAATCAATGACTTAGGGATTTTAATAACGGGGGCCATTTTGTTATTTTTTAAAACTTGTGCTGCATAATTTTCAATTCAATCCCATTACTTCAGAACTCAGCTCATTCTATCTCATGAACCGAGCCGAGTTGAGCTAGCTCATTATCAGATTAATTGAGTCGTTAATGAGCTGAACTCGAGCCAAGTCGAGCCAGCTCGCGAGTGGCTTGGTTAGTTAAGCACTCCTAATGTTGCACACTTTACCATATGTTGTGCACCTCGTGTGAAAGATATTATTGCAAAGCTAAGAATCACCTTTGCCCACGACCTTTACATTTAACGTCTTTCTAATGGCCAAACATTCTCCCTGATCGCCATAAACGATATCTCCCTCTTTTGACTCTTCTAACACGTTCTCCTCATAGATCGGTTCACCATTTTCTTCTTCGGTTAGAGTAACAACTTGTCTATTCGGATAGCTCGCTGTAAAATGCCCGATACCTTGACATCTGTAACATCACTTGCCTTTATAGCTCAACTCTTCCACTTGCTTTCCTTTATCAATAAGCTTACACTTGTCCTTGAAATTCTGCTTAGTGTTCTTCTGTGTGCTTGAGCCCTCGCTTTAAACAAACTTCTTTTGATAATGCAAAAAGTTCACATTTCTTGTTTTCAACTGTTTTCCCACTCTCATCGCTCAACGACAAACATCGTTGTACCCATAGTACTGCTGTTGATACACTACATCAGATACTTCATATCGCAAACCTCTTAAAAACCTTACGACTATTTGTTCGTCTTCCTCCACAACATCGCTTCGCATTCTCATTCAATCAAACTCAGCATTATTGTCTTCCACTGAAAAACTACCTTACGACAGGTTGTGATACTCAATATAAGCCTCTTGCTTGTAGTGCTCGGGCACAAACTTACGCATTAGCAGTTTCTTCATCTTTTCCCACGTCGCAATCTTATGTTTTCGTTCTCAAGCTCTCTTCTTCTTAACATGTTCCCACATATAGAAGCATGTTTCCTCAAGCGAATAGCGACCACCTTTACCTTCTATTCGTCTGTGAACTCTTTAATATCAAAGGCTTTCTTGACTATATGCAACCAACCTAAAGTCATCTAGGCGTGCTTTCCCATCGAAGTTTGGAATCTCCACCTTCATACCAACGTTTGTCGACGACCTCCCTCACCTTGGTTCATTCCTATTACCCCTCTCACTTAATGACTCTTCGAATGGTTATCATGCTCATCATTCTCACCACCACTTTTAGTTGCCTCATCTGACCCATTCAGATGATTCTCGTCAGTTGAGTCCTCCAACCATAAAACAGTTTGTTGGAGCTGCTCATTTTGCAGCTGGATTTCTTGAAGCAATCTCCTCAACTTGTCATTTTTTATATCTCTTAACTCTCTCTGATTGGCACAAGCGTCATCCTCTAACTCTGTACTACAGCCTCTTCCCCGACTGTTGTGTCTTCCATGGTCACGGACATTACTGGTTTCTACCATTTTCACAACTTAACACGCAACTCACTCTTTGAACTCAAAACAGAACAAAAGAACTTGTTTTAACCGAAAATCTCTCCTGGAACCAGAACTTGCTCTGATACCAAGATTGATTTAGGGAACTAGGGGTTAACCCATTCTTGCACAAGGTGGCACATTTAGCAGAGCTAAAACGAAGACTGAACAAACAATAAGATAAATGCCCACTAAGGATAGCGTAAACCCACTAAGGATTTACAGCTTGATGAACACCCATAAAGGACAGTGAATCCACAAAGGATTCTAGTTTTAGAGACCACAAAGGTTTATGAAAATATTCTCTGTATATTTCTTCAAAAGTTGCATTTACAATGTGAAAAATGCCCCTATATAGGCGCACAAAACCCTAATAGAAATCTGACACTTGCCCTAAATCTTATCAACTTTAATGACAAGTGTCCCAACCTTTTAAATCCCTACATACACGTGTACTATTTTAGAATAAAGCAAGATAAAACATTTACTTGTATTTTCTCTAAGTTATTCACTTTGCTAGTTGACCTCATTCATCTCTTTATACCTCGCAAGTTGCTTCTTGTTCAGATTGATGATGTTGTAATGACCTATCACGATGCTCCCCTGTCAAAAGCTATGATCATATGTACTTGTGAATTAATATTAAAAATAATCAAAGTTTTTTTACAATTAAATTCCACACACAAATTACCAAATCATTAGCTTTAATTTCAAATTAATATTTTCTATTTTAATTCCAAAATATGTGTCAAACCCTAGCTAACACGTGAAAATCTTTATTGCATGTGTTAGGTTTCTAGAGAGAAAGACAAATAATGAATTTTTATATTCAAATGTGTATTTTCCAATGTACATGAGTGTTAGAGATCTTCATCAGATGTTGTCACCTCTCTCTCACCAGATTGAAGTGGTTCAATTGCAACAGCTTCAACAACCTCCAATTCTATTTTATCTCCACAAATCTTCTCTAATTAGTTTTTAACAGTTGTTGTATTAATTATTCAAAAGTTTCTTTTATTTCTTCCTTGTATTTAGGCATCTTTGTTTTACTAAAAAAAGTCCAGGTCTCATGTGTATATATACCAACCTTGTTAAGCAAATATATGTTCAATAGTTTAGACCTTTTCTTCCTATTATGGTATCAGAGCTACTTCCTCTAACGAGTGAGATCCTTCTTTCGTTCTTCTTTCCTGTCTTTTGTTTTTTAATTCAAATGGCCTCCAACATTGCTCCAAGTAATCTGTCAACAATTGCTTTTGTTCCTTCCATTTCTGCTCACAATTTAATAATGATAAATGCTGCTGCTCAGTTACCTCTAAAGTTTCACCAATCGCAACTATTTTTCCTGGAAAGCTCAATTCAATGCCCTTTTCTTTGGTTTGGATCTTCTAGGATATCTTGATGGCACTTTCCCATGTCCCTCTCCAACAGTGAACCAAAATGATCAGTCTTTCCCAACCCAGATTATCTTCCATGGCGTCGACAAGACTAACAAACTCTTCATGCGATTCTTGTGTCTCTGAGTGAAGCAGTCATACCTTTAGTTTCTTCTGTAACAACTAGTCATGAAGCCTGGACTCATCTCTCTTGTCTCTATGCCAAGAGATCTACCACTCACATGATTCATCTCAAGGATAAACTCACTATGATTAATCATGGTTCAATCTCTCTTTGTTACTGACTTTCTTGTCTCCATCAAACAAATTACAAATGAACTCACTGCTTTTGGTGCTCCCCTAATGATGTCGACCTTCTTGTCTATGCAACCCATGGTTTTGATCCTACTTACAA
Organism: Pistacia vera; assembly: GCF_008641045.1. Taxonomy (NCBI): domain Eukaryota; kingdom Viridiplantae; phylum Streptophyta; class Magnoliopsida; order Sapindales; family Anacardiaceae; genus Pistacia; species Pistacia vera. The sequence goes on along the minus strand of NW_022196673.1, from coordinate 268,680 downwards.
GGAACTCATTAGTGTCCTACAAACTCGAGATTTTGTTGTTCCGTTCAAAGAATTGTTTGATAAGATTATTGATCATAAGACCTTCCTTCTTCACAATGATAGAAAAAATTATGATCCTAACCCAACCACAACTTATTTAGCCAAACATTCCCCTTCCTCTTACCAAACTCCAAAGCACAACTTTCCTTCCCTAGAGCTTGGCCTCATTCCTACTCCTGTTGTTGCCCACAAAAAGTACAAAACTAACCCCTCCTCGTCACCATAGTTTGTATGTCAATTCTGCATGCCAAACAATGCTTCAAGCTTTTTCCTCAACTTCGCTCTTCTTGTCCATCTGCCAATCATGTCACAACATTCCCATTTGCTTAATCTTTGTGGATAGTTGATTCTGGTGCATCACACCACATTACCTCTCAGATGTCAAACTTGTCTCTTCATCAAGCATAGCGAAGGTCCTGATGACATTCAAATTGGTGATGGTTCAAGTTTAAAAATTACTCATATTGGATCTATTTCATTTCCTCCTTCTTTCAATCTTTCACATGTTTTATGTGTGTCACTTATTAAACAAAATTTAATATTTGTTTCCAAATTTTATTGCTCCAATCAAACCTCTACTGAACTTTTTCCTTCTTATTTTGTTGTCAAGGATTTATGTACAGGGACTCATCTACTCTGCAGAAAGAATCAACATGATCTTTATGATTAGCCGATGGCAGAAGATGCAAATAATAGCCCGACAGTGGCTTTCTCTACCGATGTAACTACTTCTACATCTCCAAGAATTTGGCATGGGCATCTTGGTTATCCATTTTTAAAAATAATAAAATATATGGTTAAGTATGATTCAATGCCATTTTCCTGTTTTATTCCTCCTAAATTTATGTGTCAATCTTGTTTGTGCAATAAAAGCCAATGTGTACCGTTGGCGAACCTACTTTGGAAAGTTGAGGACCTCTTGATTTGATTTACACTAACATTTAGGGACCCTTTCTTGTTCAATCCATTAATGGTTTTTATTATTACATTATTTTTGTGATCATTTCACTAATTATGTTTGGCTCTATCCTTTGTGTCTCAATTCTGATGTGTTCACCATTTTTTGCCAATATAAAGATGTGGTTGAAAACTTTCTTAAAAGTTCTATAATCTTTATCTACTCGGATGGTGGCAGAGAATATACTACTCTAAAAGATTTTTGTAAGCACAATGGAAATACAACATCTTAAGACACCACCTCACACACCACAACTCTATGGCACTACTGAAAGATGTCATAAACACATTGTCGACAATGGTCTAAGTCTCTTTTATCAAGCAAAACTCCCTCCCAAATATTGGTCTTATGCTTTTCAAACTTTTGTTTATATAATTAATCAGGTTCCTAGTCCTTAATAGATTTTGCTCCCCCCATGAAAAATTATTTAACCGGAAACCAAATTATGATAAACTAAAAGTTTTTGGGTGTCTATGCTTTCCTTGGTTAAAACCGTACAACTCCATAAACTTGAACCCAAATCTTCTCCATGTATTTTTCTTGGTTAGTCTCTTAATCAAAGTGCATATTTTTGTTTGGATATTACCACAAATAAATTTTATACCTTTCGCCATGTTAGGTTTGTTGAAATCGAATTTCCTTTTTTAAATTCCTCTTTGGCTTATTTTTCATCTCTTTCTCCTTTTCTTTATGCTTGGCATATTGTCTTTAACTTTTGTTTCTCCACCCACTACGTTTTTCCTCTTATTGCACAACACTTACCTGTAGAGACCTGTCACAACCGAGGGCTATCCTCTATCATGCCACCTTGGGGTTTTTCCCGTATGCCGGACACATCTAAGGTATTGTCCGCTATGGGTTCTTCTGGCCACGCCTCCTTCGGACCCTCATGACTTTGAGTTGGCCTAATGCTACTCATGTTACTTGGCCAAGGTATAAGCCCAAGGTTCAAGTCGTGGGGGAGATGTTCACAAAGTGGAAAAAAGACCACAAAGCGAAACAAAGCCGTGAGGGTCCAAAGGAGGCGTGGCCAGAAGAACCCATAGCAGACAATACCGTAGACATGTCCGACGTGAGGGAAACCTTTCAACCCAAAGGTGGCAAGATAGATGATAGCCCCCGGTTGTGACAAGACCACCATGGCAGCTCTTTTGCACATTCTGCTGCAGCCTCCCATCATATCTTTGTAGCCTCTTTCTGCTGAGTCAGGTACTTTTACTCATAACTCCTCTCCTCCAGTTCTTTTACTGTAGATCATACTCTTGTCAATTCCTCATCACAACTTCCAGCCCATCCTATGCCACAAAACTCTACCAAATCCCTTCCACAGACTTCCTTTCATTCCATGACTACTCGCTCTAAAAATAACATTTTCAAACCCTGATGTCTCTATCATACAACTATAAATGATCCTCTTCCCGCCTCTGTTGAACCCATTACCTAGGCCATTAAATTTGCTGAATGGCATCACGCCATGTTTGATGAGCTTACAGCACTTCTTCGCAATGGAACATGGGAATTTGTCCCTCATTCTCCTTCTCAAAATGTAGTTGGCTGCAAATGGGTTTTTTGAATTAAACAACACCCTGATGGATCAATCTCCAAGTACAACACCTGTCTCATCGCCAATGGGTTTCACCAATGTCCTGGAATTGATTTTCATGACACTTTTAGTGAGGTTGTTAAACCAACGACTATTAGGGCTCATACTAGCTCTTGTATTGTCCAATGATTGGCCTTTACGTCAATTAGATGTCAACAATGTTTTTCTTCATAGAACAATCTGGAGTAGTCTTTATGCAACAACCGTCTGGCTTTAATGACAAAAACAATCCACACTTTGTTTGCAAATTATGGAAGGCAATTTATGGTCTTAAACAGGCTCCACGAGCATGGTATAATGAGCTCAAGGGATTTTCACTCTCCTATGGATTTGCTGACTCACGCATTGACACCTCGCTTTTCATCTATCATCATAATGTGTATTACTCTTTATTTTTTGGTTTATGTGGATGATTTGATTGTCACCAGCAATAACAACACAACTCGCACATGTTTTTTTGCAAGCATTGGCATCGAGTTTCTTTGTGAAAGACCTTGGCAATCTTCACTATTTTCTTGGTACTAAAGTTCTGCCAACCAACTCTGGGCTTCTCTTAACCCAACACAAGTATATAAGAGACTTATTGGACCGAACAAAAAAGTATGGAGCAAAAGAATGTAGTATGCCTATGTCTTCTACTTAGTCTCTTCAACTGCATGATGGTTTTTCATCCACTGATGCAACCCAATTTTGTCAAGTTCTTGGTGCTCTCCAATATTTTTCCCTCACTCGGCCTAACATATTTTACGCAGTCAACAAACTAACATAATTCATGCACTCTCCAATCGAGACTCATTAGTCAATAGTCGACCGGTTTTATGCTATTTGAAAGCTACCATACATCATGGTCTTTTTCTTAAACATCATCAAAAGCTTTGTATTACGGCTTTTATAGACGTTGATTAGGCGAGCAATCGTGATTATCACACATCCACTTCTGCATACATTGTTTATCTTGGTGGTAATGCAATTTTCTAGTGTTCTAAGAAAAAAAAAAAATCGTTGCCCATTCCTCGATAGAAGCTGAATATTGAGCTTTTGCATTCTATGCTGCTGAGATGCTTTGGCTTAAAAATTTACTTATTGATTTACATGTTAATTGCTTATCGGCTCCACATATTTTTTGTGATAACATTGGTGCCACCTATCTCTCTGTCAATCTTGTCTTTCACTGAAGAATGAAGCACATCTCCATCGACTACCATTTTGTTCGTGACCATATGGCTCAAGGTCTTTCATAGTGTCTCACATCTCATCCAAAGACCAACTAGTTGATGCCTTGACTAATCCCATACCATCTATCACCTTTCACAACTTACACTCTAAGATCAGTGTCTCCAATGGGAGCACCGTCTTATGGGGGCTCATTAGGGGCTCGTTAGAGACTTTTCATCAAATGTTGTCACCTCTCTCTCACCAGACTCAAGTGATTTAGTTGTAGTAGCTTCAACAACCTACGATTCTATATTTTCTCCACAAATCTCCTCTAATTAGTTTTTAACCATTGTTGTATTATTCAAAAGTTTTTCTTATTCTTCCTTGTATTTAGGCATCTCTATCTTACTAAAAGAGTTCAGCTCTCATGTATATATATTTACCAACCTTGTAAATCAAATAGAAGATCAATATTTTAGACCTTCTTTTCCTATTAGTTCTCTATTTATACATTACAATACATGCTAGAATCATGCTAATGGTTGAAATCAAGCTTTGTTTGATTCAAGTCATTGATCAAGTTTTGCTTGATTTTGGCTAACACCCTTGATTTCAGCCATTGATCAAGCTTCGCTTGATTTTGGCTAACTGGATGCTTTAACACCACATCATACCATGTAATTTATGTGTTTAGTTTAGCTCTATGTTAGATAGCATGCTAAATAATTAATTATTAATTTGAGATGTATTACAAGTGCACTGTCATTATTGTGAGAAATAATTTTTTAAAATGGCATTTTTTTTTTTTAATTATTTATACCACCCACGGGAGTGACTTATTTTTTTTCCATATGAAGACAATTATACAAATTAATAATGAATTAGATGACATGGCAATGATAATACAACTAGTTTTCCTCTACACTTTTACAGGGCGGATCCCACCCCTTTTGAGCCTGGGCCTACCCTCAAATTAGGAAAAAAAAAAAAAAAAAAAAAAAAAAAAAAAAAAAACCAATTTTTTCCATGGAAAAGTCTTTCCTCTAATCTCTTCTTATCCGTTGGGATTCTACTTGTCCTTATTAATTTGACCTTTTTGTCCTCCCCCTTTCCCCTAATTTAGTTCATAAAATATACCACACAAATCACTAGTAATTATGATTTTTAATTCTATGAGTGGCCTCATTTCTTCTATACTTACGTTTCTGTCTTTTATCCCTTTATCTAATTAATTACTTAACAAACATCAATTCTCTCTACTAATAAAAGATTTCATGTTGTAACTTACACCCCTTTCTAATAGATATAAAAATTAATAATTTATATAATTATAAACTAATAATCTACTTAATAATTATCATTATCTTTTCCTGATTTTAATAAATTTCAAATGATTATGTTATACTCTTTTCACAAATCTATTCTCTAATTAATGATAATGACGTGACGTAATTAAAAAAATAATCACATTATAATTGAATTTGAATCATTCATTGAACTTTGACCAGGACAATACAGTGTTAAAAGCAAACAGAATTGTTTACTATTTAATTTTTTAAAGAACATAATCATATAAAACATAACTTTAAAAATGATATAACTCAACTCTTTTTTCCATTTGGCCCTTGCTTCTTCTCTTCCAATTTCATTACAAATTTTGATAAGACATCAATAACATCAATTGATAAGAGAAGAATTTGAATTGAAAGCAAATTAGTTCAAGATTTGGGTTTAGGGTTTAAGTTTAAGGTTTTTTTTTTTTTTTTTTGCTTTCTTCCCATTGAATATGTTTTTTCACGTAAAAATTTTCTTGTGTTTCCTTGTACGTGAATTAGACGTTATTTGCAAAACATTTACTCAAGGTTTTGCTTCTTATAAATTTATTCAAGTAGAAAGTATTGTGTTATTGTATTTTTTCTTTTTAGTTTCTTAATATTGTATTATTTTCTTTGCTCAAGGTTTGATGGTTTTTTAAAAGTTTTCACTAGTTGATTGGTAAACAATGGCAGAGCTACGGAGGCTCCCCAAGCAAAAATAATGTGTCCACCACTGCTTTTTAGATACTATAAAATAACACCTTGATTTCCTTCATAAATCTGGAATGGAGTAAAAAGTCGAATTACCAACTTTTATACGAATTTTCAAGTGGATGAGATCGGGAGAGTGGTCTCAGTTGGAGATGGGATTTCATGTGTTTATAAACTCCAGCTAGAATGAGAGAGAAATATGATAATTTTACTCAGCAGAAAATGGTAAATTAAATTAATCAAAAAGAATTTTTATTCTTTAGAATATGTTGGAATACATAAAACAAATATCAATTTGTTTGGAGAGACATAAATATTAGTTTTTGAGTGAAGTGCAGTGAGGAGAAAAGCCTTCTTGCTAATTATTAAACTCCAGGAATATTAAGTTTAGTGCAGAAACAAGCTCTAGAAATAGTTTCGCAGACTGGCTTGCCGTGGCCCTCACACATATCCTTGCAATCTGAATCTTGCGTACAAGCTTGTGCTTCTGCTACCCATGGCAAACCTACATCAGTGTAATTAAATTGTTTATTTCCGTTCCTTAATGAATATTAATGTTTATGTACCAAAATAATACTCTAGATATTCTATTTTCAATAGACNTTCCATTGTTGATAAGCAACGCAGCAAGTATGAAGAATAATTGTATGAAAATACTATAAAAGATACAAATATAACCTAAGTTAGTTGAAACAAAAAATTGCTTTTGACCCTTTCTCGGATTGTAAATCTGGGTTCCCTTAATGATCACTGTATGAGCAGACAAGTTCACCTCCCAAGCAAGAGTTGCAGTGGAAACCAACACCTGCACATGTCCATCACCAAAAAGATCCTCAACAAATTCACGGTCACCCCTTGTCATCCCAGCGTGATGAACTGCAAAACCATAAGGTAAAAGGTCTTTAATATCATTGCTTTTGACAATATCTGTGTGACTTTGGAGAATCCCACGGCTGACCCTTTCCTCCAAGAAGCTACCAAGGGTATCATTCTCAAGTGCGGCATCTCATATTGCACAAGCTCTTTTTGCTGTTTCCTTCGTGGAGTGGACGAAAATAAGAACTTGATGCTTTCCATCAACTGCCATAACCTTTTCATAACACTAATGATTCATCAACGGGAACCTTTGCAGCGGGTTCTCGACTGCGATCCCAATATACCGTTAAGAAAGAGGGACAGGTCTATAACTATTGTTGAAGTGGAACAACCCTTTTCCCAAATCCACTCGTAAAAATAAAGCCAAATCTTCATAATTGGGGAGTGCAGTCGACAACCCTATAGGAGATCCCAATTAGGCACGCTCAAGCCAATATGTTTATAAGAGTGGGCAATCCTCCCACTAAATAATGTCTTTTGGGTGAGGAGTTAGGCCCAACTCCAACAAGTGGTATCAGAGTCAACCCTTTTTGAGCTGAGTGATTGACCAGTGGTGGGCTGCCGAACTACCTCCATTCATAGGCAAGTGGATCATATGGGCTTGATCGTGAGAGGGAGTATTGGCTTAATCGTGAGAGGGAGTATTGGAGATCCCATATCGACTAGGCACGCTCAAGCCAATAGGTTTATAAGAGTGGACAATCATCTCACTCGATAAGGTCTTTTGGGTGAGAAGTTAGGCCTAACTCCAACAAACCCAACCAACCGAATATGCTCTTTTGTGGTTTCAATTTGCCTAACAGTCTTGGCAACAATACTTTCAAGCGCAGGCCCTCCATTATCATGAAGTAAATGAATTTCATCAATGATGAGCAGTTTCACAAGCTGCGTGTAGGTTCGATCCGCTGATTTTCTGGTAACGATATCCCACTTCTCAAGAGTGGTCACAATTATTTGTGTTTCTTCAATTTGTTGGCGCGTGAGTTTCTGGTCTCCGCTTAGCTCCCTCACCTTGACATCATATACCTGCAAACGATTAGAAAGATTACCGACAGCTTCAACAAGAGCATTCATCAGTGCCACATAGACAATCTTATAGTTGCTATGGTTGAACGAACCATCTGGGTTCCGACTCAATGCCAACTACTGAAGTATGGTATGCACAACAATAGTAGTTTTCTCAGCCCCAGTAGGAGCACACAATAGTATATTATCTACTGAAAAAAGACAGTCTCATACACTCTACTCTGCACCCTATTCAACTGTGTCATCAACATATAGTGATATAAGACATAAAGTGACACAATAAGTTCTGCTCCATTTTCTTGCTTAAAGACATAAAGTGTTGCATCATTTTGGCTCCTCTTGAAGTGTTTCTGGTCAAATAGGAATCAATCCAATTGTACTAGGCTCGTGGTGCTTGCTTCAACCCGTACAAAGCTTTAGTAAGCTTGTAAACTTTTTCTTCTTGCCCGGCTACCTCGAACCCCTCTGGCTACTCAACAAAAATTTCTTCCTCAAGATAGCCATTTAGGAAGGCTGACTTCATATCTAGCTGATGAATTAACCACCCTTTCATAGCAGCTAATGCAATAAGAAGCCTTATCGTATCCAACCTTACAACATGTGCAAAGGTTTTTGAAAAATCAATACCTTCCTTCTGTGCATAACCCTTCACCACTAATCTGGCCTTGTATTTGTTCACAGAGCCATCCGGGTTCTTCTTTATTTTGAAGACCCACTTGACACCAATTGGCTTTTTGTGGACTGGCCTATCCACTAGCTCCCATGTGCCATTTTGCTCAATCATCCTCATCTCCTCTAACATGGCTTGCTGCCATTCTTTGTCTTGAGCTGTATCTTCAAAGGTGGTACGCACTTCAAACATCACTAAACTTCTCTCATAAATTTCAACAATTGATCTGTACCTTAGAGGAGGAGGATCTTCATTTTCCTGGTCGAAATCATTCGGTGTATCTAGCCCATGTTCTCCTGGTTCTTCATCAACTTCAGATTCATGAGCTGGCCATAGTTCTTCCAGCCAATAGTTACATGGTTCCTGTTTTGCTGAACCTTGTTTATCCCAAGACCATGCTTCATCTTTAGCTACAATCACATCCCGACTCACAATTAATTTGTTTTCCTGAGGATTGTGTACCTGGTAAGCTTGACTATGATCACTGTAACCAACAAGTATACCATTCTCTTCCTTCTGACTTAGTTTATCTCTCTTCTCATCTAGAATGTGATAATAGCACACAGAACCAAATACCTTCAGATCTTGGACTGAAGCCTTTTCATCATGCCATGCTTCATATGGTGTCTTCCCCTTGATAGCTACTATTGACATCCTATTTTGTAGGAAAATTGTCGTGTTCATTGCCTTTGCCCAATAAGACTTTGGCATATTCTTTTCTAGCAACATACATCAGGCCATCTCCATGATAGTCCGATTCTTGCTCTCAGCCACCCCGTTTTGCTGCAGAGTGTATGGCACTGTGAGCTAATGCTCTATCCCAAATTCGTCATAGAACTTGTTGAACTCAAAATTGATATATTCCCGACCATTATCTAAACGAATCTTCTTCCAAGTGCACCCAGTCTGAGTTTCAGCCAATGCCTTGAACTTCTTGAAGACTTCGAACACTTCATTCTTCCGGCTTAGAAAGTATACCTAGCACATCCTAGAATAGTAATCAATAAACAAAATAAAATAGCGATTATTATTCAAGGACGTTGTTCATGGGTCCACACAAATCAAAGTGCACAAGCCCAAGCTTTTCACTTGCTCTCCAAGCTTTGTTCTTAGGAAACGACTTCTGCTTCATCTTTCCAAGCTGATAAGGTTCACAAATGCTTTTTCTGGTCATATTACTTGGCCTTTCATAAGACAATTGGTTAGCATTGAGCTCCTCAATAAACGATTCATCCATAGAATTTTCCTTGGCCAATGTTTCTAGCTCATCAATCACTCCACTAGCCTTCAACACTGGCAGACCTAACACCAATTTTTCTTCGCTCATATGATGTAATTTCTTCATGTCACAATGCCTAAAACGCTTATGCCACAATTTAGCAAGGTCTACTCTACCAGAATGCAGTTTCTCGGGCCAAATTTGATGACAAAGGAAAACTATTGTTTACCTCGACAGCTTTAACGAGCACCCTTTCCATTGGATCAAGAATGGTACAAGATTTATCTTTGAAAATCAGTATATACCCATTCCTCATCATCTATGAAACACTTAATAGATTTTGATCAATCCCTGGCACATACAGTACGTTCCTGATCACCCTCTTTCCTTGGTCAGTTTGAACAACTATGGTCCCCTGCCTTCTGCTTGCAGTTCTTCACCACTCCCAATGGTGATGAGAGGTCTATCCATGGTATCCAAATCGTCAAACAATGTTGAATCAAAAGTCATATGACTCGTACATCAGATGTCTATTAACTTTTCTACAGAGAGTTCAATGAAGAAGAATTTCATTTAAGATCTGGAAAAATTACAAATGAATGGAGTACACTTTACTTAAGTACTAACTCAGCTCAACTAATTATGGTTAACCGTAACAAACTATTACACCAGTAAACTGACACAACAACTTTAACCAATTCTACAAATTAGTATGCTAAGCTGGAAGTCAAACTGATGTGCTAGACTGGAGCTGATTGGAGCTTAAACTGATATATCTTCAAGACCCCCCCTCAAGGTGGTGAGTGATAAAGATTAAGCACTCCCATCTTGGAAAGGAAATGATAATGTAAATGACTGCCAAGAGATTTAGTAAGGATATCAGCCCTTTGCTCATTACTAGGAACATATTTAGTCTGAATAAGACCAGCTTGTATCTTCTCACAAACAATATGACAATCAATGTCAATAGGCTTGGTACGTTCATGAAACATGGGATTAGAGGCTATATGCAAGGCTGTTTGGTTATCGCAAAAAAGAAGGATAGGAGCTGAACTAGGAAAACCAAGATCATAAAATAATTGCTAGAGCCAAACAATTTCACATACAGCAGAAGCCATGGCCCTGTATTCTGCCTCTAAAGAAGACCTTGAGACTGTAGCTTGCTTCTTAGAAGCCATGGCCCTGTATTTTGCCTCTAAAGAAGACCTTGAGACTGTAGCTTGCTTCTTAGACTTCCAAGACAAAAGAGACTTCCCAAAAATACACAAAAACCAGTAATTGATCGCCGAGTAATCAAACAGGAGGCCCAATCTGAATCACAGTAAGCATTAAGCTGAACTGTGTTATCAGATGGGAAAAATAACCCCAAACCATGAGCATGTTTAATATACTTAACAATCTTCAAGGCAGCCTGCATATGAGACACATTAGGAGCATGCATGAATTGGCTTAATAAACTAACTGAATAGCTCAAATATGGACGTGTCATACACAAGTAAAGAAGCTTTCCAATGAGTTGTTGAAAAATGGTAGCATCAGGCAGTAGAGGATCCCCGGAAATAGAAAACTGTTTGTCATAACCTAATGAAGTAAATTTTTTATGCTGATCAAGAGGAATAAAAGAAGGCCTAGCTCCAGATAAACCAGTAGTGGAAATTAATTCTAAAGCATACTTTCTTTGCCAACAGTGATGCCCTTAGCTGATCTTGCTACCTGTAAACCAAGGAAGTATCTTAATGGACCTAAATCTTTAAGCTTGAAATGAGAATGAAGCAATTTCTTGGTATGAGCTATTAACTCTGAACTACTGCCCGTGATTACTATATCATCTACATAGACTAAAACTACCACCATTTGAGTATCATGCTTCTTAACAAATAAAGAATAATTAGACTTAGATTGAGAGAAACCTCCTTGAACTAAGGCTGTAGTAAGCTTAAAATTCTAGGCGCTCGAAGCCTGTTTTAAGCCATATAATGACTTGTTCAGTTTGCAGACAATGTTTGGGGCAGTAGGCTTATGAAATCCTTGAGGCAAAGTCATATAAATGTCCTTAGTTAAATCCCCTTGTAAGAAAGCATTATATGCACCAAGATAATACAATGGCCAATCATAGATGGAAGCAAGAGATAAAATAGTTCTCACTGTTACCATTTTCACAACAAGGGAAAATATTTCCTCATAATCAATCCCTGCTTGTTGTATATAACTCTTGGCTACTAATCTAGCCTTATACCTCTCTAAGGTTCCATCAGCATTATATTTCAATTTGTACACCCACTTACATCCAATTGGATGCCTATCAAGAGGCAAAGGAACCAAGGACCAAGTGTGATTGTCTTCTAAGGCTTTGATCTCCTTGTACATAGCTTCAATCCAATTAGGATCTTTGGAAGCTTGAAAAAAACTAGTAGGTTCAGTCAAAGTGGACATTTTGCTAAGATAAACTTGTTATTGAGTTGAAAGATGGTCATAGGAAAGGCAATCCGAAATTGGATACTTGACTAGATGAGTTTGTGAGGAAGAGGGAAGTGTAGGACAGTGAAAATTTGTAGTCCAAATGGGTGGTTTAGAGATTCTTTGTGATTTTCTTAAAGATACAGGAGGAGGTGCTTCTAGGTTGGCAGAATCAGGTGCAGGATTAAGGCTGGTTGGTGTAGTAGAGGAGTCTACTATAGGTGCTAAACTAGAGGGCACATCTGGTTCTATGATTGGAGTAGAGAACTGTCCAGATTACGGATAGGGTTCAAATGAGTCAGTTTCTAAGAAAGTGTCTGAGGGAAAAACAGTCTTACTAGTAGTGGGTAATTTGAATGGAAAGACATGCTCATAAAAGACAACATCTCTAGTAACCTAAATAGCACGTGTATCCAAATTGTACAGTAAATAACCTTTCTTTTCTAAAGAATATCCTACAAACACACATGGGGTGGATCTTGGAGAAAATTTATCCTTAGGAGGAAGAATTGTAGAATAAGCAAAACAACCAAATACTTTCAAGTGTGCTAATAAAGGAGAATTGCCAAAAAAAAATTCAAAAGGAGAAAGACCTTGCAACACTATGGTGGGAAATCTATTAATCAAATAAATGGTTGTTTTAACACAATGACCCCAAAGTGAATGTGGTAAATTGGATTGGAACTTCAATGCCCTGGCCACTTGTAAGATATGTCTATGCTTTCTTTCGATGCTTTCTTTCCACAACACCATTTTGTTGTGGAGAGTAAGCACAAGAGCTTTGATGGTGAATACCTAACTTTTGCAACAACTCTTGGCAATTTTTATTGAAAAACTCTAACCCATTATCTGATCTAAGACATTTGGGAGTCACAAGATATTGATTTTGGACCATAGTTAAAAACTGTTCGAACACTTGAAAAACATCAGATTTGAATTGCATTAAAAATAGCCAAGTAATCCTTGTGCAATCATCCACAATTGTGAAAAAATATCTAGCATTGCCAAAAGTAGGTATTTTATAAGGTCCTCATACATCCAAATGTAAAAGATCAAAAGCATTGTTTGAAATGTTTTTGCTTAATGGAAAAGGAATTCGAGTTTGTTTTGCTAATGGACAAACTGTACAATGAAAAGAATCATCAACTGGTAAGGTTTTCAACATTTGTTTAAAAACTAAATTTGGTACATGTCTCAACCTTTGATGCCAAACATGGAAATCTGTAAATGAATTAAGAGAAACATTTTGTGAAGTAAAACTGGAAACATTATTCATTACTGAATTACAAACATTATTAGTAGAAATCATTTTGGCCAGTGTAGGAATGTCAAAATTTTGTAGAATGGATTGTGTACAAGGAGCATGGAAATACAGGCCTTGGCTTTGTCTACCAATCCCTTTCAACTTGCCACTCCAGAGGTCCTAGATTAAGCAAAAATCAAGGTAGAATGTAACAGCACAGTTATTAGAGGCAGTGAATTTGGAAACTGAAAACAGGTTATGCTTGAAATCAAGCAAATGCAGAACATGATCCAAACTACTTCTTTCATCCAAACGAACAAAACTAGTGTGCCTAATCCTAGTTTTTGTACCATTAGGTAGGCCAACATAAATGTGTGGGCTAGAATCCATGTCGACAGGAGATTTCAACCTAGACAATCTACTGGTCATGTGGTATGTTGCCCTTGAGTCTATTATCCAATTTTCAGTGTCATTGTAACAAGAAAGAAGAGAAGTGGATGTGGATGTGGCAATACTTGCTACATTTGCTGAGGCTGACACATTTTTTTTGCTAAGCAGTTGAAGAAGCTATGAATATTGCTTAGCTAAGAGGATTGTTCCAAGTGAATCCTTCTCAGAATCAATAGAGACAGTAGGCGCTTGGACAATAGACTATGATTGTGCTTGATTAGCAGATGATTTCCCTTGGATCTGTTCATCTTTCCTTTAAAGTCAGCTAGATACCCATGTATTTTATAACAGGTGTCTCATTTGTGACCTGGCAAATGACATAAGTCACATTCAGTATAGGGTTTTTTGCCTTTGTACTTAGAATTCTTCTGTGTATGTTGTGCATATAAAGCAGTTGTCACATCTAATCCAGTATTAGCTCCCACCAAAAACCTCTGACTCTCATATTGATTGACAATCGAGTAAGCTTGTTTAACTAAAGGTAATGGAGACATAAAAAGTATCTGACTCCTTACCATTGAATATGTATCATTAAGCCCCATTAAGAACTACAACAGCCTTTGTTGTTTTAAGTGTTCTAGGTATGCCTTGGCTGATTCACTGTCCGGTGGTGGTAAACTGATCATAGAACTCAGCTCATCCCATAATGCCTTCAACTTATTATAATAAATCGCCACTGACATAGTGCCCTGTGTGTGATTGCCAATCTCCCGGTGAATTCCATGAATCCTAGTTCCACTCACCTTGTGGTATTGCTCCTGCAAATCCAGCCATACTTGATGTACACTGGTGGAATACACAATTCCATTGAAGATTTCTTTCGAAACTGTGTTAAAAAGCCAAGCTAAGACAAGAGAATTACATCTCTCCCATTATACACCTAAAATCGAATCTGATGGCTTCTTGCATGTTCCATCTACCTAATTTGTTCTTGGCTTGTAGTGAAACTGTCATAGCCCTACTCCAAATACCATAATTTTCTGTACCTATGAGTTGCTTTGTCACTAGCATTGTACCAGGTGTGTCTGAAGAGTGTATGTATAGTGGGGAATTTGGATCTATAAGAAAACTAGTATTTGTCATTTTGAAGGAAAGAACCTCTGCAACTCACAATTTTAAGCTTTGGAAGAAACAAGAGGAAGATTCCAATTTGTAATTGACAGTCAATTTGAAACAAACAAAACTTGCCGTAAAACAAATCCAACAAATTTTGACTTGAAAAGAAGCTATTTTCGACTTAGATTTCAACTTAATTCCAGCTGATAGGAGCTAATTTCCAGCTTACTAACCTGGAGCATTTGAATCAAAACAAGGTCGACCAAGATTGATGAACAAATTCAACCATCTTCTTCCTCTGATTTGAAGATCGAGACCTAGAGCTCTGATACCATAATAACTTTTCTACAAAGAGTTCAATGAAGAAGAATTTCATTCAAGATCTGGAAAAATTACAAATGAATGGAGTACACTTTAATTAGGTACTAACTATGGTTAACCGTAACAAACTATTACACCAATAAACTAACACAACAACTTTAACCAATTCTACAAATTAGTATGTTAAGCTGGAAGTCAAACTGATGTGCTTGATTGGAGCTGACTAGAGCTTAAACTGATATATCTTCAATACTATCTATAAGCCAATCTGACTTATCTTGTCTTCTACCTATGACCATGAACATGTTCTCTCCAAGTTCCTCCTCGGCCACATTAGCTTCCTCGACATCCAGCTATGTATCTAACTGATTGACCATCGGCTTATTACAACTTTTGGCCTTGTGACCGTGTCCCTTGCACTTAAAACACTGAATCTTAGACTTGTTTTTCACCCAACAGTTCTTTTCAGCATGATTCGTCTTTCTACAGATAGGACAAGGAGGAAATTTACGTTTTCCCTCCTTCGTATCATCAGCATCCCATTTCTTTCGTTGCTTGGCCTGAAACGCACCCTCTGTGCTTCCCTCCATTCTTCCTACAGCCCTTTGCTCACTGGCTTGTAGAGAGCCAACAAGCTCATTGATGGTTAGAGTGTCTAAATCTTTGGATTCTTCAATAGCATCCACCTTCAAATCGAATATGGGAGGTAAACTTGCAAGTATTTTCAGCACTACTTGCTTCTTTGGATACTCCTTACCATGAATCTTCATCTGACTCAGAAGTTCTTGGACTTTGTTGACATATTCCTTCACACTATCAGTCTCCTGCATCCTTAACCTGTCAAACTCCCTTCTCAAAGTCACCAACTTGGCTGATTTCACCTTATCTAACCCTTCAAATTCAAGTTGAAGCACCTCCCAAACTGTTTTGGCTTCTTCCTTAATTAGAATTCTTGAGAATATGGCCTTGTTCACCCCGCTTTGGATAAAGGCAAGAGCTCTTGAATTTTCTTGAGATTTTTCCTTGTTCTCCTTCTTTTGTGCACTTGTGTACTCGACATCATCTTCCAATTCTTTGTAACCATCACAGACAATATCCCACAAGCCATTTGCCTTGAGCATAATCTTCATTCTTTTAGCCTAATGCGTGTAGTGTTTCCCGGAGAAAATCGGTGTAGCAAGCATTGATGGTCCAGATGTATTGGCCATGTCGTTGTTGTGACTTTTTGAATAGGTGGAAATTTTGTTTGAAAGTGTTTCAAGAACAAAAATACAATTGATTAAGGTCCCGAAAGAACACTTAAAGCTCTGATACCATGTTCAAGTTTTTCAGAGAATGATAGATGAAAAACTGATTTGTTCATTCATAACAAAAGAGCTCCATTATATAGGAGAAAACAAAACAAAAATACACTTTACGTCACCTAATCTGGCTATTATTTAGCTAACACTAGCAAGAAACAAAAAGATAAACATCCACTATCCTAAAAAATTGCAACACATGATTATCACTTATCCAGCTAATATGCAAATTAAAACTAACTATTATTGTGCATTGTCCACTTCACACAGTGTTTTGTTAGACGAAGTTAGAGCTTTCTTTTAAAACTCAAAGTCTCACTTCTTAACACTTTCCCATATCAGCAGTGCTAGTCTTACAAAGAAGCCTACAAAGGAGGCATACAAAGTTAACCTTCACCCTTCATCTTCATCATTTCTCTCTCTCTCTCTCTTTCTCTTTTTCCGTTTTTCCTTTGTTTTTTTCTTCACTTTGCAAGCTTCTTTGTAGAGTTCTTTGTAAGGATAGACTTATTCTTCCCATATAGTTTAGCATCAACACTTGCACCGACGCCGCTTCCACTTAACAAGAAAGCAAGAAAAGAGGTCATAAGGAAATAAAAGCAAAACGAAAAAACCACGTTAAATACCAAATTCCCATGAGTCAAAATGGTATCCCTTCGAAATAGTATATTTCATAAAAATTTCTATTTTGTTAGTAAACGGTCACAGAATCATTAAAATTTACAATTTTGTGAGTTGATGAAAATTTTTCTAATCATCCTATTATAATTTATTTTAACATATAAATCTTAATGGTAGGAGATTTTTGTTAATTTAATCTAACCTCATGGGGCAATTTTAACTAACCAACAATCTCTATAACCTAATATTTACTAAGAGTTTATTAATTGCTATCCCTAAGATTTGGTGTAAAACATTTGTAACGCATTAATGTTCATCCTCAAATGATGGTTCCATTAATTAAATCTAATGGTATAACTTATAAGCAATTAATCACTATTGGCTGATCAAGTAATTAATTAGAATTCTTAAATATATTATTCAATAGATCTTTAAGTTCGATTTACCTTGACCACTAATAAGGTGGTCTCCAGTTTAAAGAACATGTTAAATAAACGATTAATGGTTAAGTCGAATGACTAATTTTTTTACATTAAAAAATTCTAACAATTTAAAAAAAAAAAAATCAAGGTTTTATCTAAAATATTGTTTCCTTCCCTTGGACCATTACATTTAATTTAGAAAAACATCATTGAAAGGTGACGGCATTAGTTTGCCAAAATTGGGGAAAGTGTTATAAGCCAAACCTCCGGGGGTGGTACGTAATTAGCCCATAGGGCCACATGCCCGTATTTACCATCGTCGTTACAGAATTTGACCAGTATGAGGTTCATTAAAATATATATAGGTGGGTAAACACAATCAAGTTGGTAATTCAAGTACCCTGTCTCCAAACTGTTAATTTCTCAGTAACATTGACATTGATTAATAGAGAGATTGGAGTGACTACTGAGAAAACACGGAAAGATCCGAAAAGGAGTGAAGTGATTGAGGTTGGGTTGTTGGAGTTTAATCGAAGCAAAGGGGTGATTGCTTGCCAAATCTGGGCTTTTGAAAATGCCCTCTCAACGCTCACTGTTTCTGATTTGTATTTTATCTCTTTTATCACTCGCTCACTCCAAAACTCTCAAGAGAGATGGTACGTATGTGTCTAACACTCTACTCAACATTTTAAATCCTGGGTTTAGTTTGTTTATTTAAAGGATTCGTTTCACCTGCCTTTCATTTCTTTTAAATCGCTTTTGTTGTTACATTGTGGATAAACTGTTGTTTTTGTGAGATCTGGTCTGATTGATATAAGCTGATTTGTTGTTGATTTTTTAATTTTTGGGTTTGTAGTTAAAGCTTTAAATGAGATTAAAGCATCGCTTGGATGGAGAGTGGTGTATGCTTGGGTTGGAGATGATCCCTGCGGCGATGGCGATCTGCCACCGTGGTCTGGTGTCACTTGCTCCACTCAGGGAGATTACAGGGTTGTCACTGAGTTGTAAGTGCATGGCTTTGTTTCCTTTGAGTTAGTTTACTTACATAAGATTTCAGAGCGAGATGAATTCCTTTGTAGCAATACTGTGTACTTGCATTGAGATTACTGTGTTGAATTTAGTATACCAATGAAAGATAACAAGAATTGATATTGTGGAATGGTTTTTTGATAGATTGAAATGAGATTGTTTAAGAATTAAGATTGAAGAATTGACCTTCACCGTTATGGTTATTACTTTTTGCAGGGAAGTTTATGCAGTATCAATTGTTGGGCCTTTCCCAATTGCTGTTACCAATTTGTTGGAGTTAACAAGACTGTAAGTTTTTCCTATTCCATTTTGATTTGTTTAAGTTTTTTCTTCTGAATGAGCTCTGGAGTGTATCACGTTTACTCTATGTGTCTTTGAGGTGTGTTCACAATGTGGTTGTGAAATTCTTTATATTGTATTTGGAGATGTTCCGAAGAACCTGAATGGATTTAATTTCGAAATTGTTGCCTCCATCCCTGTTAAGCATAGGCAATGTTACATGCACATTTATTTCTGAACTGTATGGTTGTTTGTGACTGTTCCTGATCTGTTAGTCATGTAGAGAAGACCAGCTATTTTTGAGCAAATGAGCTTTATGTCCTGAGACAACTTGGCAGTGTTACACTTTTACTAATATCCCAATCTTTCTTTTTTACCTAAAGAAAAGATCCATTTATCTAGTGTTCTGTGTTATGCATGTATATGCTTTATCACATGTTTTAACATTGCTTCTTGTAGCTCTGGTATCTGGGAAATTGTTGCCTGAATTAACTAGATAATTAGTTAATTGGTGTGTGTTCTGTTCGTTATAATATTGTATCATGGCTAGGTATTCTGCTGTTAATTACATTTGCAAATGATGTTATCTGTAGCTAAGCATGTGGTTGTTGTTGATTCTCTTCAAGTTATAAGTAAATCCCATTTGAGTCATGTGAGAGTATTGTAACACTTGGAGAACTCCGTCTTAATGATTAATAGTCCTACTAAAATGAAAGATTTCCCTTTTTGACATGTGGAGTGAAAAGACTAAAGTGGAAATCCTTTTGAATATTTGGCTGATTATAATAGTTTTAGAGTTCCTTAGTTATTCATTTATTATTTCTAAAAATGATTTGATTGGCAGGGATCTCCACAACAACAAACTTACGGGGCCAATTCCTCCTCAAATTGGACGGCTGAAACGTCTGAGGATACTGTATGTTTCTTTATTCTTGTGTAAATTGCTAAGCATGTGGTTGTTGTTGGTTCTCTAACTTAATTACTTTCTATTATCAGTATTTTAAATGAACTCTTCCTAAGTCGTAATGTGCTGTTGATTTTTCCTAAATTTTTGTGTTTCTTCTTATCATTTGGTTGGGACATATGTTATGCTTTCATTACTTACAAATGGAATAATCATAACTGTGATGTTGAAAAATCCATTTTATTTTGGACCTGGATTTTGGATAAATACTGATAAGTAGAAACATTTGTAACTTCTTTTTACACATTTCTCTTTGCATGTTAAAGCGATGATTCCTTGATATTGCTGATTGTTGCATATAGACTTCTTGGAATGTGTTTATGTGGATTGAAGCTGATTATACAACTACAACAATTAGGAAATGACTTCCTTCTTAGACAAGTGAAACTGTGAAAGAAGAGAAAGAGAAAATATAGAAAAGAATATTACAGCGGACAGAAGTCTTCAAGATGCACAAATTTGTGGAATTTCATGATTTGTGTTCTAGAGTGAGTGCAACTACTTAAGATTATATAATTGGAAGAACTGATACCTCAAACCTGATGCAGAAATGCATGTTTGTACAGAAAGGAATCGTGNGATTGTTGTGTGTTCGTTAGTTTGCCTTTAAGGGAGCAAGGAGAGTCATTCAGCGTTAAGAAATTTTGGTGGTGTTGTGTGTCTTGGTTCTTCCTAGATTTGCTTCCATTCTCGTTTGGTTATTGGGAAAATGAGGAAAAATTATGTAAATTAGATAATATGAAACATTGATGGTTCATTATATGGTTCCTTAATTTCTAACTTTTTTAACTTTAGGTTTTTTGTAAATTTTCTTTGCATGTAGTTGCTTTCTGGAGAGTGAAAATACTCATAATATGATAATCTGACTACACTTTTGCTGATATGTTGAAAACTGATTTTTGAGTCTTTAAATTCTGTGTAGTTATGGACAGAGTTAACGATGATAACGTTTGGTTTTCAGATTGTTTTCAATTGAATCATTTACGAGTTTGGGATGGGGGTTATGGACAATTTGCTGCATATGGAGTCCGCAAGAGTGGTTTCATTGAGTAATGGTAGTCGTTCTGAGGAGAGATAAGGAATGTTGCCAATGGAAAATGGTCATTGTGCTTCTCCGAGTGGTTTACCCAAGTATAAGCGGCAGAGAGCTTCTGCTGTTCGGGATTTTCCTCCAGGTTGTGGACGGTTTGTCTTGCAGACACCCAATAGAGATACTGTTGTTGGTAGAGTTTGCCCTGAGGCAGATAATCTTGTGCACTCATCTAATCATTTGGAGAGGCCTGAATTGGTGAGTGTTGATCCTGAAGGAGCTTTGTTTCCAGAATCTGAAAATTTAAAACCGTTAGAATGCAAAATCTCTAGTGGGTCAAAGCATTTGAATGGGGCAGATATTTGTGCCTCAAAGAAAGAGATGTCCCTGGAAAGTGGTCTGAAGGCATTGTTGCCACCTAACCGGCGAATTGCTGTTCCAAGTATCAGTGAGGAGAATTCAGTAACTAAAATTTATCCACCTAGGAGAAGAGTTTCAGCGATAAGAGACTTTCCTCCAATTTGTGGGCCAAATGCTCCATGTATTGGTAAGGAAGAGTTATGCAAAGTGATTGTTTCTTTGAAGAGTTTGGATGAAGAGAATTTTGTTACTGAAGAAAGGTCGTTGAGAGGGACTGTGGAGACTGATGTGAAACAAATGGAGGAGTATGGTGATGTTTCTAGAATCATCTGTGATCAAGATCTATCCAATCTTACAGAACATGCAACCATGGGAGTGAAGAAACATGATGAGTTTGGAACTTCATCTAAGAGCATTGTGAAGGTTGCTGAGGAAGATGCTGGAAAAAATATCATTACATCTCCACGAGGGACTGAACAATATAGGTTTGACCATAAGGTTGGTTCAAAATCAAGCAACAAGGATGTTGGAGTTTTGGAGGAAAATTCGGTGAGGGATATTGTGTTTCATGCAGAGGATAAACAATTTGATAGGAATTGTTCAGATTTTTTAGGAAGTGGTAATCAATTCACAGAGGAAGATCCTGATTATTCACTAGTAGCATCGAATTTGGTTATTGTGCATGGTCTCATGGCATCCCAAAATTGTCCTTGGAGACAGGGGAAAGGCGCCTTCAAATGTAATCGCGCTGTTGTTACTAGTGAAAGCGTTGTTACTGGTGAAAGCAAAAGTAAGAAGCATGATATGCTGCTAGTCTGTGAATCTGCTTTCACAAGAAAGAATGAAGCAGAGAGCTCTAGAGGGCCACTCAATAAGAAGAATTTATCATCAGTTGGAGAGGCAGATCAAGCTATGGTTCCGTTAGTGGTTTGGGATGAGGAAGATTCTCTTGTAAATGATGGGGAAAATAAAAAATTTCAAGTGGATCATAGATCTCTTACTTTTGATGTGAACCTCCTTCCTTCAATGCGTAAGGGCGCTTACAATGATGTTACTGGCGCTCTACACAAAGTGAGGGAAACATTGCACCTTTTCCAAGGTGTCTGTAGGAAGTTGTTGCAAGAAGAAGAAGCAAAGGTGAATGGGCAAAACAGTGGTAAGAGAATTGATTATCTAGCAGCAAGAATTCTCAAAAACAAAGGGAAATATATCAATGATATCAATAAAATCATTGGGTCTGTTCCTGGAGTTGAAGTTGGTGATGAGTTTCATTACAGGATAAAGCTCAATATTATTGGTCTTCACCACCCAACTGAGGGTGGTATTGATTATGTCAAGCATAAAGGAAAGTTTCTTGCTGCGAGTATTGTGGCATCTGGGGGTTACGATGATGACTTGGATAACTCAGATGTACTGACTTACACAGGTCAAGAAGGGAATGAGATCAATGGAGGGAAAGAACCAGAAGATCAGAAGCTTGAACGAAGAAATCAAATTAGTGAAGGAAGTTCGGTGAAAAGGAAGCTGGACTTTACAACTGAGGCTTTGGAGTTAGAAACTGAAGTGTTTGATAGGGATTTAGGGTTCAGGGAAGGTTTAGAATATAATACAAGAAATGCTGAGGGAGATTTAAATGTAGATAGAAAGAACATGGGCGATATTAACAAGTTTAGGTATGTTGGTCCAAGTACTTATAATTCATGTCGAACAGAGAGAACAAATCAGGGGGTGCGTGCTCTGTCTGTTTCAATTAGTGGGCAGCCGGGAGAAAATGCTGGGAAGGAACCAGACTTGGGAAAGAATCACAGGAATATCACCCCTTTGGATGTGTTGAAGATGCTGGCAGCGAAATCTGATTGTGACAGTAGTCTTGAGAATAGAAGTATCTTAGATGTAGCAAAGAGCCGTGGCATGACTTTCCCATAGATAGTTGTTAAAAAGGTAGTTTGTTCAGTAAAAGATAAAAACCAATTTATTGTCTGTTTACTGCACAGTTATGTAGAAATGTTCATTGTAGGAAACAGAAAATTGGTTTTGGATGGACATTTGCGCTTTTGGGAAACTGCATTTAGGAAGCAAAAGAAACAGAGAAAATTAGAGACTTTGACGGTGAATTTGTTTTTTTAAACGCTGCAAGCTTTGATGGCTGGTGACCCATTACAGATTGGAGAAGGATTTGGAACATTTTGAACTTTTAAATTTGCACTTGGAGATACTTCTTGTGGTTTACTAATTTCGTATGTCTGGGATTTGGGAAGCTTCATATGACTTGTAAAGTTAGTAGTTTGGGGACATGAAGAAAAATATGCACAGGAATTTTAGGTCTAAAACTTGATATTTAACTACTGTTGTTTCTTATATGAGCTCCGTGTATGTTTAATTTGGTTTCTTTAAAGCAGCGTTGTTGGTTGGAGTTATTTTGTGTAAAGTCAAGCCTCAGAGCTTCAATTGAAGAAGAAACAGGTAAGTGGTACTTACATTATTCTTTGCCCTTGAATCAAGGAAATTTATAGAATAACTATTTAAACGTCCCATCATATCTATCATATTCTAGGCAGTAGATGTTAAATTGAGATTGAGATAGGAATACTCTAGAAGTCAAGATTTCCCATTCTTTGCTGCAATGTAGATCTTGATGCTTTGAAGCACCTTAGAAAGATGAAGCGGGAATACTCATAAACTTGCATTAGGATTGCCTAGCATTTTCTTCAACTCACTACAGAGACAATTTAGAACTAACTGTGCTGGTATTCTCCATAAGGCATAAATTCTCACCAAATGTCAACTCCATATGCATCCCAAAAAGCTATAAATATTTTCTTCACATGGAAAAAGTGAGCAAAAATATAGCAAGCAAACAAAAGGATTGACGCAAAAGTTACTTTGCAAGAGTTTTGCATACATAATTCTGAAAATTACCACCTCGACTGCATTTTTGAGCTATATATTACAATCTGTTGTCAACCTATACAAAAAAACCTACCCATTATCTCTGAGCATTTCATATTAAAAAAGGTCAAGGGGAAAATAGTGCAACCAGCAAACCTCTTTCACTGATGTTTTAGTATTTGCCATTTGGCATGCAAAGTATGTGGATCCCAGTCAGAGGATCTGGTTGAAGGTTCATACCTGGCAATCAAGTAACCTTTTGGCAAACGCTATTATGGTCGGGCAGGATTTGGATAAACTGATCTACTACTAGTACTAGCCTGTTGGCCAAAACTTGGAGCTGGGTGAAGGAGCTCTGCCTGCGGGAATGAGCTGTTGGATGGCACGTCCAGCAGCAAATCCTGGTCAGAGCTTTCAACTACAAAATTGAGAGATTCCAGCATGAGGGAGCTACTGTCAGTTTCTCTCTCTCTCTCTATGTTGTAATTGACCTGTGTCAATACCTGCTTCATATTGTACATATATGTTAAGCCATGAAAAACGATCAACAATGTTTCGCAAAGATACTTGGAGTATGTCTTATAAACAGCAATGAGGATGCTTTTTCTATAGAAAACTCCGGGATCAGTTAATAAAAAGAGAACTACCACCTCCGGGTTCAGTACTTCAGTTAATTGACAATAAAAGTATCTGACCTGATAAAATTATCATTTTGCCCTTAGATTAACATGAATAACATTTACTCTCAAAATATAGGTGTTAGAACATCTCCAAAGGATATAAATCTTTATATAACTCAAGCTTTTTATTATAAGGAGTTTATTCATAAAAACGAGAGTCTAACAAACTATTTATTTTTTAAATATAAATTAAAGAGTAAGTTTGACTCTCTACATCTAGAGAGTTAAATTTTACTCTTTATCATAATTTTAAATAATAAATTATAAGTTTTTATACGTTTTATTTATTATTTATCTCTTTTATTAAGTTTCTTTTTTGAAAAAACATATTCTCTACCCTAAAATTTAAAGAGTTTATTGGATTTGAATAAAAAATTTGTTCTTAAAATTTAAAAATTAATGAAGATGTTCTTTATTGATACGAAATGTACTCTTTAAAATAAAGAGCATCATCTCTTTATATGACCTAAACTCTTTATTATAAAGAGTTTATTCATAGAAACAAGAGTCCATCAGATTCTTTATTTTTTAAATATAAATTAAAGTGTGAGTTTGACTCTTCACATTTAAAGAGTTAAATTTCACTCTTTATTCAAGTTTTAAATAATAAATTGTAAGTTTTTATGTATTTTATTTATGATTTATCTTTCCTATTAAGTTTCTTTTTAAAAAAAACATATTCTTTTTCCTAAATTTTAAAGAGTCTATTAGATTTGAATAAAAATTTTGTTCTTTATATTTAAAAATCAATAAAGATGTTTTTTATAGTATTTAAAATAAAGAGTACCATTAAAGATGCTCTAATTAATTATTCAAATAATTAGTCATATTACTCATCCCTTAGTTTAATAATAAACATATGAATATTTTCAATAATTATTAAAATAATTAAATATTAATATAGCTCCAACGAACATGAATATTATGATGCCAACCATACGCCTCATTCGATTCATATTGTAGATAAAAATTAAAATAGAGGAAGTTGGTGTTGGGTAACTTGGGTTGTCCACCTTATACGGGCCTCGACATTTATTGGCTTTTAAGGCCAAATTTTTTAATAACAAATTTCTCTCCATATTAAATTATTAAATTTAATTTTTAATTTCCCACACTCAATTTCATATGTAATTCACTAAAACGATCCAACATAAATTTTGCACCACAAATTCCTGGTTAAGATAACAAAGTTGTTAATTGATATCAAATTATGACCAATTTCAAGATCTTGGTTTAAAGTGTTCATCATGCTACTCCCTCTTTTAGTCAAAGAAACCATAAGAATAATGGTCACTTGGCCCTTTTTTGGGTTGTCCCATAGGCAATGAGTTTTGGAAGGTTTGGGCAACAGATGAATCGCCTTTGATAGAGAGGCATAAGATCAAGAAGGCGGTGTATGCAGTCATGAATAATGAAGATGAAACATTGGAGATGAGAAAGAAAGCAAATCGTCTCAAGGAATTGGCAAAGAAAGATGTTGAAGAAGGGGGCATCTTTCAATGACATGAAGGGTCTAATTCAGAGAAATCGAAAGGTGCAAAAAGTCTTAAGAATTGGTAAGTATAGGGGATAGCACATTTTTAAATGGTCACCATTTGTAAAAGCTATTTACTATCAGCTAGCTATAAATAGCATATATCATATCATTTGCAAGTAGCATGCATTTAACAATTGAAAATAACAACTTCATTTGGAGACAAACCATTATGCAAGAAAAGTAGTGCATATAGAAAACAAGGAACTCTGTTGTAAAAAGAAATGAAGGAAAAAACCTGAAAAGAGAAAATTGAAAGGAAATTGATTTACACTTACACAATAATCAGGGTTGAAAGTAGCTTGAGTTATTAATAGTTACCCTGCCAACTGCACATTCCCATTCAGTTAGGGGCGAGATTGATCTTACTCTTTCTGGAATTATGAACTTGGGGATCTCTGGAATCTTCAAGCCTCTAAGCATTGGCATTGAATGTTCATGTACTTGCCACTCCTCCAATTCATAGAAATCAAATTGTAGAATTTCAAGGCGAGGGAAACCATTTGCCGAGCATATTATTCTTTCTTCACTACAGGAAACGAAGTTTAACCCAAGAACCATTAGGTTTGGCAAATTCTCCAACAGGGCCATTGGATCATCTATGAGAAATATACCTGATAATGTTAAACATTCAAGATTTCGTAAGAGTTCCTCCATGTTTCTTGGTAGTTTCTTTATGTCCCCACCTAATCTCAAATCTACAAGACATGTGCAATGAGCAAGTGCCTGCCATGAAGCAAAAGATTTATCAGACGACACCGGCAGCGTAACTGATAACATTTGAAGACTTTTCAGTTTGCCTATTGGTTCCAAATCAAACTCCTTTGAAAATGCCAAACCCGATTGGATCCGCAGCTCCCGAAGATAACCCAACTTTTCAGGATTAATTTTACTCCAACATCTAATATTTATGCACTTGAGAGTTTGAAGGTTTGTCAAATTGTCTACCGGCAATGATCCTTGAAAGTTTCCAATTAGATGTTTCAATTCCTGCAACTTACAAATCTCAATTGGTATTTCATAAAAAATCCACCCAATACCATATATGTCAAGAGTTTGCAGCCTCTTCAAGTTGACAAAGGATGATGGAAAATTATATATATTTGCATTCCTTAGCCCCAAATATTTCAAGTGGATCAACTTTCCAATCTCTTCAGGTAAGCTTCTTGTATTTTGCGGTGTTAAATCCTTTCTCATAGAACCCTCAACATCGAGCACTCTGAGTAATCTGAATTTGGTGAAAAGGGGTGGTAAGTGCTGTGTTAATTTAAGTGATTTTTCCCACTTTTGGTTAAGAAGAGAAAGGAACGCGACAACTGATTATAGTATTGAAACCACAAATGTCTTCCAACCTTTGAATAAACAGCTTGTCTTCGACAAGATAATAAGACCGAATAGCATGCGAAGTTTGATTCCTTTGCTTTCTGAATAGCAAGATCACGCAAAAGATCATGAACCCGACATGTGGCAATCCGCCCCCAGCATCTTTTCTCTATTTGCACCAAACTTCTATTAATCAACTGTTTCAAATGACTCTCAGCCACTTCTTCCATCATTTGTCCTTCATTTTCTTGTATAAAACCCTCTGCAATTAGTAATCGAATTAGTTTCTCCACATGGATTTCATAATCCTCTGGAAAAAGACTTAGGTAGAGAAAACATAACTTCAATTCAAAGGATTAAAACTTAAAGCCAACAGAAAGGAGATCTGAATTGAATCGTCCCTTAGATGTTGCCAAATGTGATGATGTACCCTCCGCCATTCATGTGGCTTTTTTCGTTGACAACAGGCCTCCCAATACAACTATGGCAAGTGGTAAGCCTCTACATTTCTCCACCATTTCTCTTCCCAAATTCTTTAATCCTTATCCGCATTTGAGTTTTGAAAGGCTTTATCACAAAAAAGCTTCCAACTTTCACTTGGGTTTAGAAATCGAAGCTCATGGACATGAACTTTTTCGTCCGAACGTTCAGCAACTTCTCTGATACGGGTGGTAATAATGACTCTACTACCATTATTGTTATCAGGAAACGCTCTTTTCAAGCTCTCCCAAGCTTCTTTATGCCATACATCATCGATCACTAGCAAGTATGAGCGTCCAATCAAAGAGTTTCGAAGATTCCGCTCCAAATCTTCTTGACTCATCTTCTCCAACTCCTTATATTGACGTTCTTTGATCTGCCGTTGCTCTTGCTCCAACTCTTCTGCACTCATCTTCTTACTTCTTGAAGATTCTTCATCCTCCCTTTCAAGCATGATGTGGGAAAATTTTATAATCCTTCGAAGAATATCTTGAGTTTTGTAATCTTGAGAGACTGAAACCCAAGCTCGATGTTGAAACTTATTCTTGGCATCATAGTTGTGGTAAAGCTTTTTAGCAAGAGTTGTTTTACCTAAACCACCCATACCAAAAATAGAAATCACACCTCTCCGCGGCCCCCCGCCAAGAAGTTTAGCCAACAATTTCTCAGCATCATCCTCAAAGCCAACAACATGGTCATCTACTACAAAGGAGGTGGCTCTTCTCAGTTCCTTCAATCTGTAAAAAGCATCTACCTTTCCTTCACCCTTGTTACCAAAATCCTCAAGGCGGTACTGTTCACGTTTCCGAGAAATATCACCAAGTTTCTGTCTGATCTCTTGGATCTTCTTGCCTATGTTGTGCTGATTGACAGCCTTTTCTCCTTTGTTGAAGATACTGAACTTCTTGATGTAAACAGAAATTCTCCTCCTTTTGAGCATAAATGTATCCAAGACATCCTCAATATCATAAGCGACGTCTCTAATATCTGATACCCACTTCCTTATAATAACATCATAAACTTGTTTTCTTTCTGCATCCTTGAGGAAACATTGCATCCATTCCAATTCATTCTTTAGCGACTCCACTTCTTTCCTCACTCCTTGGAAGTGCACAGGTTCTTGGATAAGATAATCCCCAATCTTGTTCACCACAAATGAGATCACCGCATCAACCATAGCTCTCAAGCTACTATTTTTTCTCTCTTTTTGGGTACTGCCCGATTCTTCACTGGCTTGATTGATCAAATTTGGGAACTGGGGCTACCATTCTTTGCTGAAAAAGTAAAACCCATCCAAGAGTTTCAAAACAGAAACACTAAAAAAATTGATTACTTTATCATATAAAGACAAATATCCTTTGTCTAATTCTTTTTTTTTAAGTTTTATTTCTTTAATTTTTAATTTAAATATAAAAAATTGAAATAAAAACATAAAAGAATTTGAAACTTTGTTTCAAATGGACTTTAATATCCTTTATCTTAGTAAGCCGAAATGTTTTCGTAATATGGTAAAACGACCTGTTACTAATAAACGAAATCTTCCGGATCATGGAAGGTTTATTAGGCGAACAAGGAAAGGTAGACTTAACGCTAAGGAACGCGGAGCGCGTAAGTTTTGTGCTACCTGCCCATCTGGCAAAAACGTAAAAGATTGTAATTGTTACTGGATTTGTGGTGACAAAAATCATTTTACGGATAAATGCCCTCATAAGGGAAAGAAGAAGGCTGCGGTAAGATTTTTGGAAGTCAACGCGGAAAGCCAAACTTCTGAATTTGGGCCAGTTTGGGGATATGAAATTGATTCTGATGATGAGGTTTATGAATTAATTTCGGACTACTCTGATGATTCAGTTTCTTCAGAGGATGACTCAAAAGATATGACTTTTGAGGAACAGTCTTCAAATCTTCAACGCGTAGGTATATTCATGCAACGGACTAGTAGTCTTAATGAATATCCTAGGAATAACGGTATTGGTGATGAGGATGATCTTATCCCAATTAGAAATGAAGATGATCATCCTAACTCGGTAATTAGTTCATCATCTAATTACGAGGATCACTCGGGTAACCCTGACAATTGGGTAATTCCGAGGTTAACACCTAGAGAGGGTTTTGAGAAACGTTCTAAGTGGTTATTTAAAGCTGAAGGCTTGGAAGATGTACACGAAAAACCTGTTTGTGTAGCTTTGTCCCAATCTCAAGAGGGAGAATTAGTGCTCTCGAATGACGAGTGGCTACAAAAGGTTCGAAATCTTGCCAAACGGGCAAATGGCAAGTATAATTATGTACAACTTGGTGCTGTACAGATCGTGTGCAGGGACTATTCCGTGGAGGAATGAATGTACCTGTTCAGGTTGCTTTACTGGATAGACGATGGCTTACGTTTGGTAAAGCTCTAGTTGACGGTTTTCACGCTAACTTAGCTTTAGGAGATGCCTATGGGATTGTTAAACTAGGATATATGGTTAGTCTCCAAGATCCAAACCTCAAACGGATTATGGTTCTTCTAATTCATACTTCCGGCCTAGAAGACTTGATGGTTTCTAGTGATGGAATAGCAATTCAGTATAGGTTAATTTATCACTTGATAAATTCTGTTAATCCTATACGTATGAACTCTAGTGCCGACACTAAGGTTCATGCCCAGGATAGGATTCTATAATTCCGATTCGACCTATGGTAGTCAATGCTAAGACTCTTACGTGGCCGAAATGATGGGTTTTGGAATATTCAACGCAGCCCAGCGTGGTGGAATTAAACCCAAATCAGGGAATTCAAATCCAGGAACTTGATAATGAGGTTGAGGTTACTCTTCCTACGCCTAGAAACTCAGAGTCTCTAGAGCGGAATAAAGAGGTTCAGCCCATTATATCAAGAAAAAATATACTGGAAACAGATGACACTGCTATTGATGCTGGAAGTAGCAATAGCAAGAAAATTGTTGGGTATAAATCTGTACAAATCCCAGTATATGAAGAAGAAACTCCAAGCACAAAAATGATTATGAGTCATGAAATGCATTGTCATGCTATAGTTCAGGGGACTATTGACACATGCATACGTGCTAAATTGTGTTTTCCAGAATATGAGGAATATACTCTGGATATTCTTGTAGACACAGCAGCAACCAAATGTATTGCAAGGAAGCAATGTTTTTCACACGAGCTTTGGAAACCATTGGAAAAACCTATCCTAAATACGGTTGCAGATGGAGGTCAAAGTATGATCACGGATGTCGTAGAAAACGTGGTTGTACTGTTAAACGAGAAGAAATTTACTCTGAGGGAAGTCCTCCTAGTGGATTACTTGGAGGTAGATTTTATTCTCGAAAATAGCTTTCTGCGAGGTCAAGCAGAAGTTAGGCCATTTACTCAGGATAATGACCACATTATCCTAGGAGGATATAAAATCCCTATTCTTGCTAAGCCTGAAGTTTCGAAAGTTAGAAACGGTTTTAGACCGGTGAAACTAAGGCAAGAAGTAGATCAAATCGTTTTCCAAGTTTTGGAAACAAAGAATTGGTGGTTGAAATCTTCTGATGCAGAAGAAGTGGATGAGGCTTGTAATGTTTTCTTTCAAAGGTTGTATCGTAGTTATCATACAAACCGGATCGCATGAGGTATATCGTAGGAGGATGATCCTTCTGGTGCATGCCTTGAGAGCACGGATAAATTCATACATAAGGAAAAAATCTTGAAGGTTGAAAACGAGAGCCAAAAGAACTCTTTAAGGATTGAGGAACTTGTAAAATCCTTTAAAGAAGAACTTTCTCCATGCTTTGATGATCAACCATTAAAGTTATGGGAAAAGAACAGTATATATGCTTCACTTGAATTGAAAAGGAAGGATGATAAAATAGTGACCAAATCCTATCCTTATACTCCTGATGCAGAGGAGGAATTCAGTAAGCAAATACCGGAATTGCTGAAAAAGCAATTGATACGCGCCAGTAAAAGTCCACACTCTTTGCCAGCATTTATGGTCATGAATAGAGCTGAGTAATTAAGAGGTAAAGCACGGATGGTTATCGATTATAGGCAGTTAAATGAGAAAACCATTGACGATGCTTATAAGATACCTAACAAATCAGCTTGTTTGAATAAAGCTAGATTTGGAAAAATCTTCTCCAAATTTGATCTAAAGTCAGGATTTTGGCAGATCAGAATGGCAGAGTCAAGCATTCCTTTGACGGCTTTCACCTGTCCGAAAGGATTGTTGAATGGATGGTTCTGCCTTTTGGGCTTAAGCAGGCACCATCAATATTCCAGAGGAAAATGGATAAAGTTTTGGAGATTTATCTAACTTTTGTGTAGTCTATATTGATGATGTTCTAGTTTTTAGTAAAACCATGGAAGAACATGTAAATCATCTTAGACTAGTGATAAAAAAGTTCCTTGATAATGGAATGATTCTATCTGAATGAAAGGTAGAATGGTTTAAGAACAAGGTGAAGTTCTTAGGCGTTGAGATAGGTGAAAGAGGTATTCAACTCCAAGAACATATCTCAAAGAAGTTGCTGGAATTTCCAGATGTGTTGGAAGATAAGCACATGCTACAACAATTTCTTGGATTAGCCAATTACATG
Source organism: Pistacia vera (assembly GCF_008641045.1). NCBI lineage: Eukaryota > Viridiplantae > Streptophyta > Magnoliopsida > Sapindales > Anacardiaceae > Pistacia > Pistacia vera. Next base: position 236,083 of record NW_022196673.1, on the reverse strand, counting down.
CGCGAGTATGTTCCTAATCTCGCTAATGTAATTAATGGCTTGATGCTTAAGGTTAGTGATAAAGTGCCCTGGGTTTGGACACTTGAAGACACTAATTGTGTTAAGCGGACCAAAGCCTTGACAAAGCAATTAAAACCTTTAAAACTCCCGAAAGATGAGGATAAACTTATTATAGAAAGTGATGCATCTCACTTGTATTGGGGAGGTGTGCTTAAGGCTAAGGGTACTGATAATATTGAACGAATTGTTCGATATGCTTCAGGAAAATTCTCTCCTGCTGAGATAAACTATCATGTCCATGAGAAGGAAGTTTTAGCAGCGAAAGAATGTACTGACCAATTTCGATTATTCGTAATCAGTCAGGAATTTACTTTAAGGACAGACTCTAAATATTTAAGAACCTTTATAAAACTGTCTTTAAAGGATGACAAAGCTAGATTAATCAGATGGCAGATTTGGTTTGCAAATTATAAAATCAAATTTGAATACATTTCTGGTAAATCTAACTTTGTTGCTGACTTTTTTTCCAGACATTTTGTAGAAGAATTGCAGGATAATGGCGGACAAGAAGGAAACTGGAAATCACTTCTCATGCTCCAAGTGTAAGCAACGAGGACACTTGAGAAGGAACTGCCCTTTGAAGGTTACTTCGACGTCAAAGGTTACTGCTAAAAAGGAGAAAACTGCGGATAAGCAGGTGGCTTCTTCTTCTAAGCAGGTTACTGTGGTGCAGCAGGCTAAAGAAGGAAAGAGTCAAGATTATGACTCTGATACTTCGGATAGAAGGAACCCGAAATTTCAACGATTGAAAGGTTCAACTTCTTCAAAGGGAGATACTTCTGAAAAGAGGGTTACTCTTAAGAAGGAAACGACTAAGAAAAAAGCAATAGTTTGCTGGTCTTGTAAACAAGAAGGATATGAACAAGCTAATTGTTCACTATTAAAGCAAAAACATTCTGAGGAATCGTCAGGCGCTACAAGCGTGGTGACTCCACACACTCCACAAAAGAAGCGATCAATGGATGCAAATATTTGTGAGAGGTTTAGTTTTCCAGAAGGCTTAAGATTAACTTCAGCTAGTCAAACACTTTGGAAGAACCTGGAAACCCAAATTAGGATTGCAATGGCGACAGGATAAGGGGAAGTACAGTTGCAGAGGTGTTTAGAGAAGCTAGCAAGAAGGTTAGCATGGCTGGAAGCTGATAAACTGTTCTATGAGGATGAAGAGTTCAAAGGAACTGATGTACTCTATGCAGCAGGAATTCAAAAACTTGAGGTAATGAGGAAATGTCATTTGTTTGACATGTTAAAGCTCAAACTTAAGAATTTGAATGACTTAATAATGAAATTGGGAAAAACTGACTTGACGGATGTAGTTCAAGGATTAGCGGTTTATCCTAATGGAGCTATGGAATTGTTTGTTCCATGGAAAACCTTTAGAAAAGGTTTCTGTAGAGATCTTTTGACTAAAGGATGGATCGATACAATGCAAATTGACATACATGAAGCAATGGTGGATCCGAATATGCCAGACGTGGTTAAACAGATGCTCTGTGTATTAAATCGGAAAGTCGACACATTCACTTGCATGATTACTTCCTCATTGCAAGAGAACTATGATGTTCAACCTGTACAGATATGAGAATTTCTTGTAGGAGAACCATGGTACCGAATTATGTTAAATAGTGAGGTAAAAATGGGTTCTTATGCGCTAGAAGAAATTCAAAAGACAGAAGAGGAAGATTGGACCAGGTTACACATTGCCAAAATGTTATTGGTAAAATCTAAACTGGAAGAGCTCGTGAGAGTAAATGCTACTGTCCATATCCAACATGGGATAGTGATAGTCATACCAGACATGTATGCAGTAATCTAGGATACTCTGTTTCAACATAATCAGGCCCAGTTGAAAACATTGTTAGAAGGGTTTGATTTAGCCCATCTACCCAAGCAGGCCTTGATGGAAGGTACAATTGATCTTCTAGGGTTGGTCTTAGCCCATGACCAGAAAGCCCAAGAGGATGAATTTCTGCAAGAATTTATTGATCTGATTGAAATGGATAATTTCAAAGATCAGTAAATTCTAAGAGGATGGAAATTTGGACAACAGTAAACATCCAACACATATATGCGACGTGTATCAAACAGCAGAACAATACGTGGGCATCCAGGATGTTGCCAACAGAATTCAACGATCCAGATTTAAAGAGGCATTGGATGTTGACTTTATAATAAATGTAAAATTTTAGTCGTCTGTAATAAAATGTTTGTAAGACACATGGGAGAGATGTGGACCCCTATGTCATTATCATTAAAGTTTTAGCTAAAGGTTGTATTTACTTTTTCTTTTGCTAAGTCAAAGTCTTATTTAAGACTTGTTGTACAATTGTCTAAAAGCTTTGTACGTTAGCTTAGATTTTTGTAACTTTTGTTTCTTTTGTTTTTTTTTCTCACGGATTCAATTTCAATTGAAGTCCAGAACTACTCTATATAACGAGAAGTGTATGTACATTTTATTCAAGGGAAAATTAATAATATTTTCAGTTTGTGAAAATTCTCTCAATCTCTTGTCTACTTTTAATTTGTACACTCGGGACAAAGAAAAAGGTTCATTCAAGACGATTGATATCCAGGTATAAATTATTCTATTAACTGAATTTATGTAATTTTCCTTCCAATTAATTAACTAGGTTGATTAGTTATTAATTGCAATAATATTTGTTAGACTGGGTATAACAAATATTATGTGTTGGGTGTAAATGGTATCAGAGCTTTGAAAGACGAGGGGTATATGTGTTTATACCTGTTAACCTGTTGAAAGTTCTTGGTAGCATGAATAATGGTTCGAATGATGAAGTCTGTATGAACAAGACTTGTTTTCATTTGGCTCATGGACTTGAGGTAAAACCGGAAATCGGTTTGTTAAATACTGTTGTAGATAAGTTAGAGCTTTTGACCCAGAAGCTTGAAAACTTAGACAGGAGAGTAAATTATACGGTGTATTGTATATTTGCTCTAAACGAAGAATTAACCCAGATCGGGAACCAGATTGAAAAGGTTAATTCTATACTTCAAAAGGTCAAAACACTGGAACATGTTCTAACTATTTTACTAAGCTGGTAAAATAGGAGATGACTCTGGTGTTGAGTGACATCGAACAAGTGTGGCCTATTGAAGGATATACTGAACAAGAGGTTAAACGGGTTGTGGTGGACCTTTGTAACCTCTGTAACGGCAACCCAGATATTTGAGAAGAGTATCTGACTTGGCTAGGTGTTAAGTGACTTTTGGATGCTATTCAAAAGGCTTTTAGTCAAGGGTGCACAAGGATCTTGTGTTTTATTTGCCGGATTTCCACCATTGAAGTGTCTAAGCTAGAACTTTGGAATAAGTGGTTGGAAAAAGCTGAGGCGGTAATTCCTTACTGGCACGGCAAATCCCAGCCGGATCCAGATCCTACACCATATAAAGAGTCAAACTTTGCGACTGAGTTGAGACCTGATTCAGATTGACCATGGGTGGTCAGGATGTTTTGGATCAGTTCGCGGCTAGTTTGCAGGAAAAATATCCCGGATTGCCCCCAGGATATGCACAGTTTGTGGCCAAAGAAACCCAAGGTGGTTGGGAAAAGGCAGAAAAACTCTTTATGAAAGGTGTCAAGGAAGAAGACTTTGTTTCTAAGATGGATGGAAAACGGAAGGTTGCCATTCCGAAAATTTCTACCTCGGATGCTGAACAAATCAGCAGGTATTATGAGGAAGAAATGAAGAAATGAAGAAACAAAGGAAAGGAGACGAAACTGGAGGATTAAAACTTACTCTAGGTCCTAAAAAGGCAGAGCTCGATGATCTAATCTCGAGACTCAGGGAATCTGAGTTTAAAGATGACCCGCTTGAAGGAATTCGTAATCCTTTAAATTCATTTGAAGGATTCCTTAAGGAAATCTCCAAACCCGAATATAAACAAACTTATCCCACAAAGATAAGGTCGGAGTTTGTACCTAGGGGAATACCTAGAATGGTGGAGATACCGTTTAGCGGAAGTTTCCTAAACATCGATTGTGTTACGAATGTAACGGATGCAATTGAAGCATGGGAAACTGTTAACTGGGTTCATATTCAAAATAAGAACTTTGGACTCAGTGATACTTACAGGTTTTTAAGATCCATACTACAGGGAGCTGCATGAAGCTTTTGGAGAAGTCTAGAAGCTGGTACGGGTCTGTTAGATACTGGAAGGGACTTGAAGAATAGAGAGGCTATCTTTGCACTCTTCAAGGATATGCTCTATAGAGAATTTACTGGGATAACAATTACCAGTAGGAATCTCGCGGAGGTAATTGCCTTAGAAGCTTTAACAAAGCTTAGGCTTTGTGACATGTGTTTGTTTGAAAATTTCGTCCGTGAGTATAGACAATATTTTTATTAGTTGCCTGGTGGTACACAGGAAGTCATGAAAAATACTTCTTTGCTAAGCTTCCTCCAAGATGGGATAAGGCAACAAACGAGGCGTTTAAGCTTCTACTTGAAAAGAATCAGGTTGTTGATTCTTTGGGAGGAAGAATAGAAGTTGTTAGAAAACTCGTGAGAACAAAATGTATGAACGCCAAGCTGAATAAGGAAGCTAAAAGGCTTGAGTTCAACGAATCTTGTTGTCAAAACTTTGATGGCGTGCCAGGACAATATGGTGGTGTCTTCAAGAAAAAAGAGGGCCACATTTTCTTTCTTCCAAGAAAAAAAAATTCTATTAAAATTGTTATTTTACTAGACCATAAGGGGAAATTGTATTAAAGTCGTGAATACTATTAAAATTCTGAATAGGAAATCCATCAAGTGATGGCCAATGAAAGAACTGCAGGGAATTAGATGCCCTACTTACCTTTTGAAAATGAAACACTACTTCATCAGGTCAAGCATATATACTAATCAATAAAGCTACAAACACCGGGGTTTTTGCATTGAAAATGTGTACCAGCCTACATATCCCTCTGACTCATACCAGCAATCCAGATGCATGATTAAACAATAAATATTTTTCTAGTGAACGATCGTTCATCAAATATAGATGGCCGTTCACTTACATGGACCTCCGTCCATATAATTTCCGTCCATATTATATGGACGGAGGTCCATTTACTACGAACGGGCATCCCCATTTAAAGGACGCCCGTCCATAAGTAAAATGGAATAAATTTTTTTATAAAAATTAGGGATGGTCGTTCATCCATTATGGACGGCCGTCTCTTCATTTTGGACGGGCGTCCACAAATAAGGGACGCCCATCCTTAACCCAAATATGAAAATAAAATAAAAAAAAAAACTTTGGGGACAGCCGTCCATAAATTTTGGATGGTCGTCCCTTACGTTTGGATGGACATCCATTACGCCTGTCCATTATTTTGGTTTTTATATAGTGAGTGCGAGAAACCATGCATGCGAGGCTAAACTGTATGATATTCACACAACGGTGCCTTTGAAAGAGCTGCATAAACTGTAATATCGCCCTTTGAAGCTTGGTACCTAAATACCTAATGCGAGCAACACAGCAAAATGCTTAAAATTCTTCAGGCGAAAGTAACCATCATTACCATCACTATTCTTGGGAGCACACAGACAAATATACAGCAAAATAGAACTCACCCAGTAATATAACTACGAGTCAGAAGGTACTCATCAAGTTTCTTCAAACCAGAGGCTGAGTTAAGATCACCGAACACGACTGCCATCTCCAGCAATTGAGGTTTTTTCTGGAACTACAATCATAGAAATCAAAACTTAAGCATCCATTTCCTTTACTCGAACCATAAATTTTGAGAAACTAAAACTTACAGCAACATTAAGCTATCTCCAATAGAAACTATCATTTTTAGTAGCTTTAAACACTGAAAACTTAGAAAAATTAACCCCCCAAAAAAAAAACTTTTAATCAGTAAAATTAATAAAGTGGTACAGAAGATCATAAGAGCTCCAGTCTCGTTGATAACAAATAAACATACAGCAACCTTGATTTTTCATGCAAGTAAAACTTAACCATTGATTAACCGTATTCAAAAGCGCATTCATGAGACGGACTCCAGTCCATAAATATCCATGAATATCTTCAACTTCCCCAATAAGCTCTCTCACTTCATTAATCATTCATTTCTTCTCCCTTCAAAATTTTTATATATAATCCCTCGCTTCACTTCATTTTATCTCGTCAAACCCTGAACTGGAAGCTCTTAGTTGTATTAATGGCAGTTGTCAGGCAGCGCAGACAGTTGAATCTGCAACTCCCTTTACCAGAATCCGACCGTTGCCCACGTTTCCCCTTACCTCTCCCTCCAGCTGCCGCCCCCTCTGGCAATTCTGCCGCCGCAACAGCCACCATAACATGCGCAGACTTGGACAGGCTACAAGTCCTTGGCCACGGAAATGGTGGAACTTTCTACAAAGTCCGTCATAAACGGACTGACAAGATATTTGCTTTGAAAGTTATCCACGGCGAAAGCGACTCCACCCTCTGCCGCCAAGTCTTCCGCGAAATGGAAACCCTTTGCTGTACTGACTCTCCTTTCGTCGTCCAGTGCCACGGCGTTTTCGAAAAACCGTCAGGGGATATTGCCATGGCGATGGAGTACATGGACGCCGGCACTCTCGAAACATTACTGCAAAAAAAGGGGACTTTCTCTGACCCAAAACTTGCATGCATGGTTTCTCGCACTCACTATATAAAAACCAAAATAATGGACGGAATGGACGCACGTCCAAATGTAAGGGACGGCTTTGGACGGCCATCCCCAAAGTTTTTTTTTTTTTCATATTTTGGTTAAGGACGGGCGTCCCTTATTTGCAAACGCCCGTCCCTAATTTTTATAAAAAAAATTATTTCATTTTACTTATGGATGGACGTCCTTTAAATGGAGATGTCTGTCCGTAGTAAATGGACCCCCATCTATATAATATGGACGGGAGTCCATGTAGGTGAATGGCCGCCCATATAATATGGATAACCGTTCACTAGAAAAATATTTATTGTTTAATCACGCATCTAGATTGCTAGTGTGAGTCAGGGGACACGTAGGCCGATACATATTTTTGGTGCAAAAACCCTGGTGTCTGTAGCTTTATTGATATACTAATATATCTTCTACCTGTTGGTTAGGGTGGGTGGTTCCTGGTACCACCCTTTTTTGAAGAAACCGGAACTGTTGGTTCTACTTCTCTGAAAAAATATCAATTAGCTCCCTATTTAAAAAAATATAACCCCTAATAGTTTTCTGAAAAAACAAATACACCCTAAAAACTTTAGAAAAATTACAACTATTCCAATATCCATTTCAACCTCCCAAAAATGAAATTACATAACACTTTATAACTTTAAATAACACAAGTACAACAACATAATAACATATCAACTACCAAGTTTCATCTTTTCAAAATTAAAATTACATAACACATACAATAACACAATAACACCACGTAATAAGTTAATTACATATCAATTTTCATCCTTCCAAAATAAAAATTACATAACATTTTAAATAACACAAGTACAATAACCGCAATATTATGACTAAGAAATTTACAAGAATAGCAAATGAAAATTCTTTACTCTAATAAATATATTTTATCTCCCTGTTAACTTGTTGAAAGTTCTATAGCATGAATAATGGTTCAAATGATGAAGTTTGTCTGAATAAGACTTGTTTTCATTTGGATCATGGACTCGAGGGAAAACTGGAGATCGATTTGTTAAATACTGTCATAGATAAGTTAGAGCTTTTAACCCAGAAGCTTGATAACTTAGATAGGAGAGTGAATTATATGGTCTATCGTATATTTGCTCTAAATGAAGAATTGACCCAGATCGAAAGACAAATTGAAAAGGTCAATTCTGCACTTCAAAATGTCAAGACACTAGAACGCATCCTAACTATTTTACTAAGTCAGTAAAATAAGAGATGTCCTTGGTTCTAAGTGACATCAAGCAAGTGCGACCTATTAAAGGATATACAGAACAAGAGGTTAAACGAGTTGTGTTAGACCTCTGTAATGGAAACCCAGATATTCGAGAAGAGTATCTAACTTGGCTAGGAGTAAAGCGACTTTTGGATGTTATCTAGAAGGCCTTTAGTTAAGGGTGTATAAAGATTTTGTGTTTTATCTGTCGAATTTCAACCATTGAAGTTGCCGAGTTGGAACTTCGGAATAAGTGGTTGGAAAAGGCTGAGGTGGTAATTCCTTATGGTACGACGAATCCCAGCTGGATCCAGATCCTGAACCATATAAAGAGTCAGACTTTACGACTAGTCTAAGAATTGATTCAGATTGACCATAGGTGGTTAAGATGTTTTGGATTAGTTTGCGGCAAGTCTGTAGGAAAAATATCCTAGATTACCTCTAGGGTATGCACAGTTCATGGCCAAAGAAACCCAAGGTAATTGGGAAAAGGTAGAAAGGCTTTTTATGAAATGAGTAAAGGAAGAAGACTTTATTTCTAAAGCAGATGGCAAACAGAAGGTTGATATTCCAAAAATTTCTACCTCTAACGCTGAAAGAATCAGCAGGTATTATGAGGAAGAAATGAAGAGACAAAGGAAAGGGGAAGAAACTGGAGGTTTGAAAATTACTCCAAGACCTAAAAAGGCGGAGCTCGATAAGCTAATCTCTAGACTGAGGGAATTTGAGTTTAAAGATGACTCGCTTGAAGGAATTCGTAACACTTTAAATTCTTTTGAAGGATTTCTTAAGGAAATCTCCAAACCTGAATATAAACAAACTTATCCCACAAGGATAAGGTCGGAGTTTATACCTAGGGGAGTACCTAGAATGGTGGAGATATTGTCTAGTGGAAGTTTCTTAAACATCAATTGTATTAGGAATGTTCCTGATGCAATCGAAGCATGGGAAACTGTTAACGGGGTTCATGTGCAAAATAAGAATTTTGGACTCAGTGATACTTATAGATTTCTCAGATCCAAGGAGCTGCAGGAAGCTTCTAAAGAAGTTTAGAAGCTGGTACAGGTCTGTTAGATACTGTAAGGGACTTAAAGAATGCAGAGGCTATTTTTGCACTCTTTAAAGATATGCTCTGTTGAGAATACAGAGGTAGTTGCCTTAGAAGCTTTGATAAAGCTTAGGCTTTGTGACGTGTGTTTGTTTGAAAATTTTGTCTGCGAATATAGATGATATCTTTATGAGTTGCCTGGTGGCACACAGGAAGTCATGAAAAATACTTTCTTTGCTAAGCTTCTCCAAGGATGGGATAAGGCAGCAAACGAGGCGTTTAAGCTTCTAGTAGAAAAGAATCAAGTTGTTGATTCTTTAGGAGGAAGGATAAAAGCTGTTAGACAACTCGTGAGAACAAGATATTTGAATGCCAAATTGGATAAAGAGGCCAAAAGACTTGAGTTCAATGAATCTTGTTGTCAAAACTTTGATGGAATGTCAGGACAATATGGTTGTGAGTCGAGGAATTTGACTAAACATCAAGGTTGGAAAAACTATATAAAACGGAAAAGATCATTTGGTAAAAGGAATTTTAGACCGAAACGTTTTCGTAATATGGTAAAAAGACTTGTTACTAATAAATGGAATCTTCTAGATCATGGAAGGTTTATTAGGCTAACAAGGAAAGGTAGACTCAATGCTAAAGAACGCGGAGCACGTAAGTATTGTGCTACATGCCCATCTGGAAAAAACACAAAAGATTGTAATTGTTGCTGGATTTGTGGTGACAACAATTATTTTGTGGATAAAAGTCCTCATAAGGGAAAGAAGAAGGCAGCGATAAGATTTTTGGAAATCAACGTTGAAAGCCGAACTTTTGAATTTGAGCCAGTTTGGGGATACGAAATTGATTCGGATGATGAAGTTTATGAATTATTTTCAGATTACTCTGAAGAGTCGGATTCTTCGGAGGATGACTCAAAAGGTATGACTTTTGAGGAACAATCTTCAAATCTTCAACACATAGGTATATTCATGCAAAGGACTAGTAGTCTTAATGAATATCCTAGGAATAACGGAATCGGTGATGAGAATGATCTTATCACAATTAGAAATGAAGATGAAAATCCTGACTTGGTAATTAGTTCATCATTTAATTACGAGGATCACTCGGGTAACCTGGAGAATTGGGTAATTCTTAGGCTAACACCTAGAGAAGTTTTCGAGAAACACTCTAAGTGGTTATTTAAAGATGAAGGCTTGGAAGATGTACACGAAAAACCTGTTCGTCTAGCTTTATCTTAGTCTCAAGAAGGTGAATTGGTATTCTCGAACGATGAGTGGCTACGAAAGGTTAGAAACCTTGCCAAATGGGCAAATGGCAAGTTTAATTATGTGCAACTTGGTGCTGTACAAATACGTGTACAAGGATTATTCCATGAAGGAATGAATGTACCTGTTCAAGTTGCTTTATTAGACAGATGATGGCTTACGTTTGGAAAAGCTCTAGTTGACGGTTTTCACGCTAATATGGCTTTGGGAGATGCCTACGAGACTGTTAAAGCAAGATATATGGTTAGTCTCCAGGATCCAAATCTTAAACGGATTATGGTTATTTGAATTCATACTTCAGGGCTAGAAGATTTAATGGCTTCTAGTGATGGAGTAGCAATCTAGTATAGGTTAATTTATCGATTGATAAATTCTATTAATCCTATACGAATGAACTCCAGTGTGGATACTGAAGTTCATGGCCCACGACAAGATTCTGTAATTCCAATTTGACCTATGGTAGTCAATGCTAAGACTCTTACGTGGCTGAAACGATGGAGAATATCCGACGCAGCCCAGCGTGGTGGAATTAAACCCAAATCGGGGAATTCAAATCCAGGAACTTGATAATGAGGTTGAGGTTACTCTTCCTATGCCTAGAAACTCGGTGTCTCTGGAGCAGAATAAGGAAGTTCAACCTATTATATCAAGGAAAAATATATTGGAAGCAGATGACACTGCTAGTGATGCTAGGAGTAGTAGTAGCAGGAAAATAGTTAGATATAAATATGTACAAATTCTAGTATATGAAAACAAAACTCCAAGCACAAAAATGATGATGAGTCATGAAATACATTGTCATGCGATCATTCAAGGAACTATTGACACTTGCACTCGTGCTAAATTGTATTTCCCAGAATATGAGGAATATATTCTAGATGTTCTTGTAGATACAAGAGCAACGAAATGTATTGCAAGAAAGCAATGTTTTCTAGAGGAGCTTTGAAAATCATTGGAAAAACCAATTCTAAATACAGTTGCAGATTGATGTCAAAGTATGATCACGGATGTGGTTGAAAACGTGGTTGTACTATTGAACGAGAAAAAATTTATGCTAAGGGAAGTCCTAATAGTGGATTACTTAGAAGTAGATTTTATTCTCGGGAATAGCTTTTTGGGAGGGCAAGCAGAAGTTAGACCATTTACTCAGGATAACGACCACATTATCCTTGGAGGTCATAAAATCCATATTCTTGCTAAGCCTGAAGTTTCAAAAGTTAGAAATGGTTTTAGACCGGTGAAACTAAGGCAAGAAGTAGATCACATTGTTTTTTAAATTTTGGAAAAGGAAAAATGGTGGCTAAAAACTTCTAAAGTAGAAGAAGTGGATGAGGCTTGTAATGTTTACTTTCAAAGATTGTATCCTAGCTATCATACAAACCGGATCGCACGGGGTATATTGCAAGAGGTTGGTCCCTTTGGTGCATGCCCTAAGAGCACGGATAAATCAACACATAAGGAGATAATCTTGAAAGTTGAAAACAAAAGCCAAAACAACTCTTTAAGGATTGAGGAACTTGTAAAATCCTTTAAAGAGAAACTTTCTCCATGCTTTGATGATCAACCATTAAAGTTATGGGAAAGGAACAGTATATATGCTTCGCTTAAATTAAGGAAGGATGATGATACGATAACTACTAAATCCTATCCTTAAACTCCTGATGCAGAGGAGGAATTTAGCAAACAAATACCAGAATTGCTGGAAAAGCAATTAATACACGCTAATAAAAGCCTACATTCTTCGCCAGCATTCATGGTCATGAATAGAGCTGAGTAGGAAAGAGGAAAAGCGTAGATGGTTATCAATTATAGGCAATTGAATGATAAAACTATTGATGATGCCTATAAGATACCAAACAAATCAGCTTGTTTGAATAAAGCTAGATTTGGAAAAATCTTCTCAAAATTCAATCTAAAGTCAGGATTTTGGTAGATCATAATGGAGGAGTCAAGCATTCCTTTGACAGCTTTCACCTATCCGAAAGGATTGTTTGACTGGATGGTTCTGCCTTTTGGGCTTAAGTAGGCACTATCAATATTCCAGAGGAAAATGGATAAGGTTTTTGGAGACTTATCTAACTTTTATGTAGTCTATATTGATGATGTTCTGGTTTTTAGTAAGACCAAAGAAGAACATGTAAATCATCTTAGACTGGTGATCAAAAGGTTCCTTGATAATGGAATGATTCTATCTGAAAGAAAGGTAGAATGGTTTAAGAACAAGGTAAGGTTCTTAGGCGTTGAGATAGGTGAAGGAGGTATTCAAATCCAAGAACATATCTCGAAGAAGTTGTTGGAATTTCTAGATGTGCTGGAAGATAAGCACATGTTACAACAATTTCTTGGATTAGCCAATCACATGCGCGAGTATGTTCCTAATCTCGCTAATGTAATCAATGGCTTGATGCTTAAGCTTAGTGATAAAGTGCCTTGGGTTTGGACACTTGAAGATACTAACTATGTTAAGTGGACCAAAGCCTTGACAAAGCAATTAAAACCTTTAAACTCCTAGAAGATGAAGATGCGCTTATCATAGAGAGCGATGCGTCTCACTTGTACTGAGGAGGTGTGCTTAAGGCTAAAGGTACTGATAATATTGAACGAATTGTTCGATATGCATCAGGAAAATTCTCTCCTATTGAGATAAATTATCATGTTCATGAAAAGGAAGTTTTAGCAGCGAAAGAATGTATTGACCGATTTTGATTGTTTGTAATCAATCAGGAATTTAAGGACATACTCTAAATATTTAAAAGCTTTTATGAAACTGTCTTTAAAGGATGACAAAGCTAGACTAATCAGATGGCAGATTTGGTTTGCAAACTATAGAATCAAATTTGAATATATTTATAGTAAATCTAACTTTGTTGCTGACTTTTTGTCCAGACACTTCCGTGAAGAATTACAGGATCATGGCGGACAACAAGGAAATTGGAAATCACTTCTCATGCTCCAAGTGTAAACAACAAGGACATTTGAGGAGGAATTGTCCTTTGAAGATAACTTCGGCTTCAAGGGTTACTGCTAAAAAGGAGAAAACTGCAGATAAGTAGGAAATCTCTACTCCTAAGCAGGTTACTACATCAAAGCAGGTTAAAGAAGGAAAGAGTCGAGATTATGACTCTGATACTTCAAAAAGAAGAAACCCAAAATTTCAACGTTTGAAAGGTACTTCTACAAAGGAAATTACTTCTGAAAAGGAGGTTACTCCTAAGAAGGAAAAACAAAAACCTCAGAAGAAAGCAATGGTTAGCTAGTCTTGTAAACAGGAAGGACATGAACAGGCTCATTGTCAACTGCCAAAGACAAAAAATTTGGAGGAATCATCATCAAGCGCTGCGAGCGTGGTGACTCCACATACTCCACAAAAAAAGCGGTTAATTGACACAGATATTTGTGAGAGGTTTAACTTTCTAGAAGGCTTAAGATTAACTTCAGCTAGTCAAACACTCTGGGGGGATTTGGAAACCCAACTTAGAATCGCATTGGCGACAGGTCGGAAGTACAACTGCAGAGGTGTTTAGAGAAACTAGAAAGAAGGTTAGCTTGGTTGAAACTGATAAACTGTTTTATGGAGACAATGAATTTAGAGGAACTGCTCTACTTTATGAAGCCGAAATCCAAAAACTCGAGGTAATGAGAAAATGTCATTTGTTTGACATGGTAGATCTCAAACTCGAGAATCTAAATGATCTAATAGTGAAATTAGGAAAAAACTGACTTGGCGGATTTGGTCCAAGGATTAGCAGTTTATCCTAATGGCGCTATGGAATTGTACGTTCCATGGAAAATCTTTAGAAAAGGTTATTGCAAAAACCTTTTGAATAGAGGATGGATCGATACAATGGAAATTGATGTACAGGAACCGATGGTGGATTCGAATATGCCAAATGCGGTTAAACAAATGCTCTGTGTATTGAATAGAAAGGTCAACACTTTCACTTGCATGATTACTTCCTCATTGCAAGAGAGCTATAATGTTCAACCTGTACATGTTAGAGTAGATGCCCTAGAGCCAATCAATTATTGTAGAATTAACTCTTTGTAATAATGTTCATTAATCAATAATAATAAAAGGCATTTTTTTCTATATCGCGTAAATCGTTATTATTGCAATATGTATTGATATATGTCCTTAGAATGGTAGAACCGCGACGAAGGTATCAAGTGTTTCAAATCTTGATAGTGAGAACCCTATGAGCACATATAGTGGCCACTTTAGAAACGTCTGTAGCCCCAGTATTATTCTGAAGTAAGGGCACAGATAATACGGTAAGGCTATCATAGTGTTGAACGACTCTATTGAAACGCAGTGACTGATCTCACTTGTCAAGGTTGTTTGGTGACAACCTGGTGCAACACATGAGTGCTTGCTGCAAGCGAATACACAGCAGCAAGTTCACTAGACTGACCCACCAGAGAATTCCATATGGATGGTAACCCCAATGTCTATGGAACAAATCCTCTAACGAATGGTGGTGCATGTGATCCTTAGACTTGAGATCACTAGAGCATCTTGTGCATTGATTGGTGTAGTGTAACGCCCCGCTTGAGGTACGTTGTTATTGTTTCCTCTTTCGCCCTTAATCGAGTTGGTTTTTGTTATTATTGTTTGATTGAATGTTATGTTGAATGTTGCCCTGAATTTTGGTTGAAAATAGAAGAATTTGAGTGTACCAAGCTTCGCCGAGGCGAAGAAGAATCTTCGCCGCGGCGAAGATGGGTTGAACCAAGGGTGAAACTCTCTGGACAGTTTCGCCGCGGCGACAAAGGTTTCTTCGCCGCGGCGACGGGCCGAATNGTCATTTTAAGTCGACCCATCACCATTAAGGAAAACTCCAATGCATTTTAACCTCCCACTGGTAGAAGTGTACCCTTCGCTTTGGCGAACAAGGTTTCGACGAACAGTGGTTTGATTAAAACCATGGTGATGGAAGGCTTTCGTGACTTAATATACTTTGATTGAGGGTTTCTTATTAATGTCTTACCAGATTATTTTCTTTGTTAGAATGACATTGTTTGGTATGTTATTCAACATTCAACCTTAGCATGCATTCTAAATATAATTTAAAACATGTCGTTACATGGCCCAACTAAAACTGATTTCCTCGAGCCTAGAGGAATCGGTGGGTCACTAAAGGTCCTGTAATAAACATCTTGAGTCTTCAAGTATGGTTGTCTCATCCTTTGCTTTGTCTTCAAGTACATTACAAAAAAATATCGTTCTAAATTTACAATAAATAATTATACAAATTCTTTACATCAATAAATTTAGAAACCTCGATTTACATTCGAGAGGAATGAGATGAGAAGAGAGTGTACATCGAGAATAGGAGAAAGGTAGGACACGTAGGCTCTATTTAATAAATTATACAACCATACATACCCAAAAATATTTAAAACATTCACCCTTAGGTCTAAGGCTCATGTACCGGGCACCATGCAATATACAAACAAGTACAAAGCATACATTTCAAAAACAATCAATTTTTGAAATTAGTGGGTTAATTACAATTTACCCCCTGACAATTTATAGATCTACGTTTGGTCCAAAAGTTTTGAAACTTTGCACTTTAGCCCTTACACACTAGGAAGTACGCTCGCTGTGGCGATGAGTTAGATCGTCGTGGTGTGCATTGGTAACTTGACGTCCATGCTTAACGTACGCCATGGCGATTTGGTACAGTACTCGTCCTAAGGACGATCGCCACGGCGATGGGTTATATCGCCGCGGCGAGCGCTGTTTTCGTACAGCGCTCGTCCAGAAGATGATCGCCGCGATGCTTTAGCCAGTCATTCATGCACGCAACGATGCTTTATATCGTCGTGGTGAGCGCTAGTTTCATCGCCAGCGCTCGTCTAGAGGACGATCGCCGCGACGATGCTTTATATCGCCGCGGCGAGTGCTGGTTTCATCACTAGCGCCAACATGAACAACGCTCACTGCAGCGATGGGTTATATCGCTGCTGCAAGCGTACACAGATTTGTAGCTCTGGATTTGTTCATACAGTAACCATATACACTTTAAACGGTTTTTGCAATCAATCAAACACATTGATCTCAACAAAAATCCATCATGCATTAAACCAAACTTGCAGTTCATCAACAAATCAGATTAATTGATTAATCAATTTCTCAAAAACATGATTTGAGGCAGATTTTATAAGGCAACATGTTATCATCAAATACATGTTATCAACCATCCAAATGAAAATTGTAAAATTTAGTACCCTAGGCTCTGATACCACTGTTAGTAAACGGTCCCATATACGCAGCTGAAACAAAGTAAATATAATATAGAGATCGTTTACTTGAGCCAAGATCAAGGGTATAATTTTACAATTCATATTAAAATAAAATCTACAGAAAAATAAATCTGAGTTTAAAGAAAACAAACGCACGTTGGAGGCTCCTCCAAATTTGTCAACGAATATTTTGCTACCGATCCAAGTGTAGGATCGAACCCACGTAGTCCACACGAAGACAATCTCAAAAGAACCAAAGAAGGATTCGCTAGATCCTCTTTGGCTTCAAGATTAAGAAGAAAGCAAATCAATTGAATTGATTTTGGGTAATATTGTTTCTGCCGTGGGAGTGTATTGAGAGGGGCTGTGTGTGTGTTTTTCTTTTAAAACAGAAATCAAATTAATTGAATAATCACACACTTTTCTTTTTATAGTAAAATAATCAAGTTGTCCTAATCCCATACGGAATAGGATTGGGCTCCAACCCAAACGCCCCATATTGCCAAACACTTCCAATTTAATATTTTTATTTTTCCATCATTATCTCAATTAAAATCAATTAATATATATTTAAATATATATTAACATTTAACAATAATGATAATTTATTTAAGTATGTGCGAACACCATTTAAACGTAATTTCACTTATTTAATTTTTCTAGCAAATTAAATAAAGGCTACGACCTCAGCAAATTTAATTGCACTGTGAAATTACCAAAATACGCTTTCACATTAAAAGATGAAAACGCCCTTCTTTCTTCTTGGATCTTAAATTATTTTCTATGTGTGTGACCCATAGGCTCCTCATCATATCGGCAGTATATAGTGTCACGATTAACACCAAATAATCGTCTCACTAATACATAGACCAAGATTGGCTCCTAGCAAGGCATCATGGCCACTCGATAGATTCGGATTCAGCAAAGTAGCTACCTGTCAAAGATATGGTTACCGTGCAATTCGATCCTTTCATCATACGTTATCTCGACAAGACGAAGGCATAGAAATAGTGTCAACCTTCGGTTACTCTCGATATTATGTATTTAGTTTTTGGACCAATAACCTGTATTATAATCCGGATAGAGCAACAACTCAATCCCATTATGGCCACAGTTTTAGTGTCATTGCCATATACTGAATTGCGCCATGAGATAACTTCTCTCGTACCTCGGAGTGATGAATCCTCTGTCAATCCACCATAGTCTTGATACACTCCTTGATGCAGCCAATCACCACCGTATTGACAGCTCTGAAAAGAACTGCGTTAGCCTAGTGTCAAACTACACCAATCGGTGCACAAGACGTTCCAGTGATCTCAAGTCTAAGGATCACATGTACCACCATTCGTTAGAGGATTTGTTCCATAGACACTGGGGTTACCATCCATATGGAATCCTCTGGTGGGTCAGTCCAGTGAACTTGCTGCGGTGTATCCGCCTACAACAAGCACCCATGTGTTGCACCAGGTTGTCACCAAACAATATTGACAAGTGAGATCAGTCACTGCCTTTCAATAGGATCGTTCAACACTATGATAGCCTTACCGTATTATCTGTGCCCTTACTTTAGAATAATATTGGGGCTACAGACGTTTCTAGAATGGCCACCATATGTGCTCATAGGATTCTCACTATCAAGATTTGAAACACTTAATACCCTCGTCACAGTTCTACCATTCTAAGGACATATATCAATACATATTGCAATAATAATGATTTACGCGATATAGAATAAAATGCCTTTTTATTGATTAATGAACATTATTACAAAGAGTCAGTTCCACAATAATTGATTGGCTCTAGGGCACCTACTCCAACATCTAGGGGTTTGTTGAAAACCTTTGGCTACAAGCCTTGCCTTATACTTTTGAAGGGACCCATCGACATTGAACTTTGTCCTAAAGACCCACTTGTTCCCTATAACATTCATTTTCAAGGAGAATGGGACAAGGGTCCAGGTATGGTTAGCAATTAGAGCATCATATTCTACTTGCATAACTGATTTCCACTCATTACTAAATAAGGCTTCTTGGACAATTCTTAGTTTAGGTACTATGGAGGTAGCAGCTAGTAATGCTGTTTTGGGAAGAGCAATAGACTTGGCTCTTGTAATCATAGGATGAGTGTTTGTGGGAGCATCTAAAAAGCTTGAAATGGAAGCAAACTTGGAAGGATTCATATCAATTTCAATGGAACAGGATGGTTTTGGTTTGTGAGAATTGTGGAGGGTTGAATTATGCGGTGAAGGATTAGGAAGTTGTGAAGTTGTCAGGTCTATTGTGATAGTGCTAGGTAGTGCTTTTTATGGTGGAGATGCACTGGATAATGGTGATTGATGGGATGCAAGAGTAATAGATGAAAAGGAGAGTGAATTCTTACCACTTGTTGGAGGAGAATCATTTGAAGAACAGGCTACCACAGAAGGATCAGAGCCACTGAGCAAGAGGGATTATGTATGGAAATAAAGGGAAAAGATGTAGGTGCAGTGGAAGAGGACTCGGGTGAGGAAGGCTGGACAAGTTTAATAGTGGTAAAACCAGAAAAAAAAAAAAAAAAAAAAAGAAATTCATGCTCATTGAATTTAACACTTGAGGTGACGAAGATTCGACCATCTAAGCTAAGACACTTATAACCCTTATTAATCAAACTATATCCTACAAAAACACACTTACTAAAATGGAAACTAAACTTATGTTTATCAAAAACTCTTAGGAAAGGAAAACAGGCACAACCAAAGACCTTCAAAGTATTCTACATAGGAGGAAATTGAAACAGTAATTGATAAGGAGATGCATGTTGCAGTACATCAGTGGGCATTCTATTTATTAAGTACACTGTAGTATCAAAAGCAAGCCACTAGACATGTAAAGGCATGGAAGCATGGGCTAACAATGTTAAACCTGTTTCTACAACATGCCTATGCTTTATTTCACTCCTTCCATTTTGTTAATGGAAATAGGCACAAGAATATCTAAATTGAATTCCCTCATTAGTTAGATATGGCAATAATCCCTTATACTCAGCTCCTTGATCAAATTGGATGCACTTAAGTTTATAACCAAATTTTCTTTCAGCTAAATGATGAAACTTAATGAATATAGATCTAACCTCAGCCTTAGTTCTAAGGGGAAACAGCCAAGTGTACCTACTGAAGTCATCTAAAAATTGCACATAATACCAAAAATCTTCAGTGGAGAAAATAGATGCAAGGCCTTATATGTCACAATGGATGATTTCAAGAGGAAAATTAGCTTTAGAATGTGATTTGGGAAAACTAGTTTACTGCATCTTTCCTAATTGACATGCATCATAGAATTAAATAGGATGTAAATTCAATTTCTACACCAAATGATGCATGATCTAACTGTAAATCTTACCATGGGGTTGACCTAGTCCTTAATGCCAAGTCAATGAGCTAACACTATTGTTTGTAGCAACAAGTGCCTCAGCAAGAGAGGATGCACAGTCTAAAGACAACAGTTTGTTATTTTGCTTAATAATAATAGCAGAATTTGACAAAGCATCATGCTAAACATATTCATCAGACAAATCATGTTTAATACATGCATAAAAAAAGTCACGCATATGGTGTTATTTATCAGCAGTAGCAGATTTAATTACAATGTTATACTTAAGATATGCATCAGATAAATCATGCTGAAGACATTCATTAGAAGTATCAACCTTAGAACTTTCATCAGGTAATAAGATGTTTGAGACTGAAACTAGAACTTTATTTTTATTGCAAGAAGATTTAACACAAGTAGTGTCATTATTAACAGTGATGAATTGATCACTTGAGCATTTAGCATTATTATATGTAATATTGACATCAGACATTACAGAATTTGACTTCTCTAACATTGCTAATCCTAAAGGTTCTTCTATTAGACACTGAAACTGTTTAGACATTACACAACTTCTAGGAGTTAAAGTTATGAGTTTAACTTGTGAAGAGAGTGAGGGTTGAATGGACATACTAGAAGGTATCATCAGCCGATATAGCCCTTCTTTAAGATCTCCTTAGAGCAACAAAGTCCTAGAAATTTTGTCCTTTACAACACAACAGTTAGAATTGAACTCAACAACCACATTATTATCCTTTGTAAATTTTGAAATGCTTAGTAAATTCTTGGTGATTTTAGGCACACACAGGATATTTTTAAGATATAAACATTTGGATTGTGAGACACTAGGTAATGAGGAAAAACCAGTATGAGAAATGTTAAAGAACTCACAATTTCCTACTTGCAATTGATTTGTACCTTCATATGGTTTGCTGACATTCAACTAAGCTAGATCAGATGCAATATGGTCTGTTGCGCCTGAATCCATATACTAGATAGGATCAGTAGGTGTCGTTGAGTTTGCAAGGGAAGTTGACATGTTTGAGAAGTGTTGTGTAGGCATCTTTGGGTACTATTGTGTAGCCATGGTAGGAAACTGTTGGGACTACACATCAAAGTGAGCTTGTGAACTAGATGATATTTGTTGGCTTGGAAGACTAATAGGAGCAAAGTGTCCAGTGTGTCCTAAACTTTCATGAGAACCAGGACAAGAGTATTGTGGTGGTATTGAAGTATGTTGGAGTGAATTAAACTGTAGAGATGATAAGCCTACATACGGGTAAGGACTTGGCCTTACAAAGTGGCAATTTCCAGCTTGATAGTTTCCATTATAGTTTCCATTGCTAAACTGTGACTGAGATGGAAACATTCCTGATTGAAATCCTCCAGAATAGGCAGAGTCATATCTATGGTAACATTGGACAATAGTATGTCCTGTTTTACCACACACTTGACATATAGGTCTGCCTCTATTGTTAAATATGCCTCTACCTCAACCAGAATTATTAAACACTGTAGGTCTGTAGGCATTCCAGGTGATATCGGTTTGAGAATTAGGCAACTACATTGGAGTGTTCTGAGAACCAAAATGAGGCATTGAATTTATAGGAATAGGATAAGCAGAATAAGGCTATTGATTTTGTAAAGCATTCAAGGTAGCTCAACTAAACATTGGAACATTCTCATGTTTCACAGATGATGCTAACTGATTTCCAGTAGCTGTAGTGGCTATGTTGGCTGAACTATTTGAGAAGTCCAAAGTATTGAATTTTTCCAACCTTATTTCATATTTTTGCAGCAAAAACTTTGCTTATTGCAAGGAGACAGAGTCCAAGTCCATACAATGATTTATTCATTAAGCATACATACTCAGGCAATTTTTATCCTTAAATCCTATAGGTTGGCTCATGAATATCCTTTCATCCAACTCACCATGCAGAAAAGAAGTTTTAACATCCAATTGTTCTATCTTTAAATCATATCATGCAACAATTGATAACATGAGTCTAATTGTTTTAAATTTTACTACTGCTGACAAGATTTCAGTAAAATCAATACTTGCCCTCTGTGTGTAGCCCTTGGCCACTAACCTGGCTTTGAATCTTGGTGGATCAGACTGGTTTATCACCTCTTTCAGTTTGTAGAGCCACCTGCATTCCATAACTGTTGATCTTTGGGCTTTGGAACAAGTGTCCAGGTGTTGTTCAGGTGCAGTGACTCCATTTCCTCTTTCATTGCAGCCACCCACTCTTTGCTGCCCTTTGATCCCATTGCCTCAGTATATGTATCAGGTTCAGATCTGTGTATTTCTGCACTAGCCAGGAGTGCTGTATAGATCAGGTCAGCATAGTTGTACCTTGTGGGAGGTCTGATTTCCCTCTTGACTCTGTCTCTGGCTAATTGATATTGGGCCAGATCACCATGTTGGTCCCCTTCAACATTTACAAGTTGATTTGCTTCATCCTCCTGATCTTGGGTTGGCTGTAGCCGATCTTCTGTTATGTCAGCCTCATCTGTTTGGATATATTGATCAGAATGATTTGCAGGCTCCACCTCAAACTAAGTTATCCCAGTTTGTCCAGAATTTTCAAGATCCCCTTGTGAGCTACCTGCATTATTAGTACTAGATTTGCGAGGAAAAACAGTTTCATTGAAAATCACATCTCGACTAACAATTACTCTGACCCCTGGGCAGCCATTTCCCAAAGCCTATAGCCTTTGGTTCCTTCTTGGTACCCTAGAAAAACACACTTAAGGGATCTAGGCTTTAGCTTCCCATCCCTGGTGTGTGCATATGCAACACACCCAAACACTCTCAGGTGATCAAGAGATGGCCTTCTCCCAGACCACCTCTCTTCAGGGCATTTAAGATCTATAGGGCTTGAGGGACTTCTATTAATCAGGTAGGCTGCAGTACCTAGTGCTTCCCCCCAAAAAGTTTTTGGTAGACCAACAGTGAATAGGAGACATCTAACCCTTTCTAGTAGAGTTCTATTCATTCTCTCAGCAATCCCATTTTGCTGAGGGGTTCCCCTAACAGTCCTATGCCTTAAAATGCCCTCACCTACACAGTAAGAGTCAAAATCCAGGTTGTAGAATTCTAATCCGTTATCAGTCCTAAGGGCTTTTACCTTCCTATTTTCTTGGTTTTAAACTAGGTTTTTCTAGCCTTTAAACTTGGTTAAGGCTTCATCCTTAGACTTAAGAAGGTACACCCATATCTTCCTACTATAGTCATCCACAATGGAGAGGGAATAACAATTCCTTCCATGTGTCCTATCCCTTTCAAGACCCCAGAGATCTGCATACAAATAATCCATACAATTTTCAACTAGAAGAGTTCCCTTTAAGAAACTCATCCTATGTTGTTTACCCAACACACATGTTTCATAGAAAGTCAACTCAGATATGGATTTCTTACCAAAGTAGCCTTGCTGGCTTAGACAGTCATACCTTTCTGGCCTATATGGCCAAGTCTCAAGTGCCATTTCTCTGCAGCAGAAAGGTTAGTAAATAATAAAGCAGAATTAACAGCAGGTGCATAGTATTGGCCACACAGAATGTACAGACCATTTTGTTTGACTCCTTCAAACATTATATCATTATTTTTATAAACCACTATGGACCCATTTTGTGCCTTATAACTACATCCAGCTTCATCCAATGTTCCTAATGAAATCAGGTTTCGTTTGAGTTCAGGTATGTACCTCACTCTGGTTAGCATTATGATCTTACCATTATTCAACCTAATGGTTATGTTTCCTATGCCTTGAACCTTACAAGAGTTGTTGTTTCCCATGAACACAGTTTCAAATTCTCCTTTCTTAAGGTTTTGGAACCATTGTATGTTTGGGCTCATATGGAAGGTGCATCTTGAATCTAGAACCAAATCCTTACTACTAGCTAGATTTGAGACTGTGAGAGCTTCTGAAATCTCAATATTAGTGTTAGTACTAGCTAAATTACTCTCTGTACTATGTTGTTTCTGTTTCTTTATCCAATCATAACAGTTCTTTTTAAGTTGGCCAGGCTTATTACAGTGAAAACACTTTCTGGTTTCTCCCTCAGTCTTATTATTATTCTTCCCTTTCTTCTTAGTTCTAAAACTCATGTTTTGTTGGAAGTTCTTACCATTATCCTTTCCTAATTATACTGAATCTGTTCTACCTTTGACAAACAAATTATTGCCATTTCTCTTCTGAATTCTCAACTCTAATTCTTTGGACTTCAGGCTAGCTATTATGAGGTCAACACTGGGGACTATCCTAGTGTATTGTGAAGCATTTTTCACCACTAAATACTCATCAGGCAAAGAGTTCAACAATATCATTGCTAAGCTAGAGTCGCCTAACTCCTTATCAGTACCTTTAAGTAATAAGGTCATTTTTAGAAATTCATCAAGATTTTCTTCTAAAGACCTAGTCATATCCATCTTATAAGAAAACAAGGCACCTTTAAGAAAAGCTAAATTCGGTGCAAACTGTAAAAAGTATAAAGATTCGAGTTTACCCCAAAGCGTGATCGGTGTTTCCATGTTGTCTACCTTCCGTAGTACAGCATCGGACAGGTTCATTATGACCAGATTATAGGCCTACTCGTCAATTTCAGACTTCTTTTTCAGTTTCTCCGCAGGCCACTTGGTGGTGTCCTTCTCCAGAGCAATCCCTACCTTATTGTGGGAAATAAGGGCCTTCATCTTCTTCTTCCATGTGTTGAAATCGATCTTCCTATCGTATTGGGAGATCTCCATACGCATAATACTCATAACTTTGTAACTGTAACTGTAACCCTAAAAAAATTTCAAGATTTGCTCCCTGATTTGTGTTTCTAACTCAACTAGGCATGGCAATAGTCCCCAAAATTCCGGGGACCCGTCCCGCCCCGCCCCGCCCCATATGGGGCGGGGAAGGCCCGGTTTTTTTGGGGATAGGGGCGGGGGTGGGAGGTGTTGTAATCCCCGTTCCCGGGGATGGGGCGGGGGTGGGTGATGCCTTTCTCCCGCCCCGCCCAGCCCCGTATACAAAGAAAAGTAAATAAAAACCAGTAAGATAAAAGCTTCAGCATTTGGCAATGGATTTGTGTAATTCGGGGGTGTTAATATAATGGCAATTAGCTGTTAATTATATTAATTAAAAAAAAAAAGATGCTCTTAATTTAGCCCCACACTACTTAAACCCTATACATAATATGAAATATGCCTCCTAATATAGGTACCAGCTGTCTATGTGATTGAAGTTTACCTTACATGTGCTCAACCATGAACATCACTACTTGAAATGCCCATTTCAAATAAAATTTTTATTTAAAAAAAAANTAGAAAGATATAATCAATTTATGAAAGATAAATATGAGCATAATTAATTTAGGATTCTGCACAATTTAACTTATCCAAAAAATGCATATAATTAAACCAAAATTAATATAATAGGCATAATTAAAATGAGCAGAATTAGAAATAGTATAAATTTTATTTTACCAATTCCATGACAGAAATGTTAAGTGGCATGTTTGGCCTAGTAGCTCATCTCTTTACATGAGATCACGGGTTCAAGTCCCAGAGTGCTAGATCTAATTTTTTTTTTTTTTAATTGACAAGAAAACGACATGTCGGTTTCAAAACTAAAGGAAAAGTGACATGTCATCTCTAGTCATCTTCAACCTTTGAGCGGATCTGTAATTGGATACCCGACTTGAAAACGACCCAATAGCCAAACACGGGTGGAAATCCACTATTTAAACTCCAAAATAATTATTTCAAAGCCCAGAAATGATAGAAACCCAATTTCCTATGATTTATAACATTTATTTTCGTTAAAAAAATAACTAAAAAACAAACTTTGATTTAAAAAAAATTTCAAACGGCCATGAATAGAGAGCTTCAAAAAATTCTTTTGCAAAACATTAAGGCAGAGGTATTATATGGCTCTGATACCAACTATAAGACATTTATCTGTAATCTAAACAGAAATACAAAGAATATAATATTCTTAAACTATAAACCAGGAATCAAGAATTACCTCCAGCCATTGAAACAAACTCACGCAGCTGTATTTTGGCTCTTCTAAGCTCTCAAGACACTCTAATATTGATAGTGTATAATTTAGTATATCAAGTTCTTGAGCTTAGGGACCAAAATAATATACATAGCCAAGCTTCCATTGTTGGGGTTGTCAGAGTCAGAGTTGAAGTTGTCAAAAGTTTATTAAAGTTGTCAAAAGTTCATTCAAT